>NW_006160094.1:8121595-8124620 GCF_000334495.1 Tupaia belangeri chinensis | reverse complement strand
GGAAGTCATGCCCACAAACATTAACAGACCATTTACTTTCTATTAACAGGATTCTTCCTACCTCCTGTCCCTGGCATAGTATCTTTGAGATGTATATTTCAACCGATTAGTGTATTCTTTTGCTTATGCCTTCCCAAGACACGGAACTTCCCTTTTCCTTGAGATGTAGATTAAGCCTTTCTTTAACTAAGACAGGGATTTTCCCTTCCAATCGCTGACCTAAGAATTTGTGGAATCCACCTATAACCCTACAAGCCCCCCCCCCCCTGCTTCTACATGTCCTGCCTTTTTGGGTCAGACCAATGGGAAATTTTTTAATTAAATGTTGTGTGTCAATCTCAAAAGCAAATAAAAGGAACCTATGTACATGATCACCCCCAAGAAAAGGCATGTATGCCTCTTCTCCGGGCCTAGGTCACTCACAGTTGGCTTGGAAATAAACTGTACATGATCACCCCGAGAAAAGGCATGTATGCCTCTTCTCTGGGCCTAGGTCACTCACAGTTGGCTTGGAAATAAACCGCATTAATTATTAATTATTAATTTTACAGTTGGTTATATTTTTTCCGTCGACAACAGGGAATAAGGAGTTCTAACTTTATAGATAATTTTAGCTATTTTCTGAAGCTCACTTCCTCATCAGAGAACCAGCCAGTAGTTCAGACTTCTAATAAAAACCCCTAGCCAAAGCCATACAGTGGCAACACTATTCTGGGATCCCTCCCATTCAGGAGCTTTTCTTTTAAGTAAAACTCTGCTTTACTACCCCCTCCTTTTGTTCACAGTTCCTATTCTTCCTGTTTTGCAAGACCTGGGTCTGGTTATTTCATTGATCCTGCATTGGTGTTGGAGGCTTCAGCCACACCAATGCCCTGTGTCAATTCTTATTTAGCTTCATATATTTTGAATAAGATTTTTCTAACTTTGTTTCAGTTCATCTTTACTCTCATTAGCTAGAATGACTTTAAAAATTGAATGAACAACTTCTAAAAAAAATTGAATGAACAACTTATTACTTATAAAACTAAATCAGCATAAAATTGAAATAATTAAGCCTTTTATGAGTATTTCGTGTTTTTATGTTTTTCCTCCTATAATGAATAAAACTGCACAAAATATTTTGAAACATTCTGTATGTTCTATACATAAACATGTTATTTTACAAATAAATTCAGTGTTTTCAAAGCTAAGAATCAAGCACTTCTTTCAGTTCACCAGCCACTTTTTAGTATTTCTTGTAAGATAGGAGTTCTTTACTTTTGTTTATCTGTGAAATCCTCATGTGTCTTTTATTTTTAAAGAATAGGTGTGTTGCACATGGATGACAGTCTTAATTTCTTGCATGGGCCATTCTCCTGCCTTACCACCATTGTTTCTTATCAAATGTGAGCAGATCATCTTGTAGTGGTTCCTTGATGTTTTTCTCTTGCCTCTATTAAGATTCTGTCTTAGTCTTTCCACAGTTTGACTATGATGTATCCAAGAGTAGATATGTTTGCTTTACTTTTACTAAACATTGAATGTAGAGATTCATGTTTTCCATCAAATTTGGTAAGGTTTTAGCCGTTATTTTTGTAAACTTTTTCATCTCCATTTTTTTTCTCCTTTTTTTTTTTATTAGATTCTCCACACATTTTGATGTGCTTGATGATATTTCACAGGTCATTTTTCTTCCATATATTTTCTCTTTTTTCATTCAGATTTTATATTGCTGTTTTTTAAACTTTAGTTCTTCAGAGAGAGAGAGAGAGACCTGCAGGTAAGAACCCACAACAGGGTCCTCTTGCCACAACCTGCCTGTCTTCAGTCAGCTATTCAGGAAAGCTTCAGTATGTGAACTGAGGACCTTCCCATGTTGCCTCCATACTGTGCAGCGTTGATTATCACTGTGTCACCCTGGCTGTGTGTATATAGCTATTAATCCACCTTCAAGTTTACTGATTGTTTCTTCTGCCATTTCAAATTGGGTGGTACAACCCTCGATGCATTTTTCATTTCAGATATAGTACTTTTTACTTTCAAAATTTCTATTTTTAAAATAATTTCTCTTTATTGAGTTTCTCTATTTGTTGAAACATTGTCATCATATTTTCTTTTCTTTAAACATGATTTTCTTTAGTATTTTTTTGTTGTTTGGGGGTTTTTTTAAAGAATTTCTGGTTTTAATTTTATTTATTATTATTTTTTAATTTGACCAGAGCAAGACATAGAAAGAGAGAGAGGGAAAGTGAGAAAGCAAGCTACCAGGTCATGGACTCAAACCACAGTCTGCTATGAGGAAGTCCAGTGCCTTAACCACCATGTCACCTTCCACACCCCCATGGTTTTTTAACATACCTTTAAGACTTTGTATACCAAACGCAAAAATAGGAGACATAGCTTTTATTGACTGGTGTTTTTTCCACATTAAATATCTCTCCATCAATTCAGTTCTTTTATTTTTTCCGTATCAGCTTTATAGTTTTCCTTGTATAGGTCTTATTCATATTCCGCCATTTTCTTCATATAGATCTTGTACATATTTTCTTAGGCTTATTCCTACATATGTTATTTTTGTCTTAATAGAAATTATACTGTGTTTTTCATTTGAATTTTTACTTTTTCATTGCTGATATATAAGAAAGAGATTGATTTTTGTATATCAATTTTTTTATTATCATCAAAATCTTCTTTATATTACATTGGATTACATATAACTTTACATTGACTTCCATTGCTTTTTCAAAAGGGAATGCCATGCATGTCAGTCAATACAGAGACATCAATCTCCCCGCTTTATCATTCAATGTCTTTTCCATGCGTTTCCCAATAATTATTATTATTATAATTTTTTAAAACAGTCAATCACTATTTCTCATTTTGCTTGTTAAAAGACTTCACCCATCATGAAATACTTCCCAGACCAGTCCAGTTGAGAATACTATACACGTCATCTTCAACAGATAATAAACCATATCTGTTTCTCACTAACATCCCCTCTATTGTTCACTTGCTATCTTTCTCTATCCTCTTCTCTTTTTTTTTT
>NW_006160094.1:8119091-8121126 GCF_000334495.1 Tupaia belangeri chinensis | reverse complement strand
ATATATATATATATATATGTTTTTTTTTCTCTTCCTCTTTTTTTTCCCTATGTTTGTCCCTCTGCCCTTTCCCACTTTCCCACCACACCATCTCTGCTATATACAGCCGTCCTCCAGAAGAGTCATTGAAAAAGTGATACATACAAGTAAAGGGAGAGAGGCCACGAGTTCCATTTATCAGCTCATAAAGTTTTTGACAATAGGGAGCATAGATTCCACTCAGGATTGGATCAAGGTAGGGTCTCCTGCAGATCCACAAGTGTAGGTGAGTCTCCAGGGAATGCAGTTTCAGGAAAGCAGTTCTGGTACGCAGGGATGATTATCAGCTGATGCGGCACAGCAGTCATCTTGTAGTTACCAGGAATGGTGTTGTGGGGATCTGCAGTGTGAGTTGTCCTCGGGTATCTGGCTTCCCCAAGAATGGAAGAGTAGTTCCTGTTCTCCCCTGAGGTAATGCAGGGCTGGTAGCCATCATCTTCTCTAGTTGCAAGTTCTTCAACCTTGTCCTCAGCCTCCGGGACATCCAGCACCGGAGAGGCCAGGGAGGTCGGGCCCCCTGGAGGGGGGCTGGCCGTCCGGCGCATGGCTGCGCAGGGGCGGGAGCCCCCGGCCATCCGGCACACAGCGGCTGCACAGGGGCAGGAGCCCCCGGCCGTCCTTGTATATCAATCTTATATCCTGCCACTTTGTTATAATTGTTTACTCATTCAAGGCATTTTTTCAATAGTTCTTTTAGATTTTCTGTGTAGATAGTCATGTTATCGGAAAAGACAATTTTATTTCTCCCTTCAAAGTTTGTATGCCTTTTATTTTATTTTTTGTATTGCTACATTAGGTAGCCTTGTAGAAATAGACTGTCAAGAAACTAAACACCACTTGGAGAGTAGGAGATATCGGGTTTATTATGCGGGAGGACCCACAGGAGTTCAAGCTTCAAGCTCTGGGTCCTGATTTGGGGTAGGGTAAGAGATTATATTAGTTTCTAAAAGGGGAGGTCAGCACAATAAGCACGTAGGTGTAGGTGATGGATGGTGCAAGGGGGAAAGGCTGCAACAGTTACAGACCATAAGGAATTCACAGTTCAGCTCTCTTTATCCTTGGAGTGTGACAACCGCCCTTCCTTACCTGGCCTTCAGCCACTGAGCACCCTCCCTCCTCAGCTGGCCTTCAGCTGCTGAGCACCCTCCCTCCTTAGCTGGCTTCAGCTGCTGAGCAGTGCTGCTTATTTTCTATATTGCAGGTGGCCTGGCTGGCCATTCCCTGACTCAGTAGGACTTCTAGTTTGATGTTTTAAAATGATGAGAAAACATCTTTGCCTTACTTTTCTTTTTTTTTAATTATTTTATTTATCTTTATCCATTTATTTTTTTTCTTCCTCATCTTTTTTTTTTATTATCATCATAATCTTCTTTATATTACATTGGATTACATATAACTTTACAGTGTATTACATTACTTTTTCAAAAGGGAATGCCATGCATGTCAGTCAGTACAGAGATGTTAATCTCCCCGCTTTAACATTCAATATCTTTTCTATGTTTTCCCCAATCATTATTATTATTATTATTCTAATTATTTTTAAAAAATAGTCAATCGCTATTTCTCATTTTGCTTGTAAAAATACTTTGCCCATCACGAAATACTTCTTAGACCAATCCAGTTGAGAATACTACACGTGTCAACATCAACAGTTAATAAGCCATATCTGTTTCTCACTAACGTCCTGCCTCTCTATTGTTCACTTGCTATCTTTCTCTATCCTCTTCTCTTCACTTCCCCCATTCCACACTGTCCTATTCTCATTAAGTACCTTCACTGCTTTTATGTCCTCCAATTTTTTGCTCTCTATCATAGAGTGCGGATAGTCGGTATATATTGAGTGGATACATACAATATCTTTCTTTCATAGCCTGGCTTACTTCACTCAGCAATAGATCCTCCATATCTGACCACTTTCTATCAAATGCCAGGGTCTTGCTATTTTTTATGGCTGAGTAGTATTCCATAGAGTATATATACCACACTTTTCCAATCC
>NW_006160094.1:8108046-8113898 GCF_000334495.1 Tupaia belangeri chinensis | reverse complement strand
TGTATCACATTCTTCAATCCTAAGAGGTCCATCTGGTTCTTGTTTAAGGTATCCATTTCTTCTTTCAAGTCATGAAAGGACTTCCTCATCTCCTGGAGCTCCTTGTCTCTTTTCTCTTCCATCTCAGTTAGTTTGGTCACTACAAATATTCTGAATTCCTTATCAGACATGTCCACGACGTCCATTGTATTGACTGTGGGTGATGCAGGCTTGATGATTTCCCTAGAGGGAGAGGCCTTTTGTTGGTTGCTCATATTTCTTGAGCCTCTGCAATTGTTCCTTTTCATCAGGTAGTCTGTATGTTTCTTCCTAACTTATTTAAGGTCTCTCTGATTGTTAAAAGTTGTACAGGCTTAGAAAATTGATGATTTCTCTTATGGTTGGCCTACCTGTTGCTCACAATTACCATTAACTGTTGCCACTACCCTGGATGGCCCAAAGTCCTCACTGTTTCTAAGGAGAGGTGACCCTTCAATTGACCTAATAAGCAACACCCCAAGAGCAAAGAAAAACAAAATGAAAAATGGAAATCATGAGCAAAGAAAAACAAAATGAAAAAAGGAAATTGTGCGGTGCGCTATTCAAATCACCAAAATTCAAAGAGTCCAAAGGCTAGAGGGAAAGGGTCAGAAGACTCAATCCACCTGGTGCCCGGAACTGCTGGTCGGCTGGATCCGGATTGTGGGTGGGGTGGGGTGGGAGTTCGCCTTAAAGTCCCAGACAACAAACCTGGGGTCCAAGGAGGAGGAACGGTGGGGATGTGTGGAGATTCGGGAGGGTCGGGCCTGCAGCCTCAGTTTGCCTGGTGCCCGGAACTGCTCTGCCTTATTTTTGATCCTAGTATTCAGAAAACTTTGAATTTCTCACCAGTGTAATACTAGCTGGTTGCTTTATGGATGGATAGTTTTCAGCAAGTTGAGGAAACTTGATTCCCTTTCTAGTATGCTGAGAATTTTTATCGTTAAGGGTGATTTTGTTAGATGCTTTTACTTCTCCTGTTGGTATAATCATGTGATCTTTCTACTTTAGTGTATTGATCTGATAGATTACACTAATTGGTTTATGAATGCAGAGTTAGTTTTTCATACCAAAGATAAATCCCATTTGGCTGTAGAATTTATTTTTTTGAAGGATTCTTTTTAAACATTTGATTGCTATACATCATTTGGCTTGTAAAGAGAATTTATCCAACATGAAATACATCCCAGATCAGTCTAGTTGAGAATATAATATACACTATCATTAACAGGTAATAAACCAATTCTGTGTCCCACAAATGTCTTGCCTTTCTATTTCTTCTCCCTGATTTCCTTCCCTATACTCTTCCCTTCTTCCACCCTCTTTCTACATTGTTTCAGCATCCATAACTATCTTCACTGCTTTTATGTCTTCCAATCTTTCAACCTCTACCATAGAGTGTGGACAGTCGGTCTATATTAATAAGTGGAGACATACACTATCTTTATTTTATACTCTGACTTGCAATAAATCTTGCACTCAGCAATAAGTCTTCCATATTCAATCACTTTCTATCAAATGCCAGGGTCTTGTTTTTTATGGCTAAATAGTATTCCACCAAACTCTTTTTCAATCCAGTCATCTGTTTGTAGACATTTGGGTTGATTGTGTGTCTTAGCAATCGTGAATAATGTAGTAATAAACATTAATGTGCAAGCACTTTTCCAACAGAGCACTCTTCTGTCCTTTGGGTAGATACCCAGGAGTGGGATTGCTGGATCATATGGTAGTTCTATTTGTAGATCTGTGAGGATCCTCCATATTGTTTTCCACAGTGGCTGGACCAATTTACATTCCCACCAATAATGTAGGAGAGTTTTCCTTTCACCACATTCAACACAATAATTTTTTGTATTGTTAATATTCACCATTCTGACAGGGGCTGGGTTGTATCACATTGTGGTTTAAATCTGCATCTCCCTTATGATGTTGAGCATTTCCTCATATGCTTTTTAGCTGTTCAAATTTCTTCCTTAGAGAAATTCTTGTTCAGCTCATTTTTCAACTTTTTAGTTGGGTTAATCTTTTTTTTTTTTTTTTCAGATAAACCTCTTGATTTTCCTGTGTATTCTGGTTATAAGTTCCTTATCTGAAGCATAGTTCACAAAAATATTCTCCCATTCCAAGAGTTGTTGGTTCACACTAATTACTGTGTTCTTTGCTGTACAGAAACTTCTTAACTTGATATAATCTCATTTGCCTATTTCGGGGATTATTGCCTGTACCTTAGGAGTATTATTTAAGAAGTCTTTGCCTAACCCAATGTCTCCCAGAGTTTTCCCAATAGTTTTATAGTTTGAGGTCTTAGGTTCAGATCTTTGATCCATTTTAAGTTGATTTTTGTTAGTGGTGAAAGATGGGGATCCAGTTTCATCTTTCTTCAGGTGGATACCCAGTTTTTCCAGCACTATTTGCTAAAGAGGTTTTCTTTTTCCCACCGGATTTACTGGTATCCTTTATCAAAAATCAGTTGGCTAGGACCACTGAAGACCTTCTGCCCAGATGTCACCCTCCTGGCCTCCAGATCAAGCCAGGAGAAGACAATCACCAGCCATCTGTATCTGAACTCTGAGTGGGCCCTAGCACACCATGTGGTTTTCATATTTTGCTTTAAACAAGCTTTTTTTCTCTCTTTTTTTTTTTTTTTTTTTTGGAGAGATTTTCGCTATAGGGCACATGCGCTCGCCAGACAGACAGAGAGAGACATAGAGACAGAAAGCGAGAAATCACCCCCCAGGGGGGATGGTCACGCCGCAATCCCTTCTCCTCCATTCTCCTCTCGGAATCTTGGGCACGCACGCACACGTGCCCGGCGTGAGTTCTAAGCCACCAGGTCCGGGATGCGAACCGCAGTCGACTACGTGGGAGTCCAGCGACATAGCCATTACGCTAACTGCTGGTTCCCCAACAAGCCTTTTTTTCTCTTTTTAAAAATTATTTCTGTCTTTTTGTTTTTCTTTATTTTTTGGTTGTTTTCTTTTACTTTTACTTTTACTTTTTTTCCTTTTCTTTTTCTTTTTCTTTTTCCCTTTCTCACTTTTCTGCTCAGCCTCTACACACTGAGTTTCTAGACAGGTCTAGGTGCACAGTAGCCAAATATCTGAATACTTTTAGGGTCAGATTAATCCTCAATTTTCATTGAATCTGTTCCACAAAGGGAGAAAAATGGTACTGTTTAGAGATCACAAATCACCTTTTCCTCCATGCTTCTGAATGTTCAGATTTAACTCCAAAAACTAGGAAAAAACATATAATCCATCAGATGACCAGAAACCACCACAGAGACACAGGAAATAAGAGAAACCAAGAAAATACCTCTTCTCTAAGGAAAAAGAATAACTCCTTATCCTCCACATATGATAATACAAGGGAACTCATGGAAATGTCAAATAAATAATTTAAAATATTCATAGTGACAAAGCTAATAGAGATGCAAGAGAAGAGAGAGGATGAATTCCAGAAGATGCAGGAGAAAGAAGACAATGAGTTCCAGGAGGTGAGAAAAATTCCTGCATGATCTGAAAGAGGAAATACACACAACAAAAAAGAATCAAACAGAATTGTTAGAGATGAAGGCTGCAAAACAGGAAATCAAAACCTCCCTTGAAAGTATTAAAAGCAGATTATATCATTCAGAAGATTGAATCTCAGAATCTCTGACCTAGAAAAATATACCAAATCAACTGAGAAAACACCCTCCAAAATTGAGAATAACATATGAGTAATACAAGATACCATTAAATACCAAAACATCAGAATCATCGGTATCCCAGAAGGTGAAGAAACTAATAAGGGCATTGATAATCTAGCCCATGAAATCCTGGAAGAAAATTTTCCAAACCTAGAGAGGCATTCAAATATCCAGACCCAAGAAATACCAAAGACCCCACATAGAATCAACCCAAGAAGATCTTCTCCAAGGCACATCATAGCTAGATTGACCAAAACCCCAGAGATGAGATACTAAAATTGGCAAGAGAGAAATGTCAAATTACTTTCAAAGGATATCCCATCAAGCTAACTTTGGACCTTTCATCGGAAACAATGTGAGCAAGAATGGGAAAACATATTCAAAGTTTTAAGTGAAAAACAATTTCAAATAAGAATACTATACCCAGAAAGATTATCCTTCACATGGGAAAAAAAAAAAAGCCAATTCTCAGATAAACAGGACCTGAAAGAATCTATCAACACCAGACCAGCTCTCCAAGAAGTGCTGAAGGGAGTACTATACCAGGAAAACTAAAGTCAAACACACAGAAATAAGTACAAAAAACAACCAAGAACATGGCCAGCCTAATGGTAGGGACAAGTCTGGAGTTGAATGTTAACTTTCAGAGTTTATGTGGAATGATCAGGTCACAGTAACCGTGCAAGTTCAATAGAAGAGATTAATTACATGAGACTGAACTGGTGAAATAGAATTTCATGTCTTTTGACTAAAACATTACTGATATTCTTCTATGCATTGTTTTCCATATTTAAGGATTTTTGTCTTCTCTTGAACTGTTGATAGTTTTATCTACCTACTATCTGAACTGAATTCTAACCTTTTTCCTGGCTTTAAGTCTTAAGCAAATTTCTCTTAACATTTTTTGAGTTTTATTTATTATTGTTAAAACTAAAACTGTTTTTCTTGAAATTAAAAATTGCATTTAAAAACTATTTAATGGCTGCTCTACAGCCCCAGCTAGGTGCTACTTTATAGTATGTTCACTTTACTCACTGAAGCTTACACCTAAAGTCAAACATGTGTTCATAGACATGTGTTCATATGTATATGTCAGATGTGCTTAATATTGAAAAATTTTTAAATTAATTAAGATCTTTAGTAAATCAATAAAATGGGGTGGGGGCATGAAAAACAACTATAGAGACCAGAGACAGTGTGGGAGGAGGGTAGGAAATGATGGGGACAGGGGGGGGAGAGGTAGGGAATCAAGGTGGGGAGGAAGCAAAATATATAAGAAACAAAAAATGGAAAATTGCTTGTTGATGATAACAGGGGTAGTAATATCCTTGATTGAGCCAATATACAGTATATTCTGGATGGAAAATCTCATTTTGTATACTGTATTGATGTACAGTGAATGAATGTAAATTAAATAAATAAATAAAAATCAGTTGGCTGTATGTTTAGGGTATAATTCTGAGATCTCTATTCTATTCCATTGGTTCATCTGTTTTTGTGCCAATAGCATGTTGTTTTGATTATCCCAGCTTTATAGTAAATTTTGGGGTCAGGAAGTGAGATGCCACCCACTCCACTCTTCTTGCACAGGATTGCTTTGGCAATTTGAAGTTTTTATGATGCCAGAAAAATTCTATGATCGTCTTTACTAGATCTGTGAATAATGTTTCTGGCAATTTGATTGGAATTGCATTATTTAGATTAATTTAGATATAATTGCCATTTTATTTACATTCATTCTTCCAATCCAGGAATGTGGGATGTGCTTCCACTTTTTTGTGTCATTTTCAATATTATTTTTAAGATTTTCATAGTTTTCTGGGACCAGCAGTTAGCGTAGTGGCTATGTCGCTGGAGTCCCATGTAGTCGACCACGGTTCGAGTTCCAGACCCGGTGGCTTAAACTCATGCCAGGTGCGTGTGCGTGCATGCCCAAGATCCCAAGAGGAGAATGGAGTAGAAAGGATTGTGGCATGGCCATCCCCCCCCGGGGGGTGATTTCTCGCTTTTTTTTTTTTTTTGGAGAGGTTTTTGCTATAGGGTGCGTGCGCTCGCCAGACAGACAGAGAGAGACAGAGAGATAGAAAGCAAGAAATCACCCCCCAGGGGGGGATGGCCACACCGCAATCCCTTTTCCTCCATT
>NW_006160094.1:8097430-8107921 GCF_000334495.1 Tupaia belangeri chinensis | reverse complement strand
TGGCCATCCTCCCTGGGGGGTGATTTCTTGCTTTCTGTCTGTCTTTCTCTGTCTGGCGAGCGCACGCGCGCTATAGCAAAAACCTCTCCAAAAAAAGAAAAAAGAGAGAGATTTTCATAGTTTTCTTTGTAAAGGTCTTTGACTTCCTTAGTTACATTTATCCCTAGGTATCTTATACATTTTGTGGCTATGGTAAAAGGAATTCCTTTCTTCAATTCTATCTCATTCAACTTGTTCATAATTAGAAATGCTGTAGATTTTTGGATGTTAATTTTTTGTCCTGCCACATTACTGTATTCATTTATTACTTTAAGAAGTTTTTTCTTAGAAACCTTTGGGTTTTCTAAGTGTACCATCTTATCATCTGCAAATAAAGATATTTTCGATTCTTTTTTGCTTATTTGAATGCCTTTTATATTATTCTCTTTTCTGATTGTATTCCAGCACTATATTGAAAAGGAGTAGAGAAAGTGGGCAGCCTTGTCTAGTACCAGTTTTCAGTGGAAAAGCTTTTAGCTTTTCCCCATTTGGTATAATGTTGTCTATAGTTTTTTCATATATGGCTTTCATTTTGTTGAGAAATGACCCTTCTATACCATTATTGCCGAGAGTCTTAATCACGAAGGGATGTTGTATTTTGTTGAATGCTTTCTTTGTATGGATTGAAATGATCATATGGTTTTTATCTTTCTGTTAAGATGGTGTATTATGTTTATGGTCTTGCATATGTAGAACCACCCTTACATCCCTGGAATAAAGCCTACCTGGTCATGATGAATAATCTTTCTTATACGTTGTTGGGTACTATTTGCAAGAACCCTGTTGAGCATTTTTACATCTATATTCATCAGAGATACTGGTCTGTAGTTTTCCCTTTTTGTCATGTGTTTATCTGTTTTGGGAATGAGGATAAAGGCTTCATAAAATAAATGTGGGAGGGTTCCTTCCTTTTGGATCTTTAGAAATAATTTGAGGATCAAGGTTAACTCTTCTTTAAACGTTTTATAGAATTCAGAAGTGAAGCCATTAAGACCTGGGCTTTTCTTCGCCAGGAAGTTATTTATTCAATTTCATGGCTTGTTATGTGTCTATTCAGATTTTCTATGTCCTCCTGATTCATCTTGGTAGATTGTATGCATCCAGGAATTTGTCCTCTCTTCCATGTTCTCTTGTTTATTGGCAGGTAGTTGCTCATGGTATCCTCTAATGATGTTTTGCATTTCTATTGTGTCTGTTGTAATATTGCCTGTTTCATTACATATTTGATTTATCTAGTTGGCTTTCTCTGGTTGACCCTAAGTTGGAAGTGAGGACAAGAATTTGGGACACTGCTAATTATTAACTCCTGGCCATTTGGGGCCTATTGTAGGAGTTACTGTTTGGCCCTATGGACTGTTGCTAGAGATAGCCTAACTTCCCTCAAGTGTGTCTTATACCAGACTGCCTTCCGAGTCTCTTTACATAAACAATGGGTCAATTATAAGTCTATTTCCCGAGAAGTTGCTGCTGGTTGTGGGTCAGAGTTCTATTTTTATATGATCTTGTCTCTGTTCATTTGTACATCGAGTCTCTCACACACTATTTCCTTTGCAGGAAAGCATGTGATCACTGAGTTCTTCACACACAGTTGTCTACTACTACCTTTCTTTCACACAGAACACAATTTAATGCAAGTAATTTACAGTTCCAGCACCAAATATTGTTTAAAGAAGAGTTAAACTCCCTTCTCAAATTCCTACCACAGATATGATAGGAATAAGTGATTCATCCACTTCCATCTTCTTTCAAAATGCAACCAGGAAAATCCCAGGTGAAGGTTGGGATCTGACAAGAATGCCCTACTTCTCATTTCGGGCAAAAGTTGTGAGTAGATATATATATATATGTGTGTGTGTGTGTGTGTGTATGATATGTGTACATAAATGTATATGCATATATGTATGTACATATGTATATATGTGTATGTATATATACATATATATACATATATATGTGTGTATAACTTTCTTCTGTAAAAGAGAGACAGAGAAATGAGCACCCCCATCATGTTCCTGATGCTGTGATCCACTCCAACCCCAACCAGCCCCAGATCAGGGGGAGGTCTCCAGTTATAAACCCAGAGCCTTTCCATATGTGTCCATCTCACAGAGCATCACCTTTTACTGCTGCCCCACTGTCCAGAACCTCACCTTGGCCTTCTTGAGCATGGTAGATCAGCCTTCCGGGAAACAGTTCTGCCTTGCATCCCAAGTGTTAACTGCAGTGTTAGATCCTGTGCATACCCCCCAGTTCTGCTCCTGGTAAGTTGCTGGTTTGTGCCCCTTCCCTGGTGAGACAAACCTAACATTAGAGGAGAGAAAATGAAGGGTAATCTACTGGTGTCTGAGTAGGTTTCAGCTGGCTTCAGCTCTCGTGATGTTTTTGCTGGAGCATAGTGAGAATTAGCAGCAGCACCAAATCCAATGAGACAACACTGAAAGGTCCAACCAGCACAGGAAAATGCACCTGTTGGTCTCCCTGAATGCTGACGGAAGGCTGGGTACTACCGAAGTGTCTAAGCACATGGAGTTCAGGTCAGCCATGGGCTAGAGAAACCCAAGGGGCTTGGGACCCTAGGTTGGGGTGACACACCATGGAGATTGTCTAGACATTTATTTACAAGCTTTTCACGTAAAAGAAACTTCACTCACATTAAGTTAAAAAGGGCAATAAGGAGATAACTAATACTAATAATGAGACTAGAGAAAATCCAAGTTGTATATTTATTATGGAAATTGTGTGTGTGTGTGTATACACGCATATATATATATGCACACATCTGTGTATAATTAAAAGGTTTTTGTACATAACTGTGTATGTGTAAGTCTATAAAGAACATAAAGGTGGTTGTGTATATATGAGGCACCTATTATCCTGCATCATCACAACTACCAGTTTTTAAATAGTTCAGTGGTGCAGCCTTATGACTGAAAAGTATGACCCAGCCTGGTGGCGCAGTTGGTAACATCCTGGGCGGCAGGTGCTGGGAGCCACGTGCCTGACTGTGGGTTTGGATCCCCAGTCTGGTCCACCTGAAACATGGCAGAGGTGCATGTGCACGCCCAAGACTCTGTGGAGCTGAAAGGCTGGAGGAAAGCATGGTGAGACACAGTCGAGGAGGCTCCCACCCTCTCATGTATGCACCAGTGCTCTCATGAGTAATGAAAAAAAAAGAAGAGCTAAGTTTTTGCTGATGACTATGTAACTTCTTGTATTTTATTCTGAAGTCTTTTCTTTACCACTTTGCTTGAATGAATAACACATCACTGTGCCCTGTGGATTCTGTTTTGATAAGTGTTTTAAACCTTTGATATTGATATTTGACAAACTTTTCAAAGTTCTAAATTAAGTCTTTTGACCCCAAACTAGTTTTTGAGAATTCCAAAAGAGTTCTCTGATTATCTAAGAGAAACCAATTAGGCTGGATTTTTTAAAATGTTATGGGAAACATCACCAAATAAGAAATGGTAGGGACCAGCAGTTAGCGTAATGGCTATGTCGCTGAACTCCCATGTAGTTGAACGCAGTTCGAGTCCCAGACCTGGTGTCTTAAACTCACGCCAGGTGCATGTGTGTGTGTGCCCAAAATCCCAAGAGGAGAATGGAGAAGGGATTGTGGCATGGCCATCCCCCCAGGGTGTGATTTCTCTCTTTCTGTCTCTCTGTCTCTGTCTTTCTGATGAACACATGTGCCCTATAGCAAAAATCTCTCCAGAAAAAGAAAAAAAAAAAGAAGAAGGAGGAGGAGGAGGGGTAGACCCTGGAAAACACTCAGATCTCATTTGGTTGGGAGAGGTAAGCCAATTCTGTTTGTCTCAGCTATGAGAAATTCCGATTTCCTAAGATTTCACCTCGTAGAAGGTGAAAAAAATATATATATATAAAATTTTCAAAAACAAGTTAAATATAGATGTACATATATAATTTTTAAAACAAGTTAAAATATAGTTTTATTATTTCAATCTGATGCTGCTCTGTTGACAAAGCAAACAATAGTTTATTGATTAAAGTGGACAGGTATTAGGATAGGTATAAATACTGAGACAATGTTGGAGTATTTCATAAATATGAATTTGTTACATAAGAATGCCTTGCAAGGATGTTCCTGGCGAACTGATTTGAATCATGAGTGAATCAGGAGCAATTGCAGATGTTTTTTTTCTGCAACACACTTGAAAACAGATCTTTTCTTTCTCTTTAAAATTTTTAGCTTTTCTAAAAACCTACCCTGGAGTGTGTTTGATCCTAAGAAAACCTAAGTACATTTCAAAGTTGAGATTATTTCATAGACTCATTTCTTATGACTGTGAGCAGTTATTAGGAGGAATATTGAAGTTGTTTTAGTCTAACTGTATTTTCTTTTTTTCACATTATTTATTATTTGTTTTTTGTATATACTTTCAGTCATATTGTTTGACTTACAATGAGACCATTTCGATATGTGCACATTTCTCCCCAGACCCGTTGATCAAAATATCTTTAACAGATAACACCACACCTCCCCAGCCCATCAATGCTCTACCTCTGTATCCCTTCTCCAAATGTCCTTAGGCCCCATTCCTCCACATACACCCCGTCTGACATTCACACCCATCTCTTGTGTTTGTTCAACTGATAGTCAATCAGTTTCAGTCATAGAATGCAGACATACAGTATATGTTAAGTGGGGACATACAATGTCTCTCCTTCATAGCCTGGCTTGCCTCACTCAGCAGTACATCTTCCATATTCTTCCACTTTCTGTCAAAAGCCAGGGTTCTGTTGGTTTTTATGGCTGAGTAGTATTCCATAGAGTATATGTGCCACAGTTTTTCAATCCATTCCTCCATACGGGGGCATTTGGGTTGGTTCCAAGACTTGGCAATTGTGAAGAGTGCCACAATAAACATCGATGTGCAAGCATGGCTGAGTTCTTTGGAAATTATTTTTGGGGCTGGCAAATGGTGTGGTTGTTGGGTTAGGGCGCTGGACTCCCACAAGGCCAACATGGCCAACAGACCTGGTGAGTTTCTTTCCCGCTTTCCCTCTCTACCTCTCTGTGAGTGTGTGTGCCCTATAGCAAATAAAATAATAATAATAAATAATTTTAATTTTTTTAATTATTCTCAACACTACAATGATGATTTTTCACTTTAAGGAAGTACAGCTATGGAGCCAGCAGTATAATTTTATACTACAGGTTTTAACTAGACAAAGAAAAGTAATTAGACGGGGAGCAAATGCCTAAATCTGGCCATAAGATATTGTTTTCTATAACATGGAGCCTCTGACTATTTGAACTCTGCAGTATCACAAATAGCATATGATATAAGATTCACTGGCATTTAATCAAACAGATGTTTAAAAGAGACTTGAGTGGGGCCAGCAGGTGACATGGTGGTTAAGGTGCTAAACTTCTACATGGCTAACTGCCGTTCAAATCCCAGACCTGGTGGCTTGCTTTCTCTCTCTCTCTCTCATCTCTGGTGAATGCATGTACTCTATAGCAAATTTAAAACATTGATAATAAATAAAATTAAATATTTTTAAAAGAAAATTGAGAGTAAATAATAATTTAGAATATTTAAAAGTATGTTAACTCCTGGGATAAGTCAGACTATTAAAAACGTGAACTTACAAGGTCATACATCCCCATGGCACAGCAGTTAAGCACTGTGCAGAGGAAGCTGGATCCCACACAGCTAACCATGGTTTGAATCCCAGCTTTGATAGCTTAAAAAACATGCTGGGCACATGCACATGTGCCCAGGATCTTGATAGGATAAAGAAATAGAGGAAAAAAGAATGGCAGCATCACCAAACCCCAGTGAGGGTTTTTCTTGCTCTCTCTCTCACACATACACCCTCTGACATTTTAAAAAAATAATGACGGTGGCTGGGCCTAGCGTGAGCCTGTATCTAAGTGAGGAGGAGGTGCACTGACTCATCAGTCTCGATGCAGAACTTTATTATGTGAGAAATGACTTATTAGTCACCACACTCTGTCCTTTAACCTGTTAGTGCCCAGTGAGACAAATTTCCTGCACTTCACGTGGCACGCAGAGTCCAAGGTTGGATTCCAAGTAGACAATTTTGTGGCTATGGACATGCCCCAGGTCAACATTTCTGTTTAGAGGGAAGTTCCACACACTTTATCAGTGTTTCAGGTCAAGCTTTCCTGTACTGGCAAAGTGGATTCTGAAGTTATAATACTTATGCAGCTCAACTCGACAGTAAATTCTTCAAAAAATTTTACAGTCTTAAAGTTTAAACGAAGAAAAATGTGCTACAAAAAACTTGAAGAAGTAAAAACCTCAGCCTTGGACAAAAACACTAGCAGAACCATTTATGATCCTGTACATGCAGCTCCAACCACTTGTACACTGTGTGTTCTGTATCAGCATAGGCGTTTGCTGTGCAATGATATTTCTTGTAGCAATAGTCTTAGCTGTTTTGTATCTTCGCAGTATGAAACGGATTGGACTGGATGACAGCATCAGCACTGGCAGTAGCTCCCAAGGGCTGTCTCCACCATCCACCCAGACGACTGGGTGTGAGAGCTGACACACCCAATAGTGTGACTCCTGTCACCAGTTATCCTACTTTGCAGATAGAGAAGAACGACTTGAGAAGTGTCACTCTTTTGGAGGCCAAAGCCAAGGTGAAAGACATAGCAATATCCAGGGGGAGGATAACTGTAAAACATGTACTCCAAGAAGGTACCTTTGGGCATTTTTTCATGGGATTTTCGTAGATGAAAAGGATCCAAATACAGTAAAACAGGCATTTGTAAAAACAGTTAAAGATCAAGCTTCTGAGATTCAGGTGACAATGATACTCACCGGGAGCTGTAAGATCTGAGGTCTCTGTCACAAGAATCTCTCCCTGTCACTCACGTGTGCATAGAAGAAGGAGAAAAGACCATGGTGGTATTGCCCTACATGAAATGGAGGAATCTTACATTGTTTTTACAGCAATGCAAATTAGTAAAGGCTAATAATACAGAGACAATTTCTCAGCAGGACCTGGTGCATGTGGCCATTCAGATTGCCTGTGGGATGACCTACCTGGCCCGGAGGGAAGTCATCCACAAGGACCTGGCTTCTAGGAACTGTGTCATTGATGACACACTTCAAGTTAAGATCACAGACAATGCCCTCTCCAGAGACTTGTTTCCCATGGACTATCACTGTCTGGGGGACAATGAAAATAGGCCGGTTCAGTGGGTGGTTCTTGAAAGCCTAGTTAATAACGAGTTTTTTAGTGCTAGTGATGTGTGGGCCTTCAGAGTGATGCTGTGGGAGCTCATGACCCTGGGCCAGACGCCCTACGTAGACATGGACCCCTTTGAGATGGCTGTGTACCTGAAAGACGTTAACGACCCAGCCGTTCAACTGTCCTGATGAGCTATTTGCTGTCATGGCATGATGCTGGGCCTTAGATCCAGAGGAGAGGCCCAAGTTCCAGCAGCTGGTACAATGTCTCACAGAGTTCCATGCCGCCCTGGGAGCCTATGTCTGACTCCTCCCTCATAGGCACAGCCTCAGGAGGAAGGCCTGTCGGGTTCCTGCAGCCTGTGGGGACCCTCGGAGTGGAACGCAGTGCCAGCAGAAGCACACCTGTCTTCCAGCACACTGCCTTAGTCATGCTTTAGCATCAGAACTTTTAAAGACAGACTTGATAACATGGACTATTTTCTAGGTATCATTTCTGTTAGGTTGAACTGAAAAGGTTTTTGTAGTTTTTGGCCAAGAAAAACTTTTTAAATATAGTTATTTTGGACTAGGGGTGCATTCTTACAAAATAAACAGTTTTTTTAATTGAAAAAAAACACACAATAATATTAGATACAGATCTTATCATACATTTTCCTCATATTATTTTTTCATAAAAGTTACAGTTCTTGTATTTGCATCTTTTACTCATGGACCAGGAGCCTGCTGGAGTCAGCCTGTGTTCCCAGATACTAGACTGAGTAATTCAAATGACAATAAAGGAACTTGCAACCCAGATTTGTATAGACATGCATGAAACACATTTTTGCTTTTGTACATCAAATCCTGAATTATGTTTGTTTTTCTAAAAATTTTCAGACCTATTAGTGCCAATAGATGTTTTTTTTAATTTTTATCTGTTTATTTATTTTTCAGTTTACTATAGGGCATCCATACTCAATGGAGAGAGGCAGAGGGAGAGAAAGTGAGAAAGCACCACCCCCGGGAGACAGTGTTTCTGGGGCTCCCCTGGTCTCTCCCTTTTCTACCCTCCCTGCAGCTGGACTCGCCTGGGGTTGCCTGTGTCCTCCATGGAGCCAGGTGGAACAGGCTGTGCTCTGATGGCCCAGGGTGACTTCTCACTAGGCAGTGGCATTGGCATTTTGTGATGCTTAGTCCTCATCCCATTTGCGTCCATGTTAGAATACTGATATGGATCCTGTTTGCAAACAGGAAGTATTTGTTCCACTTTTGTATATCTCCTGCTTCAATAGATTGCTGGTCACTATAGAAACTAGTGAAGGTTATGAGCTGTTTTGCAGCTTTTCTGGTTTCCTTCTATAACCCCTGTAACTTGGCCAAGCTGGGGCCCAGACTTTGGAGTATGAGCTCCTCTGGGTCCACCAGCATAATAAACCTGAGTTCTCCCACTCCGTGGGTGGGCTTGGTTTCTCAGCCATCTGTTCTCTGAAACGCTTCTGATTCCCTGGCCAGGAAGCCAACTATGCTGGCCCTGTGAGCCACCAGCTCGGCAGGAGGAAACTGCCAGGATGAAGGGGCCTGGAATCAAAAGAGGCACCACTTGGTTTTTTTTCAGGTCCTCCTTCACTGGGGGCCCTAACACCCCATAACAACCAACCCAAGAACTCAACAGAGAGAGAAACCAACTCACAGACTCTAAACATCCAGATAAGGTAAGGTCCTGGGATCCAGGAACCCAGTCATGCCCATCCTGTTTGGGTGGAAGGGGAGCACCATTACTTCCCATGGTCTCCTATCATAGCCACCAGTTGGGGACCCTCTTAAAGGGGGTAGGGCACCGTAACAAACTCTGGATCATCAGTTAGGGACCCTCCCAAAGGGGTGAGGATACTGTGATAAACTCTGAATTGACCATGTAAATGTGTATATGTGTGTGTCAGTTTCTGTGGCTCCACAGTTTTTAGACCATGAAATCTGAGTGGGTCCTCACTGCATTTCTGAGGTGACCTCTTGAGACTCAAGGAAACAGGAACTAGCCATTTTGGGGGAAACAGAGAAATGAAGATTTTCCTCTGATAACATGGCCTCCAGCACCCAACTCGCATGGTAGGAAGACCCTTTCAGGCCTCCTGTCTCTGTACCTGTCTTTGTCTCTCTCTACCTCTGTCTCTGTCTCTATCTTCTCTCTTTATTTTTTAATTTTTCCTTTTTAGAATTTTTTAAGGCGAGGCATTTTCTGGACTTTCTGGCCCCTCTTATCCCTTTATCTTGATAATAATTCCCTTTCCCCTTCCCAACTCAGCAGAGGCAAGGGAACAGGCCTTCTTAAAGAGACACCTTCATGGCTCCTGAGAATTTGGGGGGTTTTTTTGAAATTTTTTTAAATGTTAATTTTTTTTTAGTTTTATTTAAAAGTTTTTATCTTCGTTTTTTCTTCTCTTTTTCTGTTTCTTGTTTGTTTTTTGCTGTTTTTGCTGTTGTTTCTCTCTCTCTCTGTTCCCTTTTTTGCACGCTCCTCGATGCTCAGATTGGACTTCCAAGTTTGGGAAGAAACCGACCATCCACCAGATGACTAGAAATCGCTGCAGGACCACAAGAAATATGGGAAAGCAGGAAAATACCTCTCCCCAAGGGAAAAGGATAACTCCTCTTCCTCCACACACAGTTCAATGGAAATCATGGAAATGTCTGATAAAGAATTCAGAATATTCATAATGGCAAAGTTAACAGAGATGGAAGAAAAGAAAGACAATGAACTGATGAAGAGGAAGGAGAAAGAAGTTGTTGAGTTCCAGGAGGTGAGGAAATTCATGTGAGATCTAAAAGAGGAATTTCACACTTTGCAAAAGAATCAGATGGAACTGTTAGAGATGAAGGCTATAATACAGGAAGTCAAAATCTCCCTTGAAAGTATTAAAAGCAGACTAGATCATACAGAAAATAGAATCTCCGATGTAGAAGAGAAAATGGCTGCCTTAGAAAAATCCACCACGAAAACTGAGAAAATTGCCCAAAAATTTGAGAATAATATACAAAAAATACTAGAAACCATCAAACGTCCAAACATCCAGATAATAGGCATCCCAGAAGGCAAAGAGACTCATAAGGGCATTGACAATCTATTCCATGAAATCCTGCAAGAAAACTTTCCAAACCTAGAGAGGCACTCAAAGATTCAGTCCCAAGAAATACAAAGGACCCCAAATAGAATCAACCCAAGGAGATCTTCTCCAAGACACATTATAGCCAGATTGACCAAAACCACAGACAAAGACAA
>NW_006160094.1:8076728-8097320 GCF_000334495.1 Tupaia belangeri chinensis | reverse complement strand
TGAACTGATGAAACAGCATTCTGTGACTTGACTAAAATATTGTTGCTTTTATTCTAAGCTTTGTTGTCCAGTTTTAAGGATTTTTGTCCTGTCTTGAGCTGTCAATAGGTTCATGTACCTACTATTTGAACAGAATACTAACCTGTTTCTAGGCTTTAAATTTCAAGGAAATATCCTTACCAGTTCAAAATTGCTTTTCTTGAAACCACCAGCTGAACTTGCTATTGAAAGTAGTTAGATTACTTATGATATTGTGTGATCAACAAAATGTTGGGGGAAAAGGAATTGAAGACAACTGTAGACAGCAGAGATAGTGTAATGAGAGGGTGGGAAAGGGCAGAGGGTCAGACATGGGGTTAATATATATATATATATATATATGAGAAACTAGAAATGGAATATTGATGATAATATGATTAAGCCACTATGCAGTTTATTCTGGATGGGAAACCACATTTAGTATGTTGTGATGATGCTCAGGGAATGAATGTAAATTAATTTATAAAAAAAAAATGTTTCAGGAGAAAAAAAAACACTAAAACTGTTCTTATCGAAATTTTAAAAAGAATGCGTATTTGATGACTGCAGTAAGCTATATAGACCCAGCTAGGTACTACTTTATAGTATGTTCATTCTCCTCACTGAGGTTTATGCCTAAAGTCAGACTTGTGTTCATGGATATGTATATATCAGCTGCGTTTGCTATTGGAAATATTTAGACTAATTATGTTCATTAACAAATCAATTAAATGGGGGGGGGAGAAGGCATAGAAAACAACCATGAATACCAGAAACAATGTGGGAGGAGGATGGGACACGGCAGAGGGTGAGGGATTGGGAATCAAGGATGGCAAAAAAAAAAAAAAAGAAAGAAAACAAAATAAACAGGACATAAGATATGGAAAATTATTTGTTGATAACACATATGTTGAGGTGCTTGATTGAGCCAATATATAGTGTATTCTGGATGGAAAATTCATTTTGTATGTTGTAATGATGTATAGTAAATTAATGTAAAAAAATAAATTTAAAGAAAAAAAAAGAAAGAAAGAAAAAAGGAGACACCCAGCACTAGGGGACCTGGTCCCTCCCTGCACACTGGGTCCAGGTCAGGGGCTTATACTGATTGCCACAGCTAAGAGGCACCTACAGTTCCCATAGGGACACAACCAGGTAGATGTGTGATTGGTCAACCCTCTGAGGGGACCCCCCCCATCCTGTGTTTGTCTTGCTTCACTGTTGCAGGGAAAAATACATAGGAAGAGGGAATTCTCCACATGCCCAAGAGACACCTGTGCCTCCAAGCTCTTGGACCTTCTTTGAGAGGATTTCCAATTTGTTTCTGTCCTATTTTGTGGGCCCAAGACTTGTCCCTTGTGTCTTCCTGAGGGGAATTGACTAGACCCCGTCTTGTGCTAGTTGAAGGAGCCGTTCTTCCTGTGCCACCTCTTCTGCCACAGGCCCACATTCCCCTGCCACATTCTCACTGGCCCTATTGAACATCGAAACCTGCCAGCCCTGCCATCACGGCCCTGGCACACAGACCATGATGAAGTCTTCAACCAGCGCTACAGGGCTGTGGCTGCTGCTATTGCTGCTGCTGCTGAGCAAAGGCCCCCTCAGCCTCTATGTCTGGAGGGACACTTACCAGGAGAAGCTGTATGTGGGCCTGTCAGCTGGCACACCCTCGCTCTATGTCCAGATCCTGCAGGACTTCCCCGGGGTGGCGCCCAGCTTCCGTCTCAGCCAGTAGGACCTCTACAGCTCTTCCCGCATGAGAACAGCCGGACCCGTGTCCAGGAAGACACTGGCTGACTCTACCTTAGTCAGAATCTGGACCACAGCTCAGTGTCCACAATGGTGGCTTCCCCCTGCTCACTGTATACCTCCACGTCTTCCTGTTACCCGCGTCCCTACGTGAGGACAAGTGCCACGGCCAGGCTGTGCCTGTGTATCCTTCTCCTTCATCAACACTCCCTTCCCAGCTTGTACCTCCCTCAAGCCCCAGGAGCTCTGCTTCCCAAACGCAAGCCTCTCCTTCCACATTCGGGAGATCAAGCCCCCTGGCACCTCCCACCAATTCCTCCTGCTCCCCATGCAATTCCTCTGCCCCAACATCAGCATGACCTACAGTCTCCTGGGAGGGGAGAGTCTGCCCTTCCACCGTGTCCCAGACAGCCTGGAAGTGAGCATGAGCCAGGCCCTAGACCGTGAACAGCGGGAGAAGTGTAAGCCGGTGGCTGCATGCACAGTGTGTACCCATGTGCACTTCGAGGAGGTGATGGTGTCTTTCTTGGTAACCATGTACGACAAGGATGACTCAGCCTCAACCTAGATGGCGTGGATGCTGCCAGTGCCATAGTGGAGTTCAAGTGGAAGGAGGGCACTAAGACCACACTGCAGGTCTTTGATGCCGGTGTGGTGCCGGCATCACGGGAGCTCAGGCAGCAGCACACAAGCACACTGCTCCCCGGTGATGCTTGGATACGGCAGACCCTCAGGGGGGAAACGCGCCCAACAAGACCTCATTCCAGGCCAAACGGCCTTCATGCGGGCAACCGCGCATGACTACAAGCTAGTTCTCAGCCAAAACCTCTCCACCTCGGAGCACCATGTCCTGCGGCTGACTGTGCTGGTCAATGACTCAGACTCCCAGGGCCCAGGGAGGGCGTACTCCTGCACTTCAACATGCCCTTGCTGCTTATCAGCACACGCCTGCCCAGCACCTAATCCTCTGTGAGCAGGGGGGCCCACCTTTGTGCGCAGATCGGGAAGGTCTGCGTGGAGGACTGCCAGCAGTTCAGTGGCACTGATGTCTAGTACAATCTGCAACCCTCCAGTGCCACCTACAGTGCCCTGGAGGTGGCCACCTCCCCTGAGGACACCTCAGGGACCCTGTTCATAAACAACACAGAGACATTGCAGCCTGAGCGTGCTGCATTTCAGGATACAGCAATTGCCGGCACCATGCAAGCCCCTAGGCAGACCCCAGCCCCAATGCTCATCACAGTAGAGGGGTTACACATGATGGAGAAGGCAGGCTGCACCCTGTCCTGTGCCGTCAGCAAGAGGCAGCCGAGCGTGAAGAGTGTGGTGGCTGGGCTCTCTGACAGCCAGGTATGAGTGGAAGCAGCAAGGAAATGGCAAAGGAATCACCAGGAACTTCTCCCCCTGCTCCCTGAGCACCGAGACCCCTGCCCCGGCAGCCACCGTGATGTGGTGGAGAGCCACAGAGCGCACCTCTGCCCCAGGACTGCCTCTGGGGTGACACTGTCGGGGCTCACGAGCCAGGGTATCACCAGGGCATTAAAGCTGGCCACGGCATCTGCAGCTGCGTCCCCCAGGAGAGGATGTTCTTCTGCGAGCCCGAGGCCAGCCAGGGCTGCTGTCCAACAAGCTGCCACACCATGACTATGGTGGCTGTCTCTTTCTCCTTCGTTGTCTGTCCACCTTCTGCTTCCACCACTACCACAAAAATGCCCACAAGCCATGCCCTCAGCTGAGATGACTTTCTGCCAGCCTGTCCAGCCCTTCCCAGTCAGCTACTCCTCATCCAGTGCCCACCAGCCCTCAGTGGACTCCATGGAGAACCAGGTCTCCATGGATGCCTTCATGATCCCAAAGGATCCACAATGGGAATTCCCTCAGAAGAACTTGGTTCTTGGAAAAACTCCGGGAGAGGGCATATTTGGGAAAGTGATCGAGGTGATAGCCTCCTGTCTGAAAGGCAGAGCAGGGTACACCACCATATCCATAAAGAGAATGCCTCCCCCAGTGAACCGCAGGACCTGCTGTCAGAGTACAGCCTCCTGAACAAGGTCAACCAGCCACATGTCATCAAGTGTACGGGGCCTGCAGCCAGGATGGGCCACTCCTCCTCATTGTGGAGTATGCCAAGTGTGGCTCCCTGTGGGGTTTCCTCCGAGAGAGCTACAAGGTGGGGCCCAGCTACTGGGCAGCAGAGGCAGCCACAGCCCCAGCTCCCCAGACCACCCAGATGAGTGGGCCTTGACCATCGGTGACCTCATCTCCTTCGTTTGGCAGTTCTATCAGGGGATGCAGTACCTGGCCGAGATGAAGCTGGTCCATTGTGACTTGGCAGCCAGGAACATCCTGGTAGCCCATAGGCTCAAGATGAAGATTTGGACTCTGGGCTGTCACGGGATGTTTACGAAGGTGATTCCTACATGAAGAAGAGCAAGGACTGGGTTCCAGTCAAATGGATGGTGATCGAGTCCCTGTTTGACCAAATCTATACCACCCAAATGATGTGTCCTGCTGTGGGGGGGGCGGGGCACCCCTACCCTGGGATTCCTCCCAAGTGGCTTTTCAACCTCTAAAGACCGGCTACCAGATGGAGAGACCAGACAACTGCAGCGAGGAATATACGGCCTGACACCGATATCAGCAAAGACTTGGAGAAGACGATGGTCAAGAGCAGGGCCTGCTTAGATCTTGCTGCATCACCCTGTCTGACTCACTGCTCAGAAGAGGAGATAACCCTGGTACTGTAAAAATGCTCCCCTCTCTCGAGCCCTCCCTTCCACAAAGATTGAAAACAAATTCTGTGGCACGCCAGCCAGACCCTAACTCCCTAACTGACCTGGAGAGAGTCCTGTACTGCTCACGAGAACTGATGACACTAACACTGGATTCCCACAATACCAAAAGGATCCAGAAGATGACCAGTTTCACCCCCTCGCCCTGGCCCCTTGATGCATGGCCACTCCAGAAGGCAGCCACATGCAGACAGCCATGCATTAAAGAGGACCCTCCTAATGCATCGGGAGAGTGCAGGCTGCTGCCTTGGGTCACTGCCACCTGCAACCACTTGCCAAGCCTGAACCTGAGCTGCCGTCTGCCCCAGGCTGGGGTATTGCACAGCCAGCAGTGTGGCCGTGTGGGGCTAACCTGCACTGTGATGGTTTGCAGTGGGACCAGCCACATGGAGGCTGCCATCAGCACCCCTGACAATGGGAACCCAAGCGGCACCAGGCCCCATGAAGGCATAATGCCCATGGACGCTTATCTGCAGAAACTGGACTTGTATCAGAAACTGGTGGTAAAAGGTGGGCCGTGCCTATTCCAGGCTGTGGCAGAGCAGGTACTACACTCTCAGTCTCGCCATGTTTAAGTTAGAACAGCCTGTATTCACTATCAGAGAAAACAGAGAAATTGGAAGTGTTTATAGAAGGGTCATTTGAAGAGTACTTAAAACTTTTGGAAAATCCACAGGAATGGCTAAGACAAGTGGAAATAAATGCTCTTTCTCTTATATACAGGAAATATTTTTGTAATTTATTGGGAACCAAATGTCTCTCCTTTACAAGTAACTAAAAATAATTTTCCTGAAAAGATATCACTGTGTTTTTCAAATGGAAACTATTATGATATAGTCTAACTCACTGAGTATAAAAATAGTAAATCTGCTTCCCATGATGTGACTGGGTTCCCACCCCGGCAGGTGAGGAGCACCAGAGGGACGATGGGAACTCTGTTAGCCTGCCTTCATCAAGAGTCTTAAGTCACCCAGCCCAGCGGTCCATAGCCATGTGCAATATGAAATTTGGCTGAAGTCTAAGCAAGCTTAACAAAAACGTGACTATTCCATCACTGCTGGCTTACAATGCCAGGAGCCAAAAGGAGACTCTCGGTAGCACAGCTCAACTTGTCCCACCATCTGCAAGCCCTGGGGACACCCTTCAATGTATAGTGTGACATGTTCTGGAAAGGCCTCCACTCCCCTTCAGGAACCTGAATACAGCCCTACCAGCCTGGAGGTATGGTATGGGTAAAAGCTGGAAAAAAGAACACCTCCCATCAGTTTGGATGGGGCCTCCCATGATTACACTGGTCACTGTTACCACTGTTAAGGTTCCAGGCATAGCCCTGTGGGTCCTCACACTAGAGCTACGGGCGCTGCTTCGCTGGACCCATCAGGCCCTTGACGGAAAAAATAGACCAGACAAAGCCCCTCTGGGTGACGCTTTGTAGATAAGGAATCTACAGCCCTGCTCTAGTCAGTCTGGAGGCTGACTAGTCAACACAGCGGAAACCTGCAGACTTTATAGCCCTGCTTTGGTCACTCCGGAGGCTGACCTGGCTACACACAGAAAATCAAGGATATGTCTGTCCGAGACAACACAGGAGCTGCCCTGAACCTTCCCAGGTAAGTTGTAACAATCCCTTAGCCATGACGCTGCTTGCTGTTGAGTGCTTTGGTCTCCGCTGTACTCGGCTGCCGCCACCCCAGCCCGTGGGAAATGGACTGGACTTGTATCAGAAACTGGTGGTAAAAGGTGGGCCGTGCCTATTCCAGGCTGTGGCAGAGCAGGTACTACACTCTCAGTCTCGCCATGTTTAAGTTAGAACAGCCTGTATTCACTATCAGAGAAAACAGAGAAATTGGAAGTGTTTATAGAAGGGTCATTTGAAGAGTACTTAAAACTTTTGGAAAATCCACAGGAATGGCTAAGACAAGTGGAAATAAATGCTCTTTCTCTTATATACAGGAAATATTTTTGTAATTTATTGGGAACCAAATGTCTCTCCTTTACAAGTAACTAAAAATAATTTTCCTGAAAAGATATCACTGTGTTTTTCAAATGGAAACTATTATGATATAGTCTAACTCACTGAGTATAAAAATAGTAAATCTGCTTCCCATGATGTGACTGGGTTCCCACCCCGGCAGGTGAGGAGCACCAGAGGGACGATGGGAACTCTGTTAGCCTGCCTTCATCAAGAGTCTTAAGTCACCCAGCCCAGCGGTCCATAGCCATGTGCAATATGAAATTTGGCTGAAGTCTAAGCAAGCTTAACAAAAACGTGACTATTCCATCACTGCTGGCTTACAATGCCAGGAGCCAAAAGGAGACTCTCGGTAGCACAGCTCAACTTGTCCCACCATCTGCAAGCCCTGGGGACACCCTTCAATGTATAGTGTGACATGTTCTGGAAAGGCCTCCACTCCCCTTCAGGAACCTGAATACAGCCCTACCAGCCTGGAGGTATGGTATGGGTAAAAGCTGGAAAAAAGAACACCTCCCATCAGTTTGGATGGGGCCTCCCATGATTACACTGGTCACTGTTACCACTGTTAAGGTTCCAGGCATAGCCCTGTGGGTCCTCACACTAGAGCTACGGGCGCTGCTTCGCTGGACCCATCAGGCCCTTGACGGAAAAAATAGACCAGACAAAGCCCCTCTGGGTGACGCTTTGTAGATAAGGAATCTACAGCCCTGCTCTAGTCAGTCTGGAGGCTGACTAGTCAACACAGCGGAAACCTGCAGACTTTATAGCCCTGCTTTGGTCACTCCGGAGGCTGACCTGGCTACACACAGAAAATCAAGGATATGTCTGTCCGAGACAACACAGGAGCTGCCCTGAACCTTCCCAGGTAAGTTGTAACAATCCCTTAGCCATGACGCTGCTTGCTGTTGAGTGCTTTGGTCTCCGCTGTACTCGGCTGCCGCCACCCCAGCCTGTGGGAAATGGAAAGGCATGACAGTCAGGCTAAGGAAGTAAAAGGCTGCAAGGGCGTGCTGCAAGGCCCTGAGGAAAACAGAGCATCCAAGGGAGGAATGATCTGGATCCCATTTGCTGTGAAGGAAACACTCCTCTGCTTCTAAAAGCAGCTTTCAAATAGGAAGGTATTTACTCCACTTTTGTAAATTGCCTGCTTCAATAGGTTGGTGGTTTCTATAGGAACTAGGGAAGGTCAGGAGCTGTTTCGCAACTCTTCTGGTTTCCTTCGTTTGCAGCATCCTGAGCCCTGACTACATGTAACCTCCCCAAGTTGGAGCCCAGAGTTCTCTGCGTGGTGCTCGGTTTCTCAGCTCGGTTTCTCAGTGGTGAGGCTGCAACTGCTCTCTGGTGCATGTCCACCACACCCACACCACGCCCATCCATTCACCATGGTGGACACTGGGGTGCGTATGCCTCCTGGCTATGTGCACCCACAGATGTTGGGGTAATTGTGCACATGTCTCTTCAAGTCCCAGGCATCTACTCGCAGGTAGGATTGATGGGTCACACAGTATCTGTTTTATTTATTCCTGTGGTCTCAGAGAGTGCATGTGCTGGCCAAAGAGGCCAGAGAGACAGAGGTAGAAGAAGGGGGAGGAAGCACCCCCCGTGGAGCGTGGTCACCCAACGCCCGTGTTCCTTTCTCCATCCTACCAGGTTTCAGGCACTCGAGCCCACATGCCGGCACATTTCTCCAGCTGTCCACCTATGTTCAGAGTTCTTGCAAAGTTGAGGGGAGACAACCAGGGGGACTCATCCTGAAGGGCTATGCTGACAGCAGCCAGCTCAGGCCACCCTGGCAGCATGCCCAGCCCTGGGGGGGGAGGGAAGAGGGCCCCTTTTCCCCTGTGCACACAAGGACACTGATGTGGGCTCATCCTGCTTGGGAGGGGTGGGTAACATGGAGATGCCTCCACTGGAAGGCTCCATACCCACCTCTAGCCTTTTGGATCCTTCCTCTCCCAGTGACCTCTCCCAGCCCTGTCCTCCAAGAGATCCTTTCTGTAGTCTGTCACCATAGCCCCCCAACCCCCACTACCAAGAACTCACCTTCAGGGCCAGATCAGAGGCCCTCTCCCTCAGTCTCCTAGCAGAGCATGGCCTTGGATGGCTGAACTGGGTCAAACCCACCACTGGGCCCCCCACAGGGCCGTGTCTGACAGAGTCATGTGGGGACATCCTAGAGCCTCTGTCCTAATGGGAAATGGTGAGTGGCTCCCACCCGTGAGTATGTGGGGGTGCAGGACAGAGAGGTTAAGGCCCACATGCTGGACTGGGGAGGTTACCTGGCTGGAGGCCTGGGCCGGACAAGCCTTTCATGATCAGTGGAGAAATAGTGTGAAGAGTGACATTATGGGGTCCCCATGGCTGGGCTGGTCACTTAGAGCTGAGTGTCCTTGATGCTGGGGCCACTAGCCAAGTGAGCATTGAAGTGAAATTCCTAAGCACCCAGAGCCCCCACAGTGTCTGCCCCCAACACCGGCTCAACCCTGGGTGTGCTGGGGATGGAGAGGTTTCCATGGGAATCAGTCAGGCCTGCGGGTGGGGCCAGGAAAGATTTCCAGCTCTTGGGTTTATCCACGGATGGCCAGAGTGTGGAGAGGGCTAGGTGGGGACCTGACCTTCCTGCTTATGTCTGGCATTCACCACTGCCTCAAGTCCTCTGCCTCCAGGGACCAAGCTGGTCCAAGTGACTTTAGTGAGCAGGAGGGTAAGAGGGAGGGTGCATTCTCCAGTCGCCAGCCCAGCACCTGCCCGTTGCTCCCTGTGTGGGGGAGTTCAAGCCCAGGATAGACAGTGGCACAGCACAGGCTGTCTGAGGGACCCAAGAAACCAACAGGAAAAGGAGCCTAATGCAGGTCCTGGAAGGGGACAGAAGGGGTGTGCGAATGCAGTCGCTATCCCCTCAGGCCCTGCATACAGGAGGCCAGGCTGTCCCACAGGAGGCGAGCCCGACTGTCCACCTGTGGAGGGGGGCCTGTGATTGTGCCCTCCACTCAGGCACCGGGGAAAGGTCTGGCCGCAAACACACTGAATTTCAGATCCCATCTCCACGGGGAGAAGCTGAGGCAGCAGAGCAATGACTGGCCAGGGCCACCAGTTATCAGAGCCTAGCATGGAGGGCCAAGAGCTACGCAGGCCAGGACAGCCCTGTCACAGGGTTCCTCTGGGAACGAGAGCCCCTGAGATCCTGGGACACCAGCCCTCTCCAACGTCCTGTCTGCTATTTCACATGCATGACAGTGTTAACACAGGTGCGTGCAGTGTTTACACAGGTGCACACAGGCACACACACATGCTCAGGTGCACACAGGCGGCCGGGGAGGGAGAGGTCATGGAAGGAGGAGACAGCAGGATGTGACAGGACCACGGCGTGGAGGGGGCACTTGCCTGACTAACAGGAGCATGGCCATGAGGGCCTTGGGTCTGCCTGGTCAGGCAGTGTGGGCTCCTCCCTGTGGGCTGTCCTAGGTCCCCTTAAAGCCTCTTCCTCAGATACACGTGCGTGTAGAAGGACTTCAGACTGGGCAGGAACAGAGAGCAGGTGGAGCTGGGCACGACGACCTGGTCCTGGAACAGGGAGGAGCTGGCCTTGTGGAGGTCTAGGACAGCTGTGGGGTGTCAGAGCCTCAGGTCCTCATGGAATGTGATGGACCCAGCGTCATGGCCCTGGCCAGACAAGGAGGCCTGGGGAGTGACCCGGGCATCCAGGGATGGTGCATGGAACAGGAAGCCTGCTGAGGTCCCTCTCCTCACCCAGGAGCTTTTGGGTATCTCTGCTTAGCCCCCCTCATCTAGGGAGGTCCCCCTGCCTGGGACGTCAAGACCTAGGGAAGGATTTTGAGTTCCAGGCCTCAAACTGCAGTGCCTGCATTGACCACCAGGGGGAGACAATGACAGCAGTACTCAATAGAGCAGCTAGAACGAAGAGAGGGACTCCCAGGGTCATACTCCGTGACAGCCAGCTTGCACCCCTCGTGCTCCCCCCATGTCTAGCACCTGTCTCTATGATGCAAGCTGCTCAGAGGCCTAGAGAGACTCAGACCCGCCATCTTTTCACAACACTGTGAGAGGCCTCCCTGGGAGTAGGTGGATGATGACACTGGCTGTTGCTCTGAGTGATTGGCAGGGACCTTGACCCGGGAGCTCAGAGTCTCTGGAAGACATGGTCCAAACACACGAGCAAACAAAACAGAAAGGGATGAGTCAGTGTGGTGGGGGTCACATGCTAGGCTGAGGGTCTCTCCAAGGGGCCATGGCAGCTACAACCAGGGCCAGGGGGCAGCCCTGCACATGTTGGCATGGGGTGATTTGGAGGCTGATGTGAGCTCACTAGGAAGAGCTCAGACTGAGGCCAGCGTGGCGGGGACAGCCTGGGAGGTGGATGAAGGAGAGAGGGGGCCCACATTTCAACACTGCGCTTCCACCTCCATCTCCAGACCAGACCCTGGCAAGGCTCAGCGGGTATGCCCAGGAAGCTGGGGCTGTGGTCTCAACTGGACTGGACAGGGGCTGCCTCCACTTTGGGTTCATTATCATTACAAGAAGGATTCCACGGCCCTCTGGCGTGTCCTGTGTGTCTGAGGGTCAGGCCTCTTCCAGTTCTTTGCCATGGGGCCTGTCCACAAGACAAATCCTAACATCCCAGCTCACTTCCCTGAGTGCAGGATCAGATGGAGAATTAATATCTAAGAACCAGACCGAGGTCAGTGACATCCCCTCAGTGTGGGAGATTCTCGTCCTTACGTAAGTCAGACACTGCATCCATTCTTGACGGGGCCATGCAGGCAACACAAGCTGGTAAGGATGCTGCCTCCCATTCTAAGGCAGGGCCTGGACTGGGAAGAAACTGAGGCAGGGCCCAGTTTACAAGCCCTCCCTTGTGTCCTTGTACTGGCCGGTATTCAATTTCTCTACCGTTGAGTTTTACTGTTATTATGGTACCCTGTAAGGGTAAAACATCACCCCCAACCATTGCAATAAAGAAAATTAGTGATCTTGTAGGAATGTGGTTCCCTAAGACTGACAGCAAGAACAGGAAGTTTAATACTCCCCCACCTGTCTGTTTTTTAGCCAAAATTACCATATAGATTAAGTTAGTATAAACCAAATTAGCATTAGAAGCATATGTAGACTAAGTTAGTTTAAGGCTAGTTTTATGTAAATACCCCTTATTAAAGCTACAGGCCGAGGTTAACTCATGCTAGGCAAAGTCAGCACATTCACCACATAACAGGGATGCAGAGATAAAACAAAAGAACTCACTAATTGACAGACTCAACAAACAAAATGCAGAAACCCACAGGTTTATAAAAGGAAAAAGCCTGACTGGGACAACAGGATGAACAAACCTGAGGGCTCCAGAGAAAGATTATCTAAGCTGGGAGCTCTTATCTAAAACAACAGATAGTTTTCAACTACAAAGAGTTTCTCATCTATGTGCTGTTGACTATAAAAAACTGCTAATAAAACATCCTGTGTTGTCTCCTGAGCTACAAGATCATCTTCCTTTCCCATATAGATCATAGACTCACCCTCCATTGTTGTAATGTATAGATAGTCCATATATTAACTGTGTCTTTACTTATCAAGACAAGATTTCTATCTAGGTCTTTGCAACCAGCAATGTTATTGCCCTGACCTGGGACTGAAGTTATCAAACATCCTGCAAGCCCCCTCTTCAAAAGACCCTTCCCAGTAATCAAGATCTAAGAAGAAGATACAACAGACAAATGGACTTCCTCATCCTGAGAACTGTGATTGATTTTACCTGATCTGACAAGACAAACAGTATGTTTTATAATTATTGCTTCCATGCTTTGTATACCTTGTTCCTTAGAGTAAATTTTTTACTGCCCATTTACTTGCATGTATCACATTTTCAATAAAAAGGCACGATGATTCCTAGCAGTTGTCACTCCTCAGAGAGTGATCTTTGAGGGGTGTCCGGCATAGGACGTGCATGAAAAGGCACCGAGGCCTTTGTCTTCTGTCCACCTGCGCCGCCTCTGTCGAGTCAACCCACCCCGCTGAGGCTGGACCCCGGCACATTCTCCCTCGGGGGAGGGCAGCTTGGATACCAGGAAGAGGAGACCCCTGGGAATTGTCGTGGAGTGGCCCACAGACCTAGAGGAGGTACTGCGGCTGGTGCTAAATAACACAAGCCACTCGGAGGTTTATGCCACAGGGATGACACTAACATTTCAGCCCACTCAGCCTTCCCAGCACCTAGACTCAGAGGCAATGGCTGGAGGGGAAGTGACTGTTCTAGACCACTCTGTGTGACCAGGTCCGGCTGGAGTGTGTTCCATTCTGCTCTCACCCCGCCTTGATAATTCTTCATCTCTGAGTTTACGCATTAGCCTCCCATGAGAGCAATCTCAGGGTTCGCAGGGTGTGTAGGGATTGACATGTGAGAGACCTGGGGACACCCCAGGGGAGCAGATGCTGGAATGGTGGCCAGTGAGCAGTTGAGGCGCAGGGGAGACCATGAGAGACACTGTGATCTTGCCCACGTCACACAAGCGGTAAGGCAGGGTGTCCAGGTCTACATCCAGTTTGTCTTCACAAAGCTGGGGTGCAGGGGTCACTGGGACACCTGAGGGTGCAGCTGTTCCCTGAGGACAAGGCGTGGGCCTGAGGGGAGTAGGCTGATGTCCTCCAGGAGCTCAGGGAAGTTTGCCTGAGGAAAAGGCTCTGGAAAGGATCCCGGGAAGTGACCTCTCACATCCTTGACAACAGACCCTGACAGAACTCAGGACTACAGTAACCAGGAACGCACATCCCAGTGACAGCCCTGGCCAGCTCATTTCTCCAACGTCACTTGAGGGAGCAACATGCTTGCGTGTTGTTGGCCTCATCCCCAGGGCTCAGGCCTCTGCAAAGCCCGGGCCGAGGACCTTTGGCAGCGCTGTAGGCGCTGGATCAGCCCTTGCCCCAAACACCTCGGGACATTAGCCCGGTGGAAGCTCAAGGTAAGCCAGGGCAGCCAGGACTGCTCAGCACAGACCAGGCCTCCCCTCTCATCCCATCTGAGAGGCCAAGTTCCCCCACCCTGAGTCAGTGAATGTGAACAGGGGATATGACAGACAGCCCACCTGGGCAGGGGAAGGTGGGTAGGGAGGTCGTAGCCCCCTATGGTCAGGGCTGCTGGATGGGAAGGGGGCACTGGCCTCACCTCTACCGAGTGTTTGCCGCAAGCCCTCAAGGAGTCTCTCGTGTCATCCAGCTGGTGGTGGCCCACCTCAGGTCTATCTGATCTGGGCAGAGGAGGATCCTAAGGGCACCTGTGGCAGGCCAGGTCAGGTCTCTCCTTCCTCTGGACAACTGCCAGGCACTGTCCCTTTCCAGCTACCAGCAGGATGTCAGGAGGGGCAGGCAGGGTTGAACCCCAGGGGCTGAGGTCCTGCAGTACTGACAGGGAGGGGCCTCTCCATTGAGATCATGACGGCCAGGGAGGCTCCTGCCTAGACACTGCCAGGCCACCCCAGGGCCCTTCCTGGGGCTTGTCTCTCCAGTGTCCCAAGCCCTGACCCCTGGAGCCATGGCCTCACCCATCCTCCACTACCACTGTCCAGTTAGCCTTGGCTGGGTTCAAAGTCACTCTTCTCATGTAAGTAGGAAAACCAGAACATTTCTGAAGTGTGGACCTCCCTGCACACTCCTGCAGTGGGTCCTTTTCTTACTTTTTATAAGTTTGTCACTGTCATCCCTCCTTTGTCTCCCTAGAGTGGACCCATGGTGGCCCCAACCTCGAACGAGACCTGCAGAATGAGGTCCATGTTGGCAGACTTGCTGGAGAAACTGGTGCATCGCCTGGTGCCCACCTTCCTGCACACCTACCGAAGGTCTGCCACCACCTGGCAGGTGCTGGACCTGCTGTTCACAGTGAGCGACACCCATAAGGTGTGTTCACACAGGGCACCACCCCTGCCACCTCCGTGCTGCACTCATGGCCACACCCTCACCATCTGAACCTCTCACTGCTCCTGTGGAAACTGGGAGCTAAAGCAGCCAATCTTGCTGGGTCATTCTGTGGGCTGGGTGGGGCAAGCCCAGGAAGTACCGCCCTGGGCTGGAGCTGCAGAGAGGGCTGCCGTGGAGGTGGCTGCTTCATTCAAGCTTTTCCTCTTGGCTGGGGCAAGGTTTCTACCTCAGCCTCGTTTTATAGACTTCGAGCAAGCAGTTTCCCATCCATGTGGGAGGCGGCGATCAAGCTCAGTGTCCCCATCCAGGCAGCCAGAGCAGAGACCCCGGGGCTGACAGAGGACCCCAGCCCACGCAGGGTCAGGGAAGGAGCTGTCAGGCTCATGCAGTCAGACACACACAGAGCCCTGCTGTGGGCAGGCAGCTCTCCCAGCAGGAGTGTGCTTCAGGGCTGGGCCAGAGAGTGCCGCCGCTGGCTTGCCATCTGTCCAGGGCGGGTCCCGACGGGACACCAGGCAGGCCAGGATATGGTGTGACGTCCCGCTGGCCCCTTTAGGTATGGATGGTTCTGCCCTGATTGTGAGGAAGACAACCAACTGAAGATGTGAGTCTGGGGCAAGGGGACTCCTGTCTCCACAGTGGCGTCCCATGTGGCTGTAGTGGGGACATCTGGGCAGAACCCTTGCTCCCGCTCCTTCATGCTTCCTGCTAGAAGCTAAAGTCTGGACTTCCTGCAGGAGGAAGGAAGAAAGAAATTTGAGGACCCTGGGGAGCTGAAAGGAGGCCTGGGACTCAGAGCCAGCCCTGAGAGAGCCAAGGCCACCAAGTACAGCCTGGCCAGCTTCCTCCACTCCATTTCATGTCAGGCTGAAACCCTCATTATCTAGAATGACTGAGGAGCTGTGGCACAGAGCAACCAAGCTGCAGAGTTGATTTCTAGAGAATGGCTCCAGAGCCATCTGGACTTCCAGAGAACCAGGAAACTCGAGACCCTTTGTCCTCATGATAATGAGGATTAAAATCATGCATGATCCCTATTCCACCTTGAGAAATGCCTGGCACTCAAGGCAACTCATCTTAAGTACTCCCTGTTCTTCCCACCTTAACCTCTGTTCTTGATTCAGAAAGATATTAGTGAAAGTCTTGCTGGGACCAAAACACTCAATACAGAGAAGCCTAACCACAGATTAAAGTGTATAATCACCTAGCTTCCTGTAGAACAACACTCAGGCCCACCTCCAGTCAAGAACGTACAAAACCCCATGTCCTATAGAGAGAAAAAAAAAGGATCAATTATTCAGCGTTAACAGGTATTTCCTGTAAAAGGGTTTATAGGCCTCCTTCCACAAAATGATTTGAATTTCAAGGAGAGACCTCTGCTCTAAAGGCAGTGAATCCTGGAGTTCTGGGCTTTTGTTAAGTGACCTAGGAAACCAGCTTTTCCTCAGAATAACACAACCCACGCAGCCTATTTTGTTTTTTTCAATCTTTTTTTACTTTTTCACAAAATGCCTGAAATTGACATTTAAATCTCTGGTGTGGCTATAGCCCTCAGGGCCCAGAAGAGTGGAGGGGTCTGGGCATCCATTGCACTATCTGCCCTTGAGTTTCCTAAAGGAGCTCAGAAGGCATCACCCAGTGCTGACCAGTTTCCTGGAGAACAGCATTTTCTTGTCACTAAACCCCAGAGTCACTCAGATCTGATTACTGAGCCTTCAAACCCGTCTAGCCCTCAAAGAACTCCATTCCAGCAGGCCCTTCTCTACTTGCTATGTTCCCAGCACCCAGTTTTTTGAACTCACATTAAATTGGTGCTCTGATAGGAACCCATTTTCATGAAATTCCAAATTAGCAGCTGTATGGGCATCAAACACTCAAACTTAAAGGTGTTTCCTATGAAATGTATCAGAGTGACAACCCCACAAAGATAATGGGTTTCATGGAAGCTCTTCAGTCTCAGCTTAGTGAGGCTGGATTTACAGGGCTCTTAGTATCAATCCTTGAGAAACACCCCACTGTCAGGACAGCTCGCCCACACAGTTTCTGCTCATTTGACCATCAGGCTGCACTCAGTATTTAAAAACTCATTATAATGCGTGCTACAGTAGGATCTCAAAGGTCTTATCAGCTTAACAAGGGAAGGAAGTCCCAAGAACTCAAGATTCACAGATTAATTAACACAACTCAGAGGCATTACCCCTCAGCACAGTGAACTTGCTGCAGAACTTAGACACTGACAAGTGAGGCCAGAGCTTATTGGGCTTTTTTTCTTTCCCAAGGGATTTTTGCTATAGGGTGCCTGCGCTCTCCAGAGACACAGAGACAGAAAGTGAGAAATCACTCCCTGGTGGAGATAGGCATGCTACTATCCCTTCTCCTTTCGGGATTTCAAGCATGCACAAGCATGTGCCCAGCATGGGTTTTAAGCTGCCAGATCCTAGACTCCACCCACAGTTGACTCTACGGGAGTCCAGCAATATAATAATTACACCATCTGCTGGTCCCTGCTGGTTTTTTTTTTTTTTTTTTTCATTTGATCAGAGAATCGGCCTGGTTCTCCAAGCATTTCAACCCATGAAGTTGTTTCATGCTCTTTTTTCAGCAACCCAAGTGCGCAATTTCAATGTTGCATTGAAAACCTTAGCAGAGCCAAAGTCCTACATAACCTCAAATCTAACTAATAGAAAGATGCAACCTGGAGTACTACAGTCTCACTAAGTTTTTCTCATACAGTCACACAGGTGACCACCCCTACAGGGCTAAGAAGCTTCCTGAAAATACTCCATTCTCTTATCACCAAGGTCTGATTTCTTGATATTCTTATTACTGTACTTTGAAAACCTTCATTTCTAGAGTAAATCAGACCAAGAACTTTCTGACCTACCCTAGTTTTACCCAATAGCCAATTTGATAAAGGCACATTGGAATCTGTGCTCTGTTTAGAATCCTAATACCCAGCCCCCTAAATAGAGAGCTAAGGCCTCCCAATCCAACCCTTTACAGGCACATCCACTCTATTAGCTAAAAACCACTAATGAGCTTCTAAAACACACTAGATTTTCTCAAATGTGTGTCCTGGAACTCTCAGTTCCTATCGTTTCTTAAAAATGTCAAGCCAACTGAAAAAATTAATATATATAGCCCAAACTCCATTCGGTATTAGGAACTTCCTTGAAACCTCTATTGAAAAATGTGTTCATGCTAAAATCCTTGTTATCTGGGAGACTAAGTGGCTGTGGTATCAAGCCTTCAACCTTCACAGGTGGTTTCTATAGAATGGCTCTGGAGAGATAACTTCCAGATAACCAAGATACTTCCTGGACAATCCTTCATCTCTGATTCAGTGAGGCTTAGTCATCTTGAGTGTTCCTTATTCTACTTTGAGAAATGCCTGGCACTCAGGACTACTCATCCTAAGCAGTCTTTGCTCTTTTCTCTGTAACTTCTGAACTCAATTCAATAGGAATTTACTTAAGGTCTTGCAGGAGCTGAAAACACTCAATATGGAGGAGCCCATCTTTGGATTAAGGCCTATAATGGCCTGACTTTACAGGTGTTTCCTCTAAAACAGCACTTATTTTAAATTTTTTATAGTCATTCTGACCAGAGTTAGTTGATATCAAATTGTGGTTTTGGTTTGCATTTCCCTTAGGATAAGAGATATTGAACACTTCTATATACTTTTTAGAAATTTGGATGTCTTCCCTTTTTTTTTGAGGGGCAGAGGTTTTCGCTATAGGGTGCGTGCACTCGCCAGATAGACAGAGACAGACATAGAGACAGAAAGCGAGAAATCACCCCCCAGGGGGGATGGTCACACCTCAATCCCTTCTCCTCCATTCTCCTCTCGGGATCTTGGGCACGCACGCACATGCACCCAGCGTGAGTTTTAAGCCACCAGGTCTGGGACACGAACCGCGGTTGACTACGTGGGAGTCCAGCGACATTGCCATTATGCTAACTGCTGGTTCCCTGAATGTCTTCCTTTGAGAAATGCATGTTCAGATCAGTTGCCCAAGTTTTGATTAGAGTGTTAAATTTTGTTTGTTGTTTTGGGGGGAAGTCATTTGATTTCCTTATGCAGTCTGTTGTCAATCCCTTACCTGAAGTATAGTTTACAAATATTTTCTCCTATCCTGTGGGTTGTCTCTTTATTTCTTATTTCCTTTAATGTGTAGAAGATTTTTAGTTTGATATAACAGCATTGATCTAATTTTGGTTTTAGAGGTCTTATTTGAAAACTATTTGCCTACTCTAATATCTTGAAATATTTCCTCTGTGTTTTCCTCCAGTAGTTTTGTGTTCTTGAGATTTATGATTAAATTATTAATCCATTTCAAGTTAATTTTTCTAAATGTTAAAAGATAAAGTTCTAGGTTCATAAGGACCAGCAGGTGGTGTGGTGGCTAAAGGCACTGGATTCTCACATGGCTGACCATGGTTCAAGTCCTGGACCTGGTGGCTTGCTCTCTTACTTTCCCTCTCTCTCTGTCTAATCAGACTGAAAAATAATAATAATAGTAATAAAACAATTTTTTAAAAAGAAAGTTCTAGGTTCATTTCCAGGTAGGTGGATAGCCAAAGTTTCCAACCCCTTTTATTTAAAAGGTTTTCCCAGTGGGTTGTCTTGTGCCCTTTGTCAGAAATTACTTAGCTATATATTGTTGGATTTATTTATGAATTTTCTATTTTGTTCCATTGATCTATAAATCTGTTTTTGTGCCAGTTTAATGCTATTTTGATTATTATGTCTTTGTAATATATTTTGAAGTCAGGTACTAAGACTCCTCCAACTTTAATATTTCGCCAGATAGACAGAGACAGACATAGAGACAGAAAGCGAGAAATCACCCCCCAGGGGGGATGGTCACACCTCAATCCCTTCTCCTCCATTCTCCTCTCGGGATCTTGGGCACGCACGCACATGCACCCAGCGTGAGTTTTAAGCCACCAGGTCTGGGACACGAACCGCGGTTGACTACGTGGGAGTCCAGCGACATTGCCATTATGCTAACTGCTGGTTCCCTGAATGTCTTCCTTTGAGAAATGCATGTTCAGATCAGTTGCCCAAGTTTTGATTAGAGTGTTAAATTTTGTTTGTTGTTTTGGGGGGAAGTCATTTGATTTCCTTATGCAGTCTGTTGTCAATCCCTTACCTGAAGTATAGTTTACAAATATTTTCTCCTATCCTGTGGGTTGTCTCTTTATTTCTTATTTCCTTTAATGTGTAGAAGATTTTTAGTTTGATATAACAGCATTGATCTAATTTTGGTTTTAGAGGTCTTATTTGAAAACTATTTGCCTACTCTAATATCTTGAAATATTTCCTCTGTGTTTTCCTCCAGTAGTTTTGTGTTCTTGAGATTTATGATTAAATTATTAATCCATTTCAAGTTAATTTTTCTAAATGTTAAAAGATAAAGTTCTAGGTTCATAAGGACCAGCAGGTGGTGTGGTGGCTAAAGGCACTGGATTCTCACATGGCTGACCATGGTTCAAGTCCTGGACCTGGTGGCTTGCTCTCTTACTTTCCCTCTCTCTCTGTCTAATCAGACTGAAAAATAATAATAATAGTAATAAAACAATTTTTTAAAAAGAAAGTTCTAGGTTCATTTCCAGGTACCTGGATAGCCAAAGTTTCCAACCCCTTTTATTTAAAAGGTTTTCCCAGTGGGTTGTCTTGTGCCCTTTGTCAGAAATTACTTAGCTATATATTGTTGGATTTATTTATGAATTTTCTATTTTGTTCCATTGATCTATAAATCTGTTTTTGTGCCAGTTTAATTCTTTTTTGATTATTATGTCTTTGTAATATATTTTGAAGTCAGGTACTAAGACTCCTCCAACTTTAATATTTTTCATAATATCGGTTTGAAGATGTGGGTTCTTTAGGTTACAGACTGATTTTTTAGTTGTATTTTTTATTTCCACAAAGAATGTTAATGGAACTTAGAAAGAAATTGTGTTGGGCGGCGGCGGTGCCTGTGCGGCCCCCCGGGGCCTGCGCCCCCCGCCCCCCCTCCCCTTGCCACAAAGAATGTTAATGGAACTTAGAAAGAAATTGTGTTGGGCGGCGGCGGTGCCTGTGCAGCCCCCCTGGGCCTGCGCCCCCCGCCCCCCCTCCCCTCCCCGGGCCTG
>NW_006160094.1:8064924-8075379 GCF_000334495.1 Tupaia belangeri chinensis | reverse complement strand
GGGAGGAGGATGGGACATAGCAGAGGGTGGGGGATGGGGAATCAAGGATGGCAAAACAAAAGGCAAGGTATACAGGACATAAGAATTGGAAAATTATTTGCTGAGAACATGTATGTTGATGTGCTTGATTGAGCCAATGCACAGTGTATTTTGGATGGAAAATTCATTTGTGTGTTGTGATGGCGTATAGTGAATTAATGTAGAGAATGAATAAATTTAAAATAAAAATAAATAAATAAAAAGAAATTGTGTTGAATTTGTAAATATTTTGTGTAGAATTGACGTTTTTACTATGTTGAGTCCTCCAGTACATAAACAAGAGATGTCCTTTCATTTTTTGTGGGGTTTTTAAAAATATTTTTAATTTAGATTTTCCTAATTTTCATAATAGAGATCTTTTACTTCTTTAGTTGGATGTATTCCTAGGGGTTTTTTTTATGCTATGGGATTTCATATGTTAATTTTGTATCTTGCAATTCTTCTGAATTAGTTTATCACATCTAACAGTTTTTAAATGAGTTTTTAGGTTTTTCCATGTATATGATGCCACCCACAAGTAAGGACAATTTAACTTCCTCCTTTCACAATTTAGATGTCTTTTATTTCACTCTTTTGTATGATCGCATTGGCTTGGATTCCAGTACTATATTGAATAGGAGTGAAGAAAGTAAGCATTCTACTCTTGTTCCAGTCTTAGCAGGAAAAGCTTCCAAGTGTTCCTTATTGAGTGTGATATTAGCTGTGGGTTTGTCATGTGGCCTTTATCATGTTTTTTTTTAAAAAAAAAACTATTTTTCCTTTATTACTATTATTATTTATACATTCAATCACTATACATTATTCAGATTTTCTTTTTTTTTTTTTTTGGAGAGGTTTTTTCTATAGGGCGCATGCATTCACCAGACAGAGAGAGACAGAAAGCAAGAAATCACCCTCTCCGTTCTCCTCTTGGGATCTTGAGCACACACGCAAATGTGCCTGGCATGAGTTTTTTTAAGCCACCAGATCCAGGATGCGAACCGCGGTCGACTACATGGGAGTCCAGCGACATAGCCATTACACTAACTGCTGGTCCCACATCATTTAGATTTTAAAGAGACTTTACCCAGCATGTTATACACCTCAGTTCAGCCCAGTTGACAATACTATACACATCCTCATCCTTATCTGTGTCCCACAAATGTCTTACCTCTCTATTTTTTCCCCAAATTTCCTTTTTTCCTACCCTCTGCCCCTCCCGGTCTTTCCTTCCACTTTCTCTCTCGTGTCCATGACAATTTTAATACTTTTATTTCCTCCAGTCTTTCAGTCTCTACCATAGAGTGCAGACAGTCAGTATATGTTAAGTGGAGACATACAATGTCTGTCTTTCATAGCCTGACTTGCTTCACTCAGCAACTAATCTTCCATATTTGTCCACTTTCTATCAAATTCCAGGGCCTTGTTGTTTTTATGGCTGAACAGTATTCCATGGAGTATATGTGCCACAGTTTTTCAATCCATTCATCTGTTTTTAGACATTTGGGTTGGTTCCATGTCTTGGCAATTATGAATAATGCTTCAATAAATATAGTTGTGCAAGCACTTTTCCAACTGAGCATTCTCCTCTTTGGGGAGATACCCAGGAGTGGAATTTCTGGATCATATGGTAGTTCTATTTGTAGATCTTTGAGGAACTTCTGTATTCTCCACAGTGACTGGATCAATTTACATTGCCACCAACAGTGTTCCCCTTTCACCACATTCTCTCCAGCACTTATCCTTATTTGTTTTCTTAATCTTCCTCATTTTGACTGGAGTTAGGTGGTATCTCATTGTGGTTTTGAGCTGCATCTCCCTTACAATGAGGGATGGCAAGCATTTTTTCATATGTTTTTTGGCTGTTCGTATGTCTTCCTTATAGAGTTGTTTATTCAGCTCATTTTCCCATCTTCTAGTCGGGTTAATCATTTTCTTCCAGGTAAGCAGCTTGAGTGCCCTGTGTATTCTGGTTATCAGTCCCTTATCTGAGGCACAGTTAACAAAAATTTTCTCCCATTTCGAGGGTTGTCAATTCACACTAATGACAGTGTCCTTTCCTGTGCAGAAACTTCTTAATCTGATGTAATCCCACCTGTCTATTTTTGGGGATTACAGCCTGTGCTTTGGGTGTCTTACTTAAGAAGTCTTTGCCTACCCAATGTCTCCCAAAGTTTCCCCAGGGTTTTCCACCAGTAGTTTGCGGTCTTAGGTTTAGATCTTTGATCCACTTTGAGTTTTTTGTTAATGGTGACAGATAGTAGTTCAGATTCATCTTTCTGCAGGTGGATATCCAGTTTTCCTAGCACCATTTGTTAAACAGGTTTTCCTTTTCCCACTGGATTGATTGGTACCATTTGTCAAAGATGAGTTGACTGTACGTTTGGGGGTTTATTTCTGGAGTCTCTACTCTGTGCCATTGGTCTTCATGTCTGTTTTTGTGCCAATACCATGCTGTTTTGAATATCACAGCTTTGTAATATATTTTGGAGTTAGGGAGTGAGATGCCACCCACTCCACTCTTCTTGCTTAGGATGGCTTTGGCAATACAGGGTATTTTATGAGTCCAGATAAATTCTATGATTGTCTTTTCTAGATTAGTGAAGAATGTCTCTTGTGGGATCAGCAGTTAGTGAAATGACTATGTCGCTGGATTCCCATGTAGTTGCCTGCGGTTCAAGTCCCGGACTCAGTGGCTTAAACTCATGCTGGGTGTGTGTGCGTGTGTGCCCAAGATCCCGAGCGGAGAATGGAGGAGAAGGGATTGCAGCATGGCCATCCCCTCTGGGGGGTGATTTCTCGCTTTCTGTCTCTGTCTCTCTGTCTCTCCGTCTTTCCGGTGCACGCACATGCCCTATAGCAAAAAAAAAAAAAAAAAATCAGTTGACTGTATGTTTGGGAATTTATTTCTGGTGACTCTATTCTGTTCCATTGGTCCACATGACTGTTTCTGTGCCAGTACCATGCTGTTTTGATTACCACATCTTTGTAGTATATTTTTGGGTCAGGGAGTGAGATGCTGTCTGCTGCACTCTTCTTGTGCAGAATTGCTTTGGCAATATGGGGTCTTTTATGATTCCAGACAAACTTTATGATTGTCTTTCCTAGATCTGTGAAGAATGTGCCTGGCACTTTGATTGGCATTGCATTAAATATGTAGATTAATTTGGGTAGAATTGCCATTTTGATTATATTAATTCTTCCAATCCAGAAACATGGGATATATCCCTCCACTTTTTTGTGTCATTTTTAATTTCTTTTTTTATCTTCTCATAGTTTACCTTGTGGAGGTCTTGTAATGTCCCCTTTTTGATTCTGATTTGATTTTTCTAGGTTTTCTCTCTTTTTGTTCTTAATTAGTCTAGATAATGGTTTGTCAATTTTGTGAATCTTCTCAAAGAACCAGCTTTCCCTTCATTTATTTTTTTGAATTACCCTTTTGTTCTCTATTGTATTTATTTCTGCTCTGATCCTTATTTATTCTTTTCTTCTATTACTTTTGGGTTTATCATTGAGATATAGTATTACACCATTTATTTGCCATATAACTAATTTTTGTAAGTATTTATTGCTATAAACTTTACTCTTAGTACTGTTTTTGCCATATTTCAGAGGTTCTAGGTTGTAGTATTTCCATTATCATTTGTTTCAAGACATTTTAAATTTTTATTCTTAATTTTCTTGGTGTATTTAAAATCATTCATGAGCATGCTATTTATTTTCCGTGTATTTATGTATTTTAAAAGTTGTTTTTGTTGATTTCAAGTTTAATTCCATTGTGATCAGAGAAGATGCTAGATATAAGTTCTATTCTTTTAAATTTGTAGAGGCTTGTTTTGTGCCCTATTGTGTAGTCTATCTTAGAAAATGTTTTACGTGCTGCTGAGAAACAAATGCATATTCTGTATTCATTGGATAAAATAGTTTATAAACATGTATAAGATCCATTTTGTTTATGGGTTTATTTAATTCCAGTGTCTCTGTATTGCAAACAGAGTCAGGATGGCTTAATCTGGCTACCTCGCCTCCTATCTTACCATGTTGTAATGCCACAGGACAGACAACTTATGTCATTCGTTGTAGTGCACTTGCACACTTGTGTAACTATGACTTTACTGTTTTACGCCACTGAATGTAACATGCATGTGCAATAGTCTAGCCTTGGCAATGAGTCACTATTGTCAGAAACCCCTTTTAGAGAAAGGGAACACCTGGTCAGCTAACTCAACCCTACACTGCCCTGTGTGCGCTGCCCTGCTCTGTCCAGCTAGCCCTGCTCTGGTCAGCCTTGGTTCAGCCTGGTGAGCCCTGATGGCCTTCACTTGGCTTGACCTTGGCTCTGCCCAGCTCAGCTCAGCTCAGCTCCGCATGTGTGAGCACCAGAGAGAGCAAGCTGCTCTGTGAGTGTAACCACATGCATTACTAGCTTCAAAAGGGAGGAAGTGCCCTGTGAATGCTGCTGTAGGCTTTGTGAACCTCCTCAGAACTCTGTAGCTTCCACTAAATTTAGCCAATAAACGATATATCAGTGCCTCATGTCTTTTTCTAACTCCCTGCATTTCTGTTCAACCCACCTTTGGAGAAATAAAGAACCTTGTAAAACAGTTTCCTTGTTTATTTTTTGTCTAGGTGGTCTGTGCAGTGGTGAGAGTGGGATGTTGCAAACCCTAATAATTAATGGGTTTGAGTCTCTCTCCTTTTATGTCTAGCAGTCTTTGTTTTACATATGTGAGTGCCCCAATGTTGAGGGCATAAATATTTACAATCGTCATGTTTTCTTGGTGGGTTACTCTCCTTAAAAGTATATAATGAAATTTGTGTCTCTTTATAGGTCACATGTGTTCACCAGAGAAAAATAGAAAAAAAAAAAAAAAGAAAGAAAGAAAGAAAAAGAAAGAAAAGAAAGAAAGAAAGAAAGAAAGAAAGAAAGAAAGAAAGAAAGAAAGAAAGAAGAAACGTGAGAAATCACCCACCAGAGGGGACTGCCACGCTGCAGTCTCTTCTTTCTCCTTTCAGGATTTTGGACATGCATGTACACAGACCCAGTGTGATTTTCAAGCTGCTAGGTCTGGGACTTGAACAGTGTGTACTGAGACCCAGCTGCCTTAATGTCCATGCCACCTACTAACCCACCTTCTTTGTCTCTTTTTACAGATTTAGTTTAAAATATATTTTACCTGATATTAGGATAGTGACTTCTGCTTTTTCATGGTTTCTATTTGCATGAAGTGACATTTCGCAAACTTTCACTCTCGGTTTCTCTGTGTCTTTGCCAGCAAGGTATATAAAGGGCTCTTGGTTTTGTTTTGTTTTCTATTCAGCCAATTTATAATCTTTTTTTTTTTTTTTGGAGAAGTTTTTGCTATAGGGCACGTGCGCTCGCCAGACAGACAGAGAGAGACAGAGAGACAGAAGGCGAGAAATCTTCCCCCGGAGGGGATGGTCACGCCACAATCCCTTCTCCTCCATTCTCCTCTTGGGATCTTGGGCACGCACGCACACACGCCCGGCGTGAGTTTTAAGCCACTGGGTCCGAGATGCAAACCGTGGTTGACTACATGGGAGTCCAGCAACATAGCCATTACGCTAACTGCTGGTCCCGCAATTTATAATCTTTTGATTGGAGAGTTTAATCCATTTACATTCAGTTATACTATGATATGTACCAATTTACTGCTGCCATTTTGTAGTTTGGTTCATAATTATTTTGTTTTCTTATCCCTTTTGTTACCATTTGTCTTTGATATTTGGTAGCTTTGCACAGTGGTAGGGACTGAATTCTCACCAGCTGTAGAGGAAGTTCTGTATAGGTCTGTTAGGTCCATTTGATCCAGAGGATAGTTTAACTCTGATTGGTCCTTGATTTTGTTTCAGTGATCTATCCATTGATTAGTGGGGTATTGAAGTCCTTTTACTATTATTGTAGTTCAGTCTATCAATTGCAGTCTTCAGATTTATAATATTTAATTAATATATTTAGGTGCCCCAATGTTGGGTGCATATATGAAGCAATTAAACTGGTTATCAAAAATTAAATTTTCTGGCATTTTAGTCATCTATTTTTAAATTAGGGGGGAAAATCCATGTATTTGTAAGTCACTAAAATTCTTACAGTGGCTAATCACAGGTTCAAATGCATAACATAAGCCAACCCAATTGTTCAGGACTCTGCTTAGAGAAACCCAATCATGGTTCAGAGTCCAGCCCCTGCACGTGACTTGAAAAGGGCATGTGTGTACATTCCTCAAATCCCCAATAATAGGATGGAACAGTGAAGGAGAAGGGATTGCTATGTGGCCATAACCCTCTGAGAGTGCTTTTCCCTCCCTCTCTATCTGGAAAGCAAGCACACCTGCCCTCTGGCAATTAGAACATCTGCATAACAATCCTCACCTTTGATCACCCTTTATTTCTTATGTGTCTTTGAAATATAAACTTTCGCTTAGTTTCATCTAAAATTGGGCCTATTAGATAGAAACTTGGGGTTGGAACAATTAATGACAAAGTTAATTTTAAGATAATGCTGAAATATTTATTATTAAGCATAAGTTTAAAGTTTATATACTTTGGCATCCTGCTTTATATGGTTAAAGAACTAATTAAATTTGAGTCTTGGTTATTCCAATACAAAAATAAACCAAAAAAATAATAATAATAATGTAGGGCTGCTGTTGGGACCGCAGGGATGCGAGCCTGAGGACTAGAGGAACAGGAGTCGAATCCATACCACCTGCCTCTCAGGAAAGTCAGTCTTATTTTACTTTTATTTTTTAGAGGTTTTTTGCCTTAGGGCACATGTGCTCTCCGGGAGGAGAGACAGAGACAGTGAGAAATCACCCCCCCAGAGGGGATGATTTGCCACAATTCCTCCTCCTTCATTCTCCTCCTGGGATCAGGCACACACGCACATGTGCCTGCCTGGCATGAGTTTCAAGTCACCAAGTCTGGGAATCAAACCATGGTGGACTATGTGGGATTCCAGCAACATAACCACTACTCCATCCGCTGGACCCAAAAAAAAAACAGTCTTAAGAAACTAGATTTGGTAAGTGTGGAAGGGAATTTACTTCAGTGTGGCAGGCATAGGGTAGAGAAACTTGATCAGAGTCCATAAACATTTATACCTTACTGGATGAGATGCAAGCTTATAAAGGGGAAGGGGACCAATGAGAGTGTACATACAAAAATAAAAGCAAATCGTTCATTGGTCTTTGCAGAATCAGAGGAGAGCTAATTACATCAGGGAATCAATCACCACATTAGGGGGTTTTCCTTCTGGGCAAGCAGGGAGGAATGATCTGTTTCAGTTTTTTTGCAAGGGACTTGAAGATAAGCAGTGATTTAAAAGGCTATAGATCAAACAGCTAATTTTCCTTGATTTATTGGAAGTTAATGTCTTCCTTTAGGATACAGGCCCTGATTCAGACCCAACAATCTCACACCTGCCACCGGTAAAATCTAAGAATAAACAAACAGAAAACATACAAATGAAGAGAGGTAAAGTGGATTGCTGTTGGTGCCCTGGGTTTTGAAAAACAAACGTTTTTCTTTCATTTTAAAAGCACCCGGGACCAGCAGTTAGTGTAATGGCTATGTCGCTGGACTCCCACGTGGTTGCCCGCGGTTCAAGTCCCGGATCGGACGGCTTAAAACTCACGCCGGGCGCATGTGCGTGCGTGCCCAAGATCCCAAGAGGAGAATGGAGGAAAAGGGATTGAGGCATGGCCATCCTCCCTGGGGGGTGATTTCTCACTTTCTATCTTTCTTTCTGGCTAGCGCACGTGCCCTATAGCAAAAACCTCTCCAAATAAAGCACCCTTAATTATCTTTAAAGCTTTGTACACATTAATCATTAAAGCTAAGGTAAAGATGCAGAATAAGATGAGTATCAAAGTAAAAAAACAAAAAAGAAAGAAAGGCTATAGAAACCAGGGGAAGCCAATCAAGATAACGCTTAGATCATCAGTTAGATAGAAGGAGCTTTGCAAATGGCAAAGGAAGTCTAGTCCTTTCTGTGAGGAGGCTAGTAGAGTCTTTACCCTTCCTATTTTCATAGCTCATTAGCTATAAAGAATCAGCAGTTATTATTAATTTTCACTGGGTTCCTTTGTTCTAAGAGAAGTAAAAGGGTTGAGTTCTGTAAGACTCATTGTAAAGTACATTTTTAAGTAAAGAGGACAAGGTTAAAGACTAATTTTTCTTTTTTTATAATTATTTTATTTAAAATTTATTTATTTATTTATTTACTTTTAATTGACCAGAGAGGGACAGTGGGGGGATGGTGGGCAGTAGGGGGTGGGAAAGCAATTCACCAGGTCCAGGACTTGAACCATGCTCAGTCATGTGGAAGTCCAACGTCCTTAACCACCACACCACCTACTAGTCCCCTAAAGCCTAATTTTTCTAAAGTTTGATTTTTGGTCCTTTTATGACTCAGTTACAGGATTAATGGTTACAAAAGGAAATTTAATATGTGATTATAAAGTTTACTAGAATATTCAGTATTACTATCAAGAGTATTAAATTAATACTGATATAAAGTACTGAAACAACGAGGTTTTTTAAAGTACTGATTTGCTCTTAAATAATGAAAAAAATTATAAAAGGTTTTTTTTCCAGGCCAGCAGGTGGTACAGTGATTTGAGTCCCATACCAGGTGGCTTGCTTTCTCACTTTCTCTTTCTGTGTGTGTGTGTGTGTCTCTCTCTGGTCAAATAATTAATATTAAGAAGAAGAACAACAAATAAAATAAATAGTTCTTTAGAAAAAAATAAAAATAAAGGGGTTTTTTCTCCTTTAGTAATTTTTAAAAAGTGTCTATGTTTATCTCCAGGTTTTTTGTGTGTTTTATGCTATCTTCTGTTATATCTTTGATTGCTTAAGAAAAAGTAAACCACCCCACTTCCATCTGCAACCCCTGCCCAGTCAGGGAAACTGAGGCAGGACCATTCATTGGCCCCAGCTCCAGCCCCAACCCAGCTCTCCTAACCTCAGAGCTTCTGCTACTCCCTGCCAGAAAGTATTGGGAGACTCCCTTGGATCTTCACTCTGTACTGAACCACTTACAAAAAAGTAGAAACTGCTCTTATGATACTTGCATAGAAAACTCCTCCCATGGAGACCATGTTGCTAAACACACAGGAAAAGAGACTTTGGCACACAAGCAATCCAAAGCAAAAGGGAAGCAAACTCATTCCTAGTGCCAGAAACATCCTCCAAAAACATATCCAAAAGGGAACATATCACCCAATGGCTAGAAGTCACAGAAGAGCTTCAAGTTTGAAAAAAAAAAAAACAGGAAATATGTCTCTGTTAAAAAAAATAACTCTTCTCCATCTCTTGACAAATCAGAAGTTACTGAAATGTCAGAGAAGGAATTCAGTACATTCATAGTGACAAAACTCTATCAGTTGGAACAGAAAAGAGACAACAAATTCCAGGAGATAAGGAAGCCTTTCATGATTTGAAAGAGGAAATGGACACCATAGGAAAGAATCAGATGAACTATTAGAGATGAAGTCTGTAATATAGGAAATAAAAACCTCTCTCAAGAGTATTAAAAGCCAATTAGACCGTGCTGAAGATTAAATCTCAGACATAGAAGATAAAACCTCTGAACTAGAAAAAAAAAAAACAAGACAGAGAAAATAACCAAAAACGTGAGGATAATATGCAAGAAATACTAGATTCCACTAAGCGGCCAAACATCCAAATAATAGGTATCCCAGAAAGTGAAGAAACTAATAAGGGCATGGAAAATCTATTCCATGAAATCCTGGAAGAAAACTTTCCAAGTCTAGAAAAGCACTCAAACATCCAGACACAAGAAATACAAAGGACCCCAAATATAATCAACCCAAGAAGATCCTTCCCAAGGCCAGACTGCCCAAATCCACAGATAAAGACAGATACTAAAATTGGCAAGAGAGAAACGTCAAATGACTTTCAAAGGTCAGCCCATCAGGTTAATACCAGACCTTTCAACAGAAACAATGCAAGCAAGGAAAGAATAGGAAGACATATTGAAAGTGTTAAGAGAAAAAGAATTTCAACCAAGATTATTATATCCAGCAAGATTATTCTTCACATGGGAAAAAAATTATTAAAATCTTCTCAGACAAACAAAACCTAAAAGAATTTGCTAACACCAGACCAGCACTTCAGGAAACTCTAAAGAGAGGGAACCAGAAATTAGTGTAATGGCTATGTCGCTGGACTCCCAAGTAGTCAACCTCTCACGTCCCGGACCCAGTGGCTTAAAACTCACGCCGGGCACGTGTGCATGCGTGCCCAAGATCCCGAGAGGAGAATAGAAGAGAAGGGATTGCGGTGTGACCATCTCCCCTGGGGGATGATTTCTCGCTTTCTGTCTCTCTGTTTCTGTCTGTCTGGCGAGCGCATGCGCCCTATAGTGAAAACCTCTCTCAAAAAAAAAAA
>NW_006160094.1:8032265-8064850 GCF_000334495.1 Tupaia belangeri chinensis | reverse complement strand
CGGGGCTCACGCCCCGGCGCGCAGCTGCGCCGCTGGTCGGCCGGCCCCCCTCCGGGGGGCCCGCGACTCGGGGCTCATGCCCCGGCGTTCAGCTGCCTCTCCAGGGCCGGCGTGTGGCCTGTGGATCAGCAGGCTGAAGCGGAAAACAAGGTCTGAGAACTTGCAACTTGAGAAGATGATGGTTACCAGCCCTGCATTGCCTCAGGGAAGAACAGGAACTACTCTACCATTCTTGAAGTGAAGGTACTTAATGAGAATAGGACAGTGTGGAATGGGGTAAGTGAAGAGAAGAGGATAGAGAAAGATAGCAAGTGAGCAATAGAGAGACAGGACGTCAGTGAGAAACAGATAGGGTTTATTAACTGTTGATGATGACATGTATAGAATTCTCAACTGGATTGATCTGAGAAGTGTTTCATGATGGGCAAAGTATTTTTACAAGCAAAACGAGAAATAGCAATTGACTGTTTTATAAAAATAATTAGAATAATAAAGATAATGATTGGGGAAAACAGAAAAGATATGGAATGTTGAAGTGGGGAGATTAATGTCTCTGTACTGACTGACGTGCATGGCATTCCCTTTTGAAGAAACAATGTAATACACAGTAAAGTTATATGTAATCCAATGTAATATGAAGAAGATACGATGATAAAAAATAAATTAATTAATTAATTAATTTAAAAAAAAAGAGTAAATAGAGTGATTAACATTTCTATTGTCCTTAAAACCCGCTTCATCACCTTAAGGATGATTAACCTGCTTACGTGTTTTTTCTTGCTTCTGTAATGTGCTTTCGCTTTTACATTGTAAAGCCCTACTCCCTACCCTTTCAAGCCACTGCTCTTTTTCCTCGTAAATCATCAAGTCATCCTGGATATGATTGTGTATTTTTGGCTTATATAAGCTCCTTTCTCCTTTCGCTCAAGGCTGCAGGGTTTCGAGAAACAAGAGTTCCTTCCCCCCATGCCGCTGTCTTACTCAATAAACTCCAATAACTTTGAAAAAACAATAAAAAATTATAAAAATGAATTATAGTGTATCTATGGAATCAAATGCAACATTATAAAAGAATACTATACACCTATATACTGACTTAGAAAAATTAATAAGACATGAAGTTAAAAATACAATGAGCAGAATAATTCATACAGTATAATTTATGTTATACAAATTATATTTGTGATAAATACGAGATTATCAAAACATTAATGGAAATGAAGTTATTATAGTATGAGCTTATTTTGGTGCAAAACAATTTTGAAATACATGCAAATTTTTCATAACACACATTTTCCATGAACTTCTCAGAGACCCCCCCTCCTATGTGTGCAAATACATAACAAAGGGTCTGAAAGGGTCCATTCCTTGTACTGCACTGAATAAAGTCCCCCCAAATTATTGTCAAGCTAAATTCTTGGTGCAATCTTATTTGGAGATTGGGTCTTTACAGATATAGTAAGTTTTGTCAAAATCCAGTCCTTGTAGATTACAGTGAATGCAAAATTTAACAATTGGTGTCTTTATGAGAAAACCATGTGAAGACACACAAGGAAGAAGACTATGTGAGGACAGAGGTGAAAACTGAACTGACACAGTTATGAGTCAAAGAATTGACAATACTTGCTGGAAACCATCAGAAGTAATGAGAGAAACATGGAAGAGTTCCCCATCAAAGCCTGCAGAAGGAACCAAACCTGTTGACACCTGGATTTCAAGCTTCTGGTCTCCTGAGGTGTGAGACAATAAATTTCTGTTAATTTATGAATCCTGTTTCATGGTCTACTTGTTATAGCAGCTCTAAGAAACTAATACACACTTATAATGATTAGCTCTAAGGAGGATATTTTATGTATTTCTTTATTATTTGAAGGTTTTATGATAAAAAATTTATCCTTGCATAGCTGATATTTTTAGCCAATAAAAATAAAATAATAGGGACCAGTAGATGGTGTAATGGCTATGTCACTGGACTCCCATGTAGTCAACGGTTCAAGTCCCATATCCGGTGGCTTAAACTCATGGGATGCGTGTGTGTAGATGCCCAGGATCCCGAGAGGAGAATGAAAGAGAAGAGACTGTGGCATGGCCATCCCCCCTGGGGGGGGAGGTGATTTCTCACTTGCTATCTCTCTGTCTCTGTCTTTCTGGTGAGCACACATGCCCTATAGCAAAAACCTCTCTAATAAATAAATAAATTAAATAATAAAGAAATTACCCATATTTTATGTTGGCAGTTACAACTCTGCCACTTATAAAATCTCAAACATCTGAATGTCTTAATCATGTCATCTGAAAAATGGGATGTTACCTCCTCTGCTCACCTGCTCGGTTGGTACTGAGTTCTCCCTGGCCACTTCTCTCACTGTCCATATTCATCTTCCTCTTAAACAGCTCTAGCCTTATATCCCCGTCCTCAGCAGATTGGTTTCACCGTCACACAGCTAGGTGCCTCTCTCCTTTTGAACCCCTTCAATAGTTCCTTATCGCCCATTAAATAAGATTCAAACTTCTTTGCCTAGTGAGAGACTCCCGACATTCTGAGCGACACCTACCCATTGATCACCACTTGCTCCCTTGCCTTTCTGGGTATAGGGAAGTCAGGGTTGTCAGTTGTCTTGAATACCTGAGCGCTGCCTTCTCCAGCTATGCTAAATGGTTATCCTCCACCCTAACCTCCTTTCCAGCCTGAAGGCTTTTACTATCGCCCCACAACAGAAGTGGTTTCACTTTCCTTTGAATTCTTACAACACAAACCCCCGGTGTTTTACCTTCTGTGATTACCCTTTCCGCCAATTAAACTGCAAACCCCTTTTGAGGGAAAGAACTTTATTCATTACTGTGCCTAGCACACTACCTTACAGAAAACAGGTGATCAATAAATATTTGCTGAATAAATGAATAATAACTATAAAACACTTGAGTTTCATAGAATTAACATGGATTCTAAAAATAAAATTATAAACAGGACTGATATTCAACTAGCACACACCAGTACGATCACACAAGTTTTAACCTATTTCTTTACAACTCTATCACTATCCCTTTGCTACTCAAATGCCTACCTCTGCTCTCTCCCCTGGGATCACCTGAATTCCCCACAATCTGCCAACTAGGAAGTTAATGTCCTGCACAGTAGGGAACACCCAGGGTTCTTATCCAACCCCATGGCTAGAGTCCCCTGGTAAAGAATCCACCTGACTGATCAGGACCTGTGCAGCATCACTGTTAAATATTCTGATAGTTGCCCAGTTACAGTAAGGTGTAATTACACAGTTTTAAGGTGATATTTCTTCTCATCACAAAATCTCAGAAGAGTAAGAAGATTCAGGAATAGAGAAAATTTTAAAAAGCCTGTAGAAGATTTGGAATATATCTGCTAGGACTCAGTCTTCATGTAAACGAGAAGATACGCAGTTTCCTGCCTAGAAAAAAGAGAAAATGCATCAGCATAGTGAAATGAGACATTGTTAATTCATGTTAGGACAGCAAACTTCCAGGTTATCTAATCATGTCTTTATCTATCCATCACCTCAGAAGGAGACAACACTTTGTTCCCAAACAAAACAAAATCATCTTCCATCCCCAGGATTCCGGATACAGGCACAGTGAAAATATGTTCCTAAGAAAATAACCCTTAAGTTGCTATTAGTTGACAGCTGAATCTGGGTTTGAGAAATCACAGGCCAATGGGCAAAATCCGACTCTGTTTTTTACAAGTGAATTAGTTGCCAAAGGAACCCTATGGTCCATACGCCATGCCCTGACTTAAATCATGGGGTAGAGGAAGGTGAATGTTAACTGATGCCACAAAGATTAGGCATCTGAAAAAGATGCTTAGAAGCAACAGAAGAGAAAAATGAAAGGTAAAAAGTTGGTGAAGGATTTAAAAATGCACATGTCCCCTTAAGTCATTATTTTTCAAATGATCAGGCTTACCTCTGTAGTTCAAAATAAGTATCCTCTTTGACATTGATTTTCTTTTTCTTTTTTCTTTTTTTTTTTTTTTTTTTGAGAGGTTTTTGCTATGGGGTGCGTGTGCTCGCCAGACAGACAGAGAAATAGAAAGTGAGAAATCACCCCTCAGGGGGGATGGCCACGCCACAATCCCTTCTCCTCCATTCTCCTCTTGGGATCTTGGGCACACACATACACACGCCCAGCGTGAGTTTAAGCCACCGGGTCCGGGACTCGAACCACGGTTGACTACATGGGAGTCCAGCAACATAGCCATTCCACTAACTGCTGGTCCCTGACATTGATTTTTTAAAATATTTACTGATATTCAATGCAAACCACTGAGCCAGACAAAGATAAAACTAGTAATCCTTTCCCCCAAAGAGATCATGGTCTAATGTGCAAAAGAGATATATAAGCAAACAATCAAAAACCAGAGTGGGCCCTGCTGCAGAGGAGATTTGCTCAAAACAGTGAGAGTAAATGAGATGCCCACCTGAATCTGTTTGTGTGAAACAGTAAAGACTTGATAGAAAAAGAAAAGGCCAGGCCAGCTCCATAGCCCAATGGTTGTAGGAGCTGGATGCCATACAGCTGACCACGGTCTGAATGTTAGCCTCGGCAGCTTGGAAAACATGCTGGGTGTATGTGTCTGCCTGCCCCCAACTCCCAACAAGATAGAGAATGGGAGGAGAAAGGATTGTGGTGTGCCCATGCTCCATTGCAGATGCACCCCTAACAATCTCACAGGTACACATGCCCTCTGGCAATTACAAAAGAAGAATAAAAGGCCATGAGTATTAAAACCTGAGTGAGATTTTGCCTATATGATAAATTACGAGCAGGCAACACAGACCAGGAACCCCACATGGTCACAGAGGAAAGATGGGAAGCACAGTCTTTGGGGAGCTACTTGTACTTCAGTGCCGGGAGAGAGAAGCATAGTACAGTGGGATGTGTGTTGAAAGCTGAGGCTGAACAGTTGGCCACTAGGAAATCAACAGCATACAAATCACAGCTAAGTCTGTGAGACTTTCCTGCAGCTTTAAGAACCCTCTATAAGCCCCTCAGGTTTCCATCACCCACATAGTTCTCTTACCAGCGGTAGTTGTTGTTTCCATAGGTACACTGGATGTCCTCCCAGGACACCTGGAAGGACAGAAAGAGGAAGCTGAGCAGTCAGCTGACATTTCCTACATGTCCGTAGGGCAAAGGGCACTAAATCGTCCTCTCTCACTCTTCTGATAAATTCACTCCTGGTAACTCCCAGGAACCTGGAGCATCTAGTGACAGGATGTCCCTTGTCCCTCTGTTTAAATTTGGTTATGCATATTACAGAGTGAAAATTTTATGTATTTCTAACTCTTCTTCCTTTCAGAAGTGTCTCACAGATCATGAAGCTGCAAAGCACTATGCCTCGAATGCCAACAACCTGGACACTGATGTGTGTGGACTCTCACAGAGCTAGAAGTCAGATGGAGCCTTCAGGCACACACAGCCTTCAACTCTCATAAAAGGCCCTGCACACAAAGAATATGACCACACTGTGTCTTGCCCTAGAGAACCCATGCAATCCTGAGCTTGGAATTTATTAGACTTGGCTAATCCAGCTAAAAAAGGAATTTGTCTCTCACCAAAGAAACATTGGAGTCATTGAAGCAGAACCATCTTCCATCCCCAGGGTTCCGGATATAGGCACAGTAGTGACCAAAGTCGGCCACTCCCACGTGGGCAATCACAGCGAAGAGCTCGTACTGTCCTCCAGCCTGGAAACAGACAAGGCACGGAGGGCTCACCCACCGCCCCTTCTTGTCTAGCCCTAGTCTTGAATAATACATGATTTCGTCACAAACTCGTTCACTGCCTATCTACGGCAGGGACTGGAATGTCAAAGGCACAGGAAAACAGTCTTTGACTTCAATATCTTGCCACTGATTTTTTATTTGATACAGGGCATGTCTGCTCATCAGAGAGAGACAGAGAAAGGGAAAGTGAGAAAGGATCTCCTGGAGAGATGGCCATAGTACAATCCCTTCTCCAATCATCTCTTGAGATTTTGGGCACGTGTGCCTGGCATATAGAATTTCAAGCTGCTGTATCTAGGACTTGAACTGTGCTCTCGGCGATGTGAGATCCAGCTGCCTAAACCACCATGCCATTAGCTGGCCCCACGGCTGATTTACTTTTTCTTGTCAGAGGGTACATGCGCTTGCCAGAGAAAGAGCAAGAAAGCACTCTAGAATAGGGCATGGTCACATCACAATCTTTTCTCTTCCATTCCTCCATCCTGTTGGGATTCTGGGCACACACTCTGGTGCCTGTTTTCAGGCTGCCAAGGTCAGGACTTTGAACTGCAGCTGGCCATGTGGGATCTGGCTCCCTTAACCACTAGGCTACAGGGTCAGCCCTCTTACAGCTAATTGAAAGACAAATATATACACCAGAATTATAATGGCATGTTTTATAGCAGATGTCATTTCAGGAAATTTAGGAAGACCCGAATTTTGTCCAGAAGAGAAGGGACAACCAGCTAAGAAAGGGCTGAAGAGCACAGAAAGTTACCCAGAGAAGACAGCTTGAAGTGATCTTTTTGTTTAAGGTTTTTGCCATAGGGAGCTCAAGAAAAAAAACTGGACAGGAAACACAGAATTGGAAGTCTTCAGTCTGAGATGATCATGGAAATCAGGAGAATTAAGGAGATGGCATAAAAAAAATGAGAAGAAGGAAGAATGGGACTAACATTAATATCAACAAAATGTTGGGCACAAAAGGATCCAGCAGAGGAGGAGGGCCCTAGGAGAGAAATCCCAGGTAGCAGGGGTCAATAACAGGAAATAGTACAGAGAAGTCAAGTAGGAAAAAAAGAAATAAAAGAAGAGAGAAAAAGAAAGATAAGGAAGGAAAGAAGGTAGTAAGGAAAGGAGAAAGAGAAAGAAAGGAAGAGAGAAGAGAAAGAAAGAATGAAAAAGAAAGAAAGAAAAAGAAAGAAAAGAAGAAGAAAAAAGAAAGAAAAATTAAAGAGAAAGAGAAAGAAAGGAAGAGAGAAGAGAAAGAAAGAATGAAAAAGAAAGAAAGAAAAAGAAAGAAAAGAAGAAGAAAAAAGAAAGAAAAATTAAAGAGAAAGAGAAAGAAAGGAAGAGAGAAGAGAAAGAAAGAATGAAAAAGAAAGAAAGAAAAAGAAAGAAAAGAAGAAGAAAAAAGAAAGAAAAATTAAAGAGAAAGAGAAAGAAAGGAAGAGAGAAGAGAAAGAAAGAATGAAAAAGAAAGAAAGAAAAAGAAAGAAAAGAAGAAGAAAAAAGAAAGAAAAATTAAAGAGAAAGAGAAAGAAAGAAAGGTCTGGTTGATACCATACTTAACATCCAAAATTTTATATTAACCTCTGAGAGGGCTTCAAAAATGCATGGAAAATATAACTTTCGTGGCTGGATGATGGCTCGGTGGTGACACAGTGCTCTGCAAGGCTGACCTACGTGGAAGGTTCTGGGTTTGCACCAGAGACTTCCCTGCACACCCAGACGTGTGTGGCTGGAGCTGGGAGAGCATTACAGCAGGAAAGACTCTGCTGGGCGTGCCTGTTTCTCTCATAAGCTCACTCTGTCTCTCTGACCTCTTGCTCATGAAAAAACAGAAACTTACAAAATAAAAAACAAAGACCAGCAGTAGTGATTAAGGTGTGGGACTCCCAAGTAGGTGACTGTGGTTTGAGTTCCAGATCTGGCAGCTTGAAACTCACACCAGACACGTGTGCATACATGCCCAGGAGGAGAATGTAGAAGGGATTGTGGCATGGCTATACCCCCTTTGGGGGTGATTTCTCACTTCTTCTCACTGACTCTTTCTCTGTCTCTCTCTCTGGCGAGCACACACATCCTAATGCAAAAATCTCTACCAAGACAAAAAAAAAAAAAAACCTCTTAAAAAATAGAATAAAATGGGGTCAGTCAGTAGAATGGTGGTTAAGGTACTGGACTCCCACCAAGCCAACTGCAGCTCAAGTCCTAGACCTGGCGACATGCTTTCTCACTTTCCCTCTCTCTCTCTCTCTCTCTCTCTGGTCAAATTTTTAAAATAATAACAACAACAAATAAATTAATAATTCTTTAAAATGAATAAAATAACCCTGTGGAGCAGGCCTCCCAGCACAGCAGTTAAGTACTGTGCACATGGAGCCGAATCCCCCACGATCAGTCACTGCTGCAACCCTGGCACTGAAGGCTTGAAAATCACGCCAGGTAACAGCTATGTCACTGGACTCCCATGTAGTCAACCATGGTTCGAATCCTGGACCCAGTGGCTTCAACTCACACCGGGCACGTGTGCATGTGTGCCCAAGATCCTGAGAGGAGAACGGAGGAAAAGGAACAGCGACATGGCCATCACCCCGGAGGGAGATTTCATGTTTTCTGTCTCTCTGTCTCTCTCGGTCTTTCTGGCAAGTGCACGTGCTCTATAACAAAACAAAACAAACAAAAACTCTCCAAAAAAAAGAAAAAAAAAGAAAAGAAAATCATGCCAGGTACATGTATGCACATGCCCCAAACCCTAATGGGATGGAGAAAGAGAGAAAAATGGAATGTGGTGTGCTCTCTCTTGCTCCCTCCATCCCTCTGGCAATTAAAAAATAAACAAAAAAAATCTATGCATAGATTTCAATTTTTTTTTCACCAAAATAAGCCTGTATTTAATTCCATTTTTCCATAAACTTTCTATAGTCCCCTTGTCTGTAACATGTTATTTGAAAAGGCAGGTCAGTTCCATGGCCAGGTAGTCACTTGAGTCGGATCCCACAAGGCCAATCCCACAGTTAGAGTCCTGGACTTGGCAGCTTGAAAAATACACCGGGCACCTGTATGTGCTCAGAACCCTGACAGGAGGGAAAAATATAGACAAAGCAATTGAGGCATGACCATACACCATAGGGGATCCTATCTCCTTTGCCCTCTCTCTGTCTCTCTCTGGCCAGCTCACACAACCACTGGAAAAGAAAAAAAAGAAAGAAGAGAAAGAGAAAAGGAACATTTGATATGGGTTTCTTCCCTCAGTGCTGTGAGGCATGTGAGCACAAACCCAGCATTTAGATATAAGAGATAAGACCAGCAGTTGGTATAGTGGTTACATCACTGGACTTTCACATGGCCATGGTTCGAGTCCCAGACCTGGCGACTTAAAACTAATGCTGGGCGTGTGTGCGTGCATGCCCAAAAATCCCGAGAGGAGAATGGAGGAAAAGAGACTGAGGTATGGCTATCCCCCCCCCGGGGGGGGGGGATGATTTCACACTTCCTGTCTCTCTGCCTCTCTCTGTATCTCCAGAAAGAGCACACGCCCCATTGCAAAAATCTCTCTCAAAAAAAAAAAAAAAAAAAAAAAAAAAAAAAGGAAATAAATAAGAGAGTCATTCTATACTTAGGAAAATAAGAGCTATAAAATCGCTATAAAAACTGATCAATGAGGGGCCGCCAGGTGGTGTGGTGGTTAAGGTGCTGGACTCCCACATGAAGGTCTACAGTTTGAGTTCCAGACCTGGCAATTTGAAAATTACTCCAGGCATGTGTGTATGCATACCCAAAATCCTGGAGGGAGAATGGAGGAGAAGGGACTACAGAGTGTCATCCCCCAGGGGTGATTTCTCACCTTCCCTCTCATTATCTCTCTCTGCCTCTCCAAGGCGAGCACATGAGCTCTATGGCAAAAACCTAAAATCCAATAAAATAACATGGAACAGTGAAGAGAGAGTTCTGATTGGGAGCAGGATCTCTGTGAAAGTTAAGCTCATAGACAGAGAGAGTAGAATGGCGGTTGCCAGGACTGGAGTAGGGGGTGCAGGGAGGAATGGGAAAATATTGGTCAAAGGTTAAAAAGTTTCACAATTTTGTCAACTTAAAAACTTGATTAAATTTTCTAAACTATTTTTTAAAATACATAAATAAAATGGCATTTTCTGAAAAGTCCTTTTTTTTTTTTAGGTTTATGCCATAGAAAGTGTGTGCTTACTGGACAGAGACAGAAAAAAACAGAGAGAGGGAAAGTGAGAAAGCACCCCCCAGGACGTTGGCCATGCTGCAATCCCTTCTCCATTCTCCTCTCAGGATTTTAGATGCACACGCACCTGGCATAATTTTTCATGCCACCAGGTCTGAAACTCAAACCGTGGTAGGCCATGTGGAAATCCAATACCTTAACCATCATGCCACCTGCTGGCCTCTAAGAAAGAACTTTTTAAAAGAACACTAGATTCTAGTTTCCCCACACAGTCAAAGACTGTCCCTAACCTGAGACTTCAGAAAGATGATCAATGTGGGGGACAGAGAGGGACAGCAGTGCAAGTGAGCCAAGTCACCCAAAGCAGAGGGCTCATGCCATTCTTTGGGCTCCTATGAGGACTGAACTTAAAATGCAGGGCACTATCTGGATCTAACTATTTGCTTCCAAGAAATAAAACGGCCAAGGTCAAGGTGGTGGTGCTGTGGTGACACAGCTGGGCCCCCCAGGAAAGGCTCCGGGTCCATGTCCAGGGCCCTCGCCAAGCACGTGGGTGTGCAGGCCCCTGTGATCTTGGCTGGCTCCAGCTGCAGGGGGATTATGGCATGAAGACCCTGTTTCTCTCTCTCTCACTCACTTGCTCTGTATTCCTCCTTCATGGAAGAAAGAAACTTTTTTTAAAGGCTAGAGGAGTATTGTTAAATGGTACCAACAAGCCAATTCTGGACTACAATAAAACTCTTCAACCAAAAATCCTACAAGGAAAAGAAAAAGAAGGGAAGCCTACAATACTTACCTTCCCACTCCATCCCTCCACAAAGAGAAAAAAAATAATTAAAAAGCTAACGCAAGTGTAGACTTTGTTGAAAACTAGATTAAAATAAGCCGTCCAAATTTTAGGACAGTCAGTGAAATCTGAACATCGACCAGATGCTTGGGGATACTAAGGAATAATGAGATGGAGTTGGTTATGATTAGAAAGAGATCCGTGGGACACAGATATGGTTTATTACCTGTTGATGAGGATGTGTATAGTACTCTCAACTGGACTGAGATGTATATCATGCTGGGGAAAGACCGCGATCTAAATGCTGTATAGCGATTGAATGTATAAATAATAATAATAATAATGGAAAAAAGATAAAAGAAAGAGTTTCTAGACGTGTCTAGGTGCACAGTAGCAAAACACCTACATACTTTTAGGGTCAGATTAATTCTCAATTTCCATTGAATCTGCTGCATGGAGGGAGAAAAGTGGTACTGTTCAGATGTAGGGACATGTGCTGAGTAACCTTGTGACCTGACCTTTCCCTTGACTTATTCTTTTAGCAGAGCAGTTGGTGAAATTTACAGGGGCTGCTCTGACCAGGCCTTAATTCTTAAAATGCTGTGTTTCCATAGCGTAAGCAAAATTCAGACCAATGAAACTGGACAGACCAAAGTAGGCCCATATTACACATGAGGCTAAAAAAAATTGTCAAAATGTAGCACTTCATACCTCTAGAGATATATTTGTGTCATTTTTCTCAACCTCTCTAAAAAAGTTATCATTTCAGGGCAAGCGAATTAAACTTTATTTTCATTAAAGTTAGCCCAATTAATAATTGGCTATGTTATTATTCTCAAAGCATGGTAATAAGGTTTGTTTTGGTTTGGTTTTGGTTTTTTTAGAGATTCTCATTATAGTGCATGTACACTCTCTAGAAAGAAAGTGAAAAATCACACACACACCCCCAGAGGGGATGGCCACACTGCAATTCCCTCCTCTATTCTCCTCTTGGGATTTTGGGCACACATACACACGTGCCCAGCATGAGTTTTAAGCCACTAGGTCCAGGACTCGAACCATGGTCAGTCATGTGGGAGTCAGCACCTTAATCACTATGCCACTCCTGGCCCCAGTAAGGTTTTTATTTTCTTTCTTAGAGATTTTGCTATAGGGCTGTAGGGCATGTACACTTGCCAGAGAAACAGAAAACAAGAAATCACTCTCCAGGGGGTTGTGGCCATGCTGCAATCCCTTCCCCTCCATTTTCCTCTAGGATTTGGGGTACACACAGACATGCCCAGCATGAGTTTAAGCCACCAGGTCCAAGATTTGAACCATGACTAACTATGTGGGAGTCCAGGGACGTAACCATTAAACCATTTGCTGGTCCCCAGTAAGGTTTTTTAATAAGATGATTTAGTTGGTTTAAAATCCAAAATGACATATTTACCTTTGTATTTGTAAGTATTCCACCTGTTATTTCAAAAGCACACTACTGAATTATGTGTTTCTTCCCTCAGCACCATGAGGCCCATAGGTGAGCCAATAGTTGGAAATAAAAAAGTCTTTTGCATCTGAAAAGAAAAGCAACTTGGAAACCAGCAGATGGCGTAATGGTTACTTTGCTGAATACCCACATGGCTGACCGCAGTTTGAATCCTGAACCCAGTGGTTTGAAACTCACACCAGGCACATGTTGTGCATGCCCAAAATCCTGAGAAAAGAATAAAGAAGAGAATGCGGCATGGCCATCCCCCCTGGAGAGGTGATTTCTCGCTGTCTGTCTCTGTCTCTTTGTCTCTCCAATGCATGCTGTGTAGCAAAAATCTCTCTTAAAAAAAGACGGGGAAAAAAAAGAAAAGAAAAGAAACTACAAGTAGCAAAGGCTGGTGTGATAACAAGGTAACAACCCATCATAGGTAGTTAAGAACATGTGGGTTTCCATAATTAAAGTTCTATTTTAGAAAAAGGTGTTTTGGGTTCCAGCAGTTAGCGTAATGGCTATGTCGCTGGACTCCCATGTAGTCGACTGTGGTTCACGTCCTGGACCCGGTGGCTTAAAACTCACGCCGGGCACATGTGCATGCGTGCCCAAGATCCCAAGAGGAGAATAGAGGAGAAGGGATTGCGGCGTGGCCATCCCCCTGGGGGGTGATTTCTTGCTTTCTGTCTCTCTCTGTCTGGCGAGCGCACGCACCCTATAGCAAAAAAAACTCTGGAAGAAAAGAAAAAAGGTGTTTTGGGGCCAGCAGGTGGCATGGTGGTTAAGGTACTGGACTCCCACATGGCTGACCACCGTTGGAGTCCTGGACCTGGTGGCTTGTTTCCTCACTTTCTCTCTCTCTCTCTGCCTCCCTGTAGCTCTCTGGTGAGCTCATGTGCCCTATAGCAAATTTAAAAATAGTAATAATATTAGGTGGTCAAGAAAGTCATGATGCATTTTTGCATCATGCATTGAAAAACATAGAAAAATAAATCATGACTTTCTCAACAATCTAATAATAATAAATAAAATCAGTCATTCTTTAAAAAAATAGGTACTTCTTTTTTTATTTATTCATACTTCTTAAATATATTGATATGCTTTCATGATTCCTACCAAGCTGTTGATTAGATTCCCCCTTGGTGTGGTCCAAGCACAGCCAGTGCAGACGTGATTTCTTAGATAAGAGAAGGATACATAGGAAATGCCCCAAATGCCATCCTGCTGACTGGGCAACCTCTAGCAGTTTGGGGATGAGGGAACCAAACCTATAATAGGACATGTGTCTGCTGAGTGGGTGGGTGGAGGGAAGAGACTAGGGGCAGCTCACCTGTTCCGCAGCATCACAGAGATCTAGCTCCGTGGGAAGGACCTGGTTAAGATCCAAGCTCTGGGGGAAATACAGGGAGTGGCAGATCTTGTCTGTCCGTGAGTTCCTGATGGAGAACCGCATGAGGTGGATTGTCAAGGTCTGGGGCAAATGGGTCAGTTTCAAGACCTAAATAAAACAAAACACGGTATATATAAAATCCTAAGGCACCTGCAACAGGCAGATTCAGAGGATTATCAAGGCTGGTGGTATGTTCTTTCCAAAAAGGGGACCAGGATGACATAACACAAAACTGAAGGCTTCGGCTAGCTGAACCTGCCACATTCCTCCAGGAATAATGCAGCACTCGACGTCACACCACTGCACATCTCCCACAGAACACGCGGCCTTGCTTTCTGTCTCTCTCTGTCTGGCGAGCGCACGCACCCTATAGCAAAAAAAACTCTGGAAGAAAAGAAAAAAGGTGTTTTGGGGCCAGCAGGTGGCATGGTGGTTAAGGTACTGGACTCCCACATGGCTGACCACCGTTGGAGTCCTGGACCTGGTGGCTTGTTTCCTCACTTTCTCTCTCTCTCTCTGCCTCCCTGTAGCTCTCTGGTGAGCTCATGTGCCCTATAGCAAATTTAAAAATAGTAATAATATTAGGTGGTCAAGAAAGTCATGATGCATTTTTGCATCATGCATTGAAAAACATAGAAAAATAAATCATGACTTTCTCAACAATCTAATAATAATAAATAAAATCAGTCATTCTTTAAAAAAATAGGTACTTCTTTTTTTATTTATTCATACTTCTTAAATATATTGATATGCTTTCATGATTCCTACCAAGCTGTTGATTAGATTCCCCCTTGGTGTGGTCCAAGCACAGCCAGTGCAGACGTGATTTCTTAGATAAGAGAAGGATACATAGGAAATGCCCCAAATGCCATCCTGCTGACTGGGCAACCTCTAGCAGTTTGGGGATGAGGGAACCAAACCTATAATAGGACATGTGTCTGCTGAGTGGGTGGGTGGAGGGAAGAGACTAGGGGCAGCTCACCTGTTCCGCAGCATCACAGAGATCTAGCTCCGTGGGAAGGACCTGGTTAAGATCCAAGCTCTGGGGGAAATACAGGGAGTGGCAGATCTTGTCTGTCCGTGAGTTCCTGATGGAGAACCGCATGAGGTGGATTGTCAAGGTCTGGGGCAAATGGGTCAGTTTCAAGACCTAAATAAAACAAAACACGGTATATATAAAATCCTAAGGCACCTGCAACAGGCAGATTCAGAGGATTATCAAGGCTGGTGGTATGTTCTTTCCAAAAAGGGGACCAGGATGACATAACACAAAACTGAAGGCTTCGGCTAGCTGAACCTGCCACATTCCTCCAGGAATAATGCAGCACTCGACGTCACACCACTGCACATCTCCCACAGAACACGCGGCCATGGGGCTTCACACAGCAACCACGCCCAGGAGCCGTGGCCTCTGATCTAACCACGAGGAAAACCTGCCTGCTCTTCTGGGACCTTGGAAGGGTCGGTCCCTGTCAGTGGTGTTATCTGAGAAGCCACACCCACAGCCCTGGAAATAAGAAGCCCTAGGACTCAGACACCAGCCTGACCAGATTCCCTCCCTCCACCACCACGAGGTGTCCTCGGACCTCTCTATGAAGACTCAAGGAGGAAATCCACCAGGAGCAGCCCCAGACAAGCCAAGTGTCTGATTCTGTGAGTGAGTACCTGTTTCCCACGGGTCTTCTTCCCACAGTTTTCACAGAAACACTTGCTTTTGCTTGCTAACTCCCTGGGCTGGAAGAAACAGTGCAGGGCATCCTCCTGTCCCACCCAGAAGAATGAAGAAAAAGCAGAGTTGTATTTCCCACCTAGAGTACAGCCCCCACCCCAACATACACACACCCTACAGTTGGTTCTCCCCTTCCCACCTTAATATCTAGCATGGTAGATACTTGGAAGGCTCTCAGAAAGCACTTATTAATTGGAAGAACAAAGCAGGACAATGGTACTGGTTAAGAAAGCAGTGTGAGGAACGTAGAAGTAGGAAAAAAACCATTTTTTTGCCAAATCAAGGAACATACTGGCCAGTGCCATACAAATAAAATAGAAAGTGATTTTTTTAAAAAGCCAAGGATGGACAAAAGACCCAAGGGGCAATTGGTAACACTGAGTTGTATGGGAGAGAAATTCCTCACCAATGTTTTAAGGGGCTTTGAGTTCATATCAAAAAGAGAAAGGGGAAGTGCCAGCATGCTACTGTTTCTGCTGCTCTCCTCTGTACAGTCAAGGCACACCAAAGCCTCCTTCATCCGGATGATATATAAGGCCTGCAGCCTCTCCACCTGAAAGAGGATGAGGGGAGAAGTAAGAGAGGTACAAAGCCAGAGCTGGAAGGTGGTATGGTGGTTAAGGTGCTGGACTCTCACAGGGCTGACTGCAGTTCGGGTCTTAGGCCTGGTGGCTTGCTTTCTCATCCTGTCCCTACCCCACATCTCTCTCTAGTGAGCACAAGTACCCTGTAGTAAATTAAATAATAATAATTATAAATAAGATTACATAAATAATTCTTTTTTTGGGGGGGAGAGGTTTTTGGTATAGGGCACATGTGCTCACCAAAAGAGACAAGAGTGACAGAGAGACAGAAAGTGAGAAATCACCCCCCAGGGGGGATGGCCATGCCACAATCCCTTCTCCTCCATTCTCCTCTCGGGGTCTTGGGCACACACGCACACACGCCCAGCATGAGTTTAAGCCACTGGGTCCGAGACACAAACTGTGGTCAACTACATGGGAGTCCAGCGATATAGCCATTATGCCAACTGCTGGTCCCAATAATTCTCTCTCTTAAAAAAGCCATAAACTAGGCCACGACAGTTTCCATTCTGGAGCCAAAAGGAAGCTCCAGAAAAGATAGCCACTAATGTTGTTGGCCCTATTAATAAAGGTTCAAAAGAGTAACACTGATATTGTGAAACTGTGGTAAGCATTTCCCTCTCTATGTATCACAAAGATAATAGCTGAATGAGTTAGACAAGTAGCACCTTAAATGTCTGATTTCCCCAGTTCTGGGTTCTTACCAAATCCACATCCATGATCTGGTCCTTAATGAGGTTCCATATCATGAGGTAGAGTTGAGCAGCATCATGCTGGACAAACACTGTAGAAAGAGAAGAGCGACGGCCCAGTCAGTGAAGCTACAGAGGCACTTCTCAGGTCTGGTATTCTACTGCCTAGATGAACAGAAACACTCATCACTTTGTTTTCTAGCCTTCCTTGACCCCTGGAAAGGCTGTCTGCTCTAAGTACTAGATACCAATAAATGAAAAATAAATTTGAGAATGAATAAATGAATGAATGAATCTTAAAGTGCTATTAAAAAGAAATCTAGGGCATAACAAAAAAGAAAAGTATATACCTGTTTCCCTGATGACTATAGATGCAAAAATTCTCAACAAAATACCACCAAACCAAATCCAACAACACATTAAAAAGATTATTCACCATGACCAAGGAAGATTCATCCCAGAGATGCAAGGATGGTTCAATATTCACAAAACAATAAATCTGATACATCATATTGATAGAAGACAATAAATGAACCATATGCTTAAATTAACCGATGAAGAAAAAGCATTTGATAAGATACAACATTCCTTCATGATTAAGGATCTCAAGAAAATAGGTTTAGAAGGTACATTTCTTAACACAGTAAAGGCCATATGATGAGTGCATGGCTAATATCATATTAAATGGGGAAAAGTTTAAAGTTTTTCTTCTTAAAACTGGAATAAGACAAGAATGTCCACTTTCTCTACTCTTGATCAACACAGTACTGGGAATTTCTCGCCAACACGATCAGACAAGAAAATGAAATAAAAGAAATTCAAATTGAGGGGAAAAGAAGGTAAATTGTCCCTATTTACAGACATGATAATATTCACAGAGAAACCTAAAGAATCAATCCAAAAACTCTTCAATGAGATAAACTAATTCAGTAAAGTGGCAGGATACAAAGTCAACATACAAAACTATGTAGCACTTTTGAACAATAATAATGAACAAACCAAGGCAGAAATGAAGAAAGAAATCCCACTTACAGTAGTAAAAGCAAGCAAACAAAAAACAGAAAAAAAGCAAGCCAAAAATCCTACCTAGGAATGAGTATAACCATGGATGTGAATGATATCTACAATAAAAAACTATTAAAAATTAAAGGAAGAAATGGAAAAAGATATTAAAAATGGAACAACATTCATTATTCATGGGTTAGAATAATCAAATGTAATTAAAATCTTGCTACTATCCAAAGTTATCTATAAATTCAAGGCAATTCCTATCAAAAAACCAGCAACACTCTTCATGAAAATAGAAAAAAAGCATCATAAAATTTGTCTGGAATTATAAGAGACCCTGTATCACCAAAACGATTATTATACAAAGAGTGAAGTTGGAGGCATCTCTCTACCAGACTTCAAAACATATTACAAAGTCATAGTGACCAAAACAGCATGGATCTAACACAAAAATAGGCACATAGACCAATAGACAGAATATAAAATCCAGAAATAAATGCAACAACACATAGCCAATTGATTTTTAACACAGATCCTTACATAATTTAGTGAATAAAAGAAAACCTTTTCAACAAAAAGTGCTGGAAAATCATATATCATCTGGAAAGTAGACCCCAATCTCTCACCATTTACAAAATTTAATTCAAAATGGATAAAACACATGACACATAAAGCCCTAAACCATAAAACTACTGGAAGAAAGCATTGGATATACACTTCAAGATATTGCAAGGTCTTGAAAAAGACCCTTAAAGCAAGGGAAATACCACCAAAAACAGTGAGATTATCTCAAACTAAAAAGCTTATGCACCACTAAAGAAACAATAAAGAGACAACCTACAAAATGGGAGAAAATATTTGCAAATTATACTTTAGACAAGACATTGACAAACCAGAACATTTAAAGAACTCAAGCAATACACCTGGGAAAAAAAATTAACAATCTAGTCGAAAAATGGGCAGTCAGAGAGCCAGCAGGTAGTGTGGGGTTAAGGTGCTAGATTCCCACACAGCCACTGGAGTTTACATCCTGGACCTGAAAATCATGCCATGTGCGTGTGTATACATGCCCAAAACTCCAAGAGAAGAGTGGAGGAAAAGGGATTGCAGCATGGCCATACCTCCAGGAAGTGATTATTCACTTTCTCTTTCTCCAGCAAGCACTTGCACCCTATGGCAAAAACAACAAAGGGGCACTCTATCTGAACAGACATCTCTTAAAGGGAATGTATGAGTGGCTAAAAAGCACGTGGAAAAAAATGTTTGGCATCTCTTATAAGAAGGGAAATGCAAACAAGACCACAATGAAATGCCACCTAACCCTCAAAATGACTATGATCAAAAAAAGTAAAGAATTAACAAGTGCCAACAAATTTGCAAAGAAAAGGGAACCCTTGTGCACTGCTGGAGGTAATATAAATTAGTACAGTCACTGTGGAAAACAGTATGGGGTTTCCTAAAAAAATAAATAAAATCTAAAAAGTAGAACTACCAGGCCAGTTAGGTGGCATGGTGCTTAAGGCAGCTGGATCTCACATGGCCAACTGAGCCAGAGGCTTGAAAAAAATACATATATGCCAGGTGTGTGTGTGTGCATGCCCAAAATCCTGTAAGGAGGCTAGAGGAGAAGGGATTGCAGCATGGTCATCTACTATGGAGTGGGGATGCTTTCTCATTTTTTTTCTCTCTCTCCAGCCTGCATACTACCAGATGGCCCCTCAGTCTCACTATTGGATATATGCCCATACTTATCCATGAAATAGTGCTTGGCTCTGAGATCAGGTACAAGACAAGGATATTTATCCTTGGAACTTGTATTCAACAAAATACTGGAAGTTCTATCCAGGGCAATTAGGCAAGAAAAAATAAATAAAATGCATTAACATTAAAAAAGAATAAATGAGTAGAGCCAGCCATGGAGTGGTGTTTGAAGCAGCTGGATCCCACATAGTTGACGATAGTTTGAATCCCAGACCTAGAGACCTGAGAGTCATGACGGGCATGTATGTATGCCCACAATCCTGAAAACAGGCTGAAGTGGAGCAGAAGGGACTGTGGCATGACCATTCCCCACCGGGGGTGCATCTCTCTCTCTCTCTCTCTCTCTCTCTCTCTCTCTCTCTCTCTCTCTCTCGGCTAGTGCATGCATCCTGTAGCAAATTTTTTTCAAAATCTATTAGAAAATAATTTTTCAACAAATGTTGCTAGAACACATTCAAAAGAATGAGTTAGACCCTTACTCAAAAATTAACTTAAAATGAAACACAGACCTAAATGTAAGAGCTAAAAATATAAAGTCTAGAAGAATGGGAAGTTTCTGAGAAAAACGTATGAGGTTTCTTTTGGGGGTGGTGAAAGTACTCTAAAACTAGATTGTGAAAAGACTCAGCCTTGAACTATACATCTGAAGATGGGTGAATCTTGTAATATGGGGTATGTATCTCTAAAGCAGTTTGTTTTTTTAAAAAATTTGCTACAGGGCACATATGCTCACAAAGAGAAAGGAGAGGGAGAAAGGGAAAGTAAGAAATCCCCCCTTGGGGTGGGGGAACTGGCCATGCTAAAATCCCTTCTCCTCATTCTCCTCTCAGGACTAAGGCACACACAAACACACACACACACACACACACACACACACACACACACACGTGCACACACACACCTCAACCAGGTCTGGGATTGGAACTGTGCAGCTAGCCTTAACCAGAGCCTTAACCCCCACAGCACCAGCTGGTCCTAAACCAGTTTTGTTTTGTTTTGTTTTGTTTTGTTTTGTTTTTTTAAGAAGAACCACCTAGTTAAGAATTCTCCTTTTTATTCCTCTATTCTGTTTTCCTGGGATTCTTTATTTGTGGCTGAATTACCTTTGAGGACATTCAAGGCTTTTTTTACTGAGAGGCACAAAAACGGTGAGTATGAAAGTAGTATGTGCTGCCAGATAGAAGCACAGTGGTGATGCAATTGGACCTGCATGGGAAGGTCCCAGGTTCATGTCCCAAGGCCTCTCTGTACACATAGGGCAGGCTTGTGTGTGCATGCCCATGACCTGGGCCGGCTGAGTCTGGGGAAGGACTGCAGTGTGAAGACCCTGCTGGGGTACCTATCTGTGTGTGTTTCTGTATGTGTGCACACATGTCTCAGAGAAGAGAGAAATAAGTTTTTTTAAAAAAAAGCAGCATGCCCGTAAATAACAGAAGTGTGTGGCTCTTAAAAATGTCTCAGGGCCAACCCTATAGCACAGCAGCTAAGTGCTGTGTGTTGGAGCTGGATTCCACATGGACAATGGCAGTATTAATTATTCTGTAAAAATGTGTGTCTCTGTGGCCAGCACGTGGCATGGAAGTTAAGGTGCTGGATCTCACATGACTGGCTCCATAATTCAAGACCCAGACCCAGAGACTTGAAAATCACACCAGACACATGTGTGTGCATGCCCAAAATCTTGAAAGGAGAATGGAAGATAAAGGATTTCTGTGTGGCCATTCCCATGGAGGCAATTCCTCATTTTTCCCTCTTTCTGTCGCTCTCATGAGCATATACACCCAATAGAAAAAAAACTTTAAAAAAAAATACTGTGGTTCTTGGGTCAGCTGGTGACATGGTGGTTAAGGCAGCTGGATCCCACATGGCCAACTGTATAGTTTAAATACCAGACCCAATGACTTGGAAAATATGCTGGACACATGTGCATATGTGCCCAAAATCTCAAAAATAGAGGCGAAGAGAATGTGGCGTGGCCACATGGACAACGGCAGTTTGAAGCCTAACCCTGGCAGCATGTGAAACACATTGGATGCATGTACATGCATGCTCAAAATCTTTATGGGATGGAGAAATGGAGGAAAAAGGATTGCAACATGACCATACCCCATTGGAGGCGTGCGCTAGCACTCTCTCTCTCTCTCTCTCTCTCTCTCTCGCACTTTATTTTAATTGCCCTCTAGCAATTAAAGTCTAAAATATTTTCAGATTTATGCAAATGCCTCTGATACAAGGGGCCTAGTGTCTACCTGACTTCTCTCGTGCTCACTCGCTGCCCGCTCTCTCTCAAGCTCCCACCCCCTTCAGGTCAGCAGGACTGTCTTACACGGCATGATGTACATCTGGAGGCAGCAGGCGAGCTCCATGGGCTGCACCGCTTTCTGTCGACTGTCCTGCATCTTCTCCAGCAGCAAAAGCAGCTGGAAAGGAACACTTCTCCTCTGCTCCTCGGCTCCCCTTGGCACTGTTATCCTGCCGAGTAAGAACAGCCAGAAACCGCCTTGCATTCCTGGTTCCCGATGACAGGCACACACTTCAGTCACTCAGGGATGTCCAGGCCACTCTCCATACAAACTCCTCTGGAGGGAGGGGCCAGTGATCAGCATTTGTAAGCTCCCATGTAACTTAAATGTGTAGCCAAGATTGAGAACCACCGTGTTCAAGAAGCACCTGCATAGTACCCTCTCGGCCGAACTCCAATTCCATCTTAACCGACTCGGCACTGTCAATGCTGGCTGCACTTTGAAATCACCAAGCAGTCTTTTAAAAAGTAACAATGCCTGGGGTCTATCCCAGACCAAGGGAAACTGAATAACCGAGGTGGGAGCAGGCATTTATATATATTTTTAAACTTCTTAGGTAATTCTAATGTGTAGACAGAATATGCAGGAAAAAAATCTTTTCTCGGGCAACTTTTAAAAGAAGATCTCTAATAGTCCACGTCACTTTGGACAACTGGCATCGGAAAACATAAATACTCTGCTGTATCGGCCTAAGAGCCCTACCTCTTCAGTATCTTGGTGAAGTCCAAGTTCATCATGAAGACCTGAATCAGGGAGTTAAGGCAACAGGTCTGCCCAATGTTGTGCAAACCAACAAAGCCTGTCATGGGAAGAGAAAACAAAACCAGGTAAGGGCAGGGCCTCGTTAAAGGACTTAACAGAAATCAAGTGTCTTCCCAGAACCCACTGAGGATGTAAAATCCCAGCGAGTTGGGGGCCAGAAGATTGCATAGTGGTTACATTGCTGGATTCCCACATGGCTGACCAGGTTTGCGCCCTGGACCCAGCGACTTAAAAATCAAGCGGAGCATGTGTACCTGTGTGCCCAAGATCCTGGGAGAAGAAGGGAAAGCAGCTTAGCCATCCCCCCCAGGGGGCGATGTCTCACTTTCCCTCTCACTGTCTCTGTCTCTCCAGCCAGTGCACATATCCTGAGGAAAAGCCTCTAAAAAACAGTAAGTCCTCCTAGAGGTATAAAGAATTCACTAAGGAGCTTGCAAACAAGTAAGAGAGGAGATATCAAGCATGGAATCTTGAAAAGTTAAATAACAAGAAACATTTTAGTAATCTCTCTCTCTCTCTCTCTCTCTCTCTCACACACACACACACACACACACACAGGTGTATAACTCATTGCCATACAAGTAGTCCAAGCGATTTCTGGAAGAGCAGAGGAAAAGAAAGAACTGTCACAGGAAGGATAACTGGGAGGTGTCCCCTGGGCAGACTGGTCTCTACAGTGCGCAGTCAGATGGGGGAGTTCAGGGGCTCAGGGAGGAGTCGCTCCCCAGCGAGCCTGTGTCAGACCCCACTGAGGAGGCCCCTGCACAGCTGCCCTCCCTCCTGGGTGGTGGGGGCGGAGTACAGGAAATGAGAAGCCAATTTTGGAGGGAGCCCCAGCCTACTCTCCCCTGATAGGCGGGACTCACAAGGAATTTACGAGATAGAAGGGGGAAGGGAGACATTTTTCTGACCGTTGGCAACCAACCTCCCATGTCCCAGTCTAACCCTGTGTTCCACTGAAATCACGCAATGAGCAATTTAAAAGGTAAAAAGACAATCTAACCTCAGAATTCCTGGGGAAAGGTCCATGAACACCCTGGAGGAGCAGGCCAGCACTGGTGTCTGCTCCCAGACCAGCAGGACTGGCTTGTTTCTGGACAGACTCACGGGAAGGCAGCAGCGGGGGCAACACCTACCCCTCATGCTGTGGGGCACCGGCCATTCATTTCAGGCAGTTTCTGCAGGTTATCTCTAACTCTCCCAAGACCCTGTGTGCTTGACACTATTATCCTGTCCACGTTCCAGACGCAGAAATAAAAGCACCAGAAATTAGGAGCTGTTAACCACAAAGTTCTACTGCTTCACAGCAAAGAAGACAAGTGAAGCACTTCCCGGCAGAGAAAAGTGAGAGAGACCCACTGACCGTGAGGGCTGCCCCAGGTGCTGGGACTGTCCCTAAGCTGCTGCTTCTTCCTCTTCATGCTGCTCTCCTCCTTCCTGTCAATGAGTTCTGCTGAGCACTGCTGAGCCTCAGCCAAAACTGGCTGGCAGGTTGTCCTCAGGAATCCAAGCACCTTGCCCATCAGCGACTGCTCCGGAACCTCCAGGCTGAGTGGCCTGGCCGGTGTGCAGGACTTCACAACTGCACTTCACTTTCAGAGAGCGCTCACGTGCACCTTGCACGACAGGATTTCTGTGAAAACACAGCACAGGTAGGAAAGGGTAAAGAAGAGGGGATATGTATTCAAACAAGTCAGTGTGCAGATCCGACCCACACACACACAGAGCTGAACCAGGAGAGTAGATCCACGTAACTTTTCCTAATTCTATGTCCCAGGGAGAGGTAAGTGTCTGGGAAGACTAGCTCAGGAAACTTCAGGGCTATAAGTGGGCTCAGGGTTTAGGCCATAATACGGAATGCCATAATCCTGAATACTGACATCCTGAAAAAGCAAAACCCTGAAGTCTAAAATTCCTACCATCTGAAACCCTGAAAATATAATTCTGCAATGCTATAATTTTAAAAATTGTTTAATATTTCAGAGAACTCAAGTAGCTTACCTGCAAAACAATAATCAATCCAATTAAAAGATGAGTAAATAAACTGAGCAGACAACTCTCCAATGAAGACATACAAATGGCCAAAAAGCATGAAAAAATGCTCACTATCTCTTATTATAGAGATGTAGCAAATGTAAATCAAAACCACAATGAAACACCACTTAACCCCAGTCAGAATGGCTAAGATTAAAAAAATAAAGAATGGAACCAGCAGATGGCATAATGGTTATGTCACTAGACTCTCACATGGCCAACCACAGTTCAAGTCCTGGACCCAGTGGCTTCAAAATCACACCAGACCCATGTACGTGCATGCCCAAGATCCTGGGAGGAAGATGGAGGAAAAGGGATTGAGGTATGGCCATCCCCCATGGGGGTGATTTCTCATTTTCCCTCTCACTGTCTCTGTTTCTCCCTCTCTCTGGTGAGGCATGTACCCTAAGGCAAAAACCTCTTTAAAAATGAAGAATATTAAATTAAAATATTTTTTAACAATAAAGGATAAATGCTGATGAGGCTGCAGTGAAAAAGGAACTCTCCAATGCTGTTGAAGGGAATGGAAGCCAGTATAGGCACTGTGGAGAGCAATATGGAGGTTCTTCAAAGATCTGCAATAGAACTGCCAGGTGACCTGGTAATCCCACTCTTAGGTATCTATCCAGGGACAGGAAAACCCTCCATCAGAAAAACACTTGCATATCAATGAAGCTGAGGCTAACTTTCTGAAAACACGCTCATAATAAGCACATGTTATTGTTCCTTGGTCTCCAGAAAGCCAACATCTTGAGTGTCCCAGAAAACTGCAATCATGATTTTTGCTCTTGACCAGGCAGTCCACCTCTGCTTGGGCTGACTACTTCTGCCTCTTGGTGGCCATTGCTTTGATTTTTCTTTGTCTTCAAAACCGAACTGGAAAAGCCAGGTGTCATCTACTACACTTCTTTGCAGAAATGCTGTTCTTATCTGCAGCTGATCTGAGGGCAACGGTTTGGGCACCCTCTGAGCACAAAGTTTGTTCCACTTTAATTCTGCCCTCAGAACCGTGCAGCTGAGCCAGCTGAGGTGTTCATGGTGTTGGCACTGCTTCTGCTGTTAGGTGTTGATCCTCTTCAGTTAAGGCATGAACAAGATGAACTTTTTCCTCATAAACTGGTATAGATGGTCTGTTGCTGCAAACATCATCTTTCTTTTTTATTTTTGGAGAGGTTTTTGCTATAGGGCACATGCACTGCCAGACAGACAGACAGAGACAGAGAGACAGAAAGCAAGAAATCACCCCCGGGGGGGATGGCCACGCTGCAATCCCTTCTCCTCCACTCTCCTCTAGGGATCCTGGGCACGCACACACACGTGCCCTGCGTGAGTTTAAGCCACCAGGTCTGGGACGGAAACCACGGTCGACTACATGGGAGTCCAGCGACATAGCCATTACGCTAACTGTTGGTCCCCAAGCATTATCTTCAACATCATCTCCTCCCTTCCTAAAATGAGTTATCCCTTTGAAAACTGCTGACTTACTTGGGGCATTGTTCCCATAAACTTACTGGACAAAAAGTCATGATAGAGCGCACGTGTGGTCACATGAGAGGGAGAGCTATGAGTACCTGCCGCAGGGTCTGGCCACACAACGTGCCCTTCATCCAGTCCTCCCACCCATCCGACCTTGGGCACGTGCACAAGTACACAGAATGTTTCAGGCTGACTGGGCCGGGAATCCAACCTGTGGTCAACATGTGGGATCCAGCTTTTCTTGGGCAGTACATTGCCACTGTACCACAGAGCTGGCCCACACAAACTTGATAAAGTATCCACGATTTCACATTCTTCCCACCCAAACTTCACCATAAAGCTGATGTTTATTCTTGCTTCAATTTTAGCAGAATTCATACTGCCCTGAAAGGGGCTCTTTACAATCTGATGTCTTATCCTCTGACTGCCTCAAGCTACATCCTGTTCAGACATGTTATATCAAGGTAGTTTGAGTTTACCTTAGTGTAAAAATAAATAAGTAAATAAAATCCATGCATAGTTTCTTCAGAATACATATTTTCCGTAAACTTCTTGAAGACCCCACTTCTTAACAACAGTCAAAAAAGTAGAAGAGCTCTAAAGAGATGACCTGTGTTCATTAAAAAAAAATAGGTCAACAAAGGAAACGTAAGAGCGTGTGTCCCTGTGCTGGTCACAGAGTACACCCAGCTTTCTAACTGTGGTCCTCTGAAATACGGTGACAGACACCTTTTCTTTTCTTTTCTTCTTTTCCTTTCTTTTGATAAGAGAGATCGAAAGTGGCAATGGATCACCATCACTTATGTTTGCCCAAAGAGCTGAGGTCTCAAGAAATTTTGTCTTTCGCAAATGCAGACGTATAAAAAGGACACTTCATTTTTCTGAGGAAATGTCAACCTCCTTGCATACACACACACTGCTTACACACAAAGTCAACGTTGTGACAATGTTATACATTCACAGAGAGGATTTGCAGGGAAAAAAGGATAAAATGAATTAGAACTCGCTAAAATATCCCCAGTATAGCAATTGATGCAAAGGTGAAATACACAGTATAGCAAACTGTACAAAATAAAGCTGATGGGACCAGCCTGTGGCATGGTGACTAGGACGACTGGATTCCCTATGCCTGACTCTGTGGTTCAAATGCTGGACCTAAAAGCTTGAAAAACATGCTAGGTGTATGTGTGCATGTGTGCATACCCAAAATCCCTAGAGGAGAAAGGATTGTAGTAATTCTGGGGGATGACTTCTCACTTTCCTCCTCCTGACCCTCATCTCTCTCTAGTGAGCACATGCACATTATGGCAAACTTCAAAAGCACTAATAATAAAGTTGACATTATTTTTTTGAGCGTCTTTTTGCTATTGGGCGCGTGCACTCACCAGACAGACAGAGAGAGACAGAGAGACAAAAAGCGAGAAATCACCCCCCGGGGGGATGGCCATGCCGCAATCCCTTCTCCTCCATTCTCCTCTCGGGATCTTGGGCACGCATGCACATGCGTGTGGCGTGAGTTTTTAAGCCACCGGGTCCGGGACGCAAACCGCGGTCGACTACATGGGAGTCCAACGACATAGTAATTACGCTAACTGCTGGTCCCTAAAGTTGACAATTTAAAACAGTGGAAGACAACTAAAAAGGAAGATTTCAAGATTTCAACATTCAGGATTTTAATCTTTGGGGACTTGATTTTTTGAGATTTTAGATGTTAGCGATTTCGATCTTTCCAAATTTCAACATGCAGGATAAAAGCGTCAGAAGCATCTTTCAGGACTATGATCTGCCCCCAGGACAGACATCCTTGCCCTTGGCCCCACATGTTTCCACTGTTCCTCCTCGGAGTGGACTGTCATGCCTGACATCTCCCTTCCTCCAGACTGTCCGTGCTGGTAAACGGCCTGACCAGAAACCTGGCAACTCCCTGCTCCTCACTCCCACGCCCAACCACCACGGGCTGTTGGTCCCAACATCTCAAGACTGCTCACAAAATACTCCTCACGGTCCACACCCTTGATTTCCCAGGATGCTCCGACAGACATTCAAGCCCCAGTGAAAATGTTCCTCCTCTGGAAGCCATCCTGGCTGCTCTGGAAGGCACAGATATTGTCTATGTTCCCATGAACTTAGTACACAGAGCTATTCAAATAACTGGTTCATTCTATTCTTGAAGTGAGGCATGCAAGTCTCTCCTGTGTCTGTGGTAGTTTGACACTCAGATACCCTCTACAAAGCAGACACCATCCTGCAGGCTCAGAGGGGCGCTGGTTCCCTCACCATGCAAACCAAAGGTCTATGGCCACATAGAAGTGTAGCTCTAGGGGCCGGCAGGGGGCGTGGTGGTTCAGGTGTTGCACTCCCACATAGCTGACCGTGGTTTGAGTCCTAGGCTTTGTGGCTTGCTTTCTCACTTTCCCTCTCTCTCTCTCTGGTCAAATTAAAATACTAATAATAAATAAAATAAAATAAAATAAAATAATATTTTTTTAAAAAAAAAGGCATAGTTATAAATGAATCATACTAACTATGGTGTTCAAATTCCCCAAGTTCTTTCCTTCTTCCAGGCCACATGACCTTGGCCATCTGTAAATCCTTCCATGCAGGCTCTGGAGTCCCAGGGAGACTTTCCTACATGTTTTGGAGGAAAAGTCACAACCACTGTACCTGCTGCTACCCACCGCCCTGAGGCGTCCACTGGGAATCTGCAAGGCCCTGTCAGACACATGCATGGGACACCAGCATCTCCAGGCAGGGCTCAGTGAGGAAGTGGGAAGCACGCCCACCTCCTCCTACTGCCTCATGCCTTTTGATCCCACCAAGTTCCTCCTGAAAGAGCCTCAATTTCTGTCTACAGCTGCTCTCTCGACGTTCTCAGTCGCACCTACAGGTTTCAGCTCGGCAGCACAACCCGTGCTGTTCTCTGAAGTCTCCCTCTCTCACCCCGGGGCGGGAATGCAAGGTCTCTTTATGGTTCCCCTTTTTCCACGTGAATAAATCTGTAGCTCTACAGCCTACCTGACATCAGGCACTAAATTCCAGGGCATTTTTGTTTGTTTCTTTGTTCTAATTATTTCTATCATGTTTTACTCTTCACTTGAGAACAGTTAGGAATTCTGACCAAACCAAGGGGTGTGAACTTGCCAGAGAGACAGAGACAGTGAGGGGAAATGAGAAATCACCCCCAATGGGAATGCCACACTGCAATCCCTCTCCTCCTTTGTTCTCTAAGGATTTTGGGCATGGCATGATTTTCAAGCCACTGGGTCCAGGATTCAAACCATGGCCAGCACTTTACCCTCCCCCTAAATCTCAGTTTTGAATCAGCCAGAACCCTCTTACTAATTGTGGGGGAGATTTTTAGAAATAAATTACCAGGTCAAAGTGTAAAAAATTATGTTTTATTAAAAAAACATTTATTGGGAACCAGCAGTTAGTGTAATGGCTATGTCGCTGGATTCCCACGTAGTCTACCGCGGTTCGTGTCCCGGACCCGGTGGCTTAAAACTCACGCCGGGCGCGGCGCGTGTGCGTGCGTGCCCAAGATCCCGAGAGGAGAATGGAGAAGGGATTGCGGCGTGACCATCCCCCCTGGGGGGTGATTTCTCGCTTTCTGTCTCTATGTCTCTCTCTGTCTGGCGAGCGCACGCGCCCTACAGTGAAAATCTCTCAAAAAAAAAAACATTTATTTTATTTACCATTATTTTCTAATTTGCTAAAGGACATGTGTACTCACCAGAAAGAGAAAAGGGGGGAGGGGGGAGTGAGAAAGCAAGCCGCAGTCCAGGACTTGAACCTCGGTCAGCCACGTGAGAGTCCAGTACCCGAACCACATCACCTGCTGACCCCAACAAAGGTTAAGAATCTGAACCATCTTGCTAAGTGCCTCTGCAGCCGTTTATACCCTGACCGGTGGGGTGTGAGAGACCACCAGGACTCTGCATGAATGAAGAAACCCATGTCTGATGTTTACAAGGACAAACCCCAGGGAAAAGATGGGGCTAGAACTGAGCCAATTCCAGAGGGGAGAGTCTGGTTTGGAATAGGGGCGTCTTTAGGCTGGGCAACGGTATGCAAGAGATCAGTGTTTGGTGGAGGAGAGCGTGGGAGAGTGCGTGAAAAGACTACCAGCAGATTTACACAGATAAATCCCTATTTGAAATGGAAGAAAATAAAAATGCTCCTGGATTTTAACTTTTATAAAAAGTAACTTGTCCCTAGTAGTCAGGGAAATTCAAATGAAAACCACAGTGAAATGTCATGTTTTACTCTTCACTTGAGAACAGTTAGGAATTCTGATCAAACCAAGGACTGGAGGGAATATGGACAAATTGGATCTTTTTGGTACTACTAGGAGAGGGCAATAAAATGGTACGATTATTTGGGAAAACAATTTGACCTCATCCTATTAAGTTAAACACTCACTTAACTTCAATCCAAGAATTCCAAGAGAAATTCTTACATGTATCCCCGGGGACATTCAGAGCAATGTTCACAGCAAGTGTCTGTAATAGCAAAACATAAAAACAACCCCGATGCTCAACCCCCTCCACACAAGGAGGGCTACGTAAGCTGTAAGGAGCTCACACGCTGTGTCTGTCATTCAGCACTAGGGAGTCTGGGCGGACGACACAAGTCACAACGTGGCAACTCTCAGGACACAAGGGGGGGGTCTGCAGAAAGTTCACGACAATTCATGTTATGAAAGAACTTCGTGAATTTCAAAATGTTTTTGAGCCAAAATAAGATTTACCATAATTCCATTTTTTCATGAATGTTCGAAATCTTGTAATGCTGAATCAAAAAGTAATTTTCCGAAGATGATTCGCAAATGATTTCTTTTTATATAGATTGAAACTCAAAGAAAAATAAAATATATCAACTGCATCAGTTGATAAATACATTTTCAATAAATAAAGAACATCACAAAGTTCAAACAATTACCTTGGGGATCAGACAAGTTAAGAGCGTGTTATTGCTAATGATGTTCTAGTATGGAAATTTGTGTTTATTTTCTCACTAACTAGTTCATTGATTAAGGGGAACATGGGGCCAAGGCTGACAATCCAGAAGAACAGAAATGAAGAAAGAGTGCAAGGGGCCAGGAAGAATGGGGGACGGGTACAGAGGGGGTCAATCAACAAACATCAAATTGCAGACAGATAGAGGGGATGATGTCTGGTGTTACAAAAACACAGTGAAGAGAATACACTTGCTGAGGGCATGACAACATGCTGCAAACCTCGTGGTAACTAAAAGGGAGGCTTCTGAAGTCCCTTCCCATCACCCTAACTGATTCTCCAAACATTGTATTCTTGTCCTGTAAAACCATCTTGTATACACACAATTTATCTTAAGAGAGATATATTTTTTTCTTTTTTTTTGGAGAGGTTTTTGCTATAGGGCTCATGCGCTCACCAGACAGACAGAGAGACAGAAAGCGAGAAATCACCCCCGGGGGGGGATGGCCACGCCGCAATCCCTTCTCCTCCATTCTCCTCTCGGGATCTTGGGCACGCAAGCACACACGCCGGGCGTGAGTTCTAAGCCACTGGGTCCGGGACACGAACCACATCAACTACATGGGAGTCCAGTGATATAGCCATAATGCTAACTGCTGGTTCCCTAGGTTTCTGTTTGTTTTGAGATCTATGCAAACGACTGGTGAAGTCCTTTCTTCTATCACTCCATTGTGGAATGCTATTCCATGACATACTTGCCTGGTTTACACGCATTCTTGTTTACACGCATCTTTCCTGAGTACTGCAGCTTTGTTACGTTTAGGCGTGTTTCCACACACAAAGGCCATTGCGTGACAACTGCAGGGGTACTGTGCTCGCCAGGTTTACGCCCCGGAGCACCAGACTACGTGCAAGCCCTGGCGGGTAGCAGGCGCCAGCACCTGGGTGTGTGTTAGTTACACCCAGAGATAGCCTGGTAGCCTTCTCAACACAGCCCCGGCACCGAGGGCCACAGGACCGTATTTGATGAACTGTATGTACATAACGCAGCATTCATTCCTGCATCGTCTCCACCAGTAAAAACTGGAAAGAACCTAAACGTTTGTCCATGCATGCACTGTCTAAATAATGTGCCTTCTGTACTATGTCAGGTCAAAATTCTGTGACGTGTCTGTACATCTCGCTACGAACGGATGTCTCTACCATGGAAAATGTTAAGCGGAAAAAGTAAGCTACAAGACAATTTTAAAGACTTGTCTATAGGAAAATCTCTGAAAAGTTATACATGGAAACGGTTATGAGTTGAGGACTGAGAGAAATGTTTGCTCCTACTTTACACATTGGTTTTCACTGCTTGGAATTTTGACAAGCTTGCAACACTTTTGTAAATTTATTTTCAATGAAAAACAAACGCATGCAAAAAGTCCAAATATAAACATATCAGCTTGGGAAAAGACCCCTCTGGCCCCATTCACGCATGTCGCGGATGGAGCATTCGAGTTCGCAGAGCACACATAAATCCCCTACTGCCCGGAGCGGATGAGCTGGGCTCTATGGATGTCTTTCCTGAAAAGAAAACGTCCAACATTAGCACCCACCTTGCCTCAAGTGCCCCGCGAGCGTCGGACCTCCACCGCCACCTCGCTGCGTGCCCTGGGACGCAGCGCCGTGCGAGCCCCGTGCCGCAGCTGCTCGGG
>NW_006160094.1:8016050-8032226 GCF_000334495.1 Tupaia belangeri chinensis | reverse complement strand
GGCAGCGCTGGGAGGGAGGCGGGAGCACCGCCGCCTCGCAGGTGGACCAAGTGGACCCGACCCGGTCCGGACCGCCTGGGACAGTCACGTGCGTACCGGGCCCCTTGGAGATGGTACTGGGGGGCGCAGAGCCGCTCATTGGCAATGCCGAGGATACGCGATTCGTTTTTATTTGGCATTTTAAGGTGCCTGCAGTTAGGGTGCATGTGCTGGTCATTTCGTGATATACATGGCAGCGTGTTTTTCTTAGTGGTTTAATTTCCTAAATCGTTTATCTGGGAAGCGGTGGCTTGTCGGCGGGAAGAAATGGGCTCGGGGGAAGTTACCTGGTCCTGCTGCCTGCGGAGCCGCGGAGAGGGCCAGCGCGGTGAAAGGTGGGGCGAACCGGGAAGGGAAAGTGGACAACTGCGTCTCCAGGTCTGTCGGCAGACCCTAGCTTTTACGGAAACCTGACGTGTCCCGGCCCCTTTGTGTGCCAGCTCTCCATTAAGCTCCACATCTGCCCTGTTTTTATCCCAGTTTTATAAGAGAATGCTGCACTTTTTTGAGAGAGCGGGTTTTGCTATGTAGGGTGCTTGCGCTGGCTGGAGAGAGAGAGAGCGCGGGAAATCAGCCAGTCTCCAGGCGGGCTGGAACGCCAGTCTCTTTTCTTCCATTCACTTCTTGGGATTCGGGGCATGCAAGCACACGTGGCATGAGCTTCTAAAGCTGGGACTTGAGCAGTGATTGGCCACGTGTCAGTTGGCGGAGAATGCTGCTTTTCAAAGACGTCTGCTGGGGCTGTGCCATGCCCTAGTGGTTAAGGGAGGGGGACCCCACATAGTCAGTGGTGGGGTGCCCTTGGCAATCTGAAAAACAAGCCAGCCTGGTGCTGCAGCCCCAGGTCCTGACAGGATGGAGAAGTGGAAAATGACTAGGGTGTGACCAGGCCCTTGCAGGGTGCCTTCTCCTTCACCCTCTTTCTCTGTCTCACTGGCCAGTGTAGTTGCCTTCCGGCTCAGCTTTAAAGAAAAAGGAAAGAAAGCAATTAACTGGCCTGCCCAAGGTCAGACTGTGCCCAGGGTTCTGAGAGGATAACGAGTAAAGCAAGGCGCCCTGACTCCGCAACTTCCACTTTTATCACCGTTGCCGCCACCTCTGACTTCAGGATCCTCTCAGGATCCTGAGACCATATGCACATGTGCCAGCAGAAATCTGCAGGGAGGGATGTGTTCTATTCGGATATGCAGGCGTGAAGATAAATGAGTGTGCCCATAATGTGTGTGGTGTGATTGTGTTAGACGCATGAGCAAAGGCATGTGTACACGTGCTACGCACATGCTTCCTTTGTGAGCTCAGACCCTGTTCCGTGCTGTGGCACAGAAGGCAGCGTAGTGCACAGCACAGCACCATCCGTCAGAGGGCTGTTTATGGGGCCGCAACGGGAGTGCAGACAGGATCAGCCACACAACCAGATGCTGGTTAGGCCTTGCCAATACACAGGGGCCTCTAAAACTCTGGAGTGAGGGGAATGAGGAGAGGATGTTGCAAAATTTGATATGATTGGGCCAGCAGATGGCATGGTGTTTAAGGTGCTAGACTCCACATGACCAATTGCCTTGTTCGAGTCCTGGACCCGGTGGCTTAAAAATCACACCAGGTACATGTGTGTGAGTACATGCCCAAAACCCCTAGAGGAGAGTGAAGGAGAAGGGATTGCAGCATGACTAACCCTCCTGGGGGGGGAGGGGGTTGGTTTCTCACTTTCCCTCTCTCTCCATCACTCCCTGGCAAGCACATGTGCGCTAGAGCAAAAATCTAAAAAACAATTGATATGGTTTGCTATTTCAAGTCAGTAGAATTCAAGGAATTGTGGTTGTATTTGTTCCTCGTGGTTACTAGCAGACAGGTATCTATAGTCAATCAATTATGTTTGAATCTCAGTAGTTCAGTGAAGCAAAGTAATTGTGTCGCTGCCCCAGTACAGCGTGGACAAGAGCCAGTCCTGGGCTGAAACTGGACAGCATGGTAAGGACTGTGCGGATGATGCAATGTGAGGTCTTGCGCATGTTGGACTGTTGCATACTACAGGGGCTCCTCCTCGCCCCTTTCCTCTCCTTCCTCCCTGCGCAATTCAGTGCTAACGACAGACAGAGCAGGCATGCAGGCAGTAGAGTTCCACCGTGGCCCAGAGCCAGGTGTTAGACCGGCACAGCACAAGGACACTGCCCGCACCAGAGGGCCCCAGCATGGAGCCAGAGCTCACGAAGGGTGGAGAGTCCATCCGCATGGGAGGTGGTGCAGTCTGCCTGTGTATCAGAACCCGAGCGATTTGAGGATGACTTCACGGGGCAAGGTGGTGTGATGTGTCATGTTAGAGCATGGGCAGGGTCAGAGGGCATTTCTGATGGAGGGGATGCTGGCAGAGATGAAACCGGTTATACTCAGAGCGACAATCAGGCAAGTAGATTTATTAAAAATACTTGGAGCCAGATTTGGAACTGTCAGAGAAGGGTTGGCAAGTCAGGAAAGGGAGAATGAGCCCTGTGATGTGGAATTGGAATCGCAGTTAGCGGTTTAGACCTGGTTTTAGTATTACACACAACCCAGTACAGATGTGCATGTGGAGGTGAACATGTATACGTGCACATACTCCCTAACCTGTGCCCTGAGCGAGCCGAGCAATTGCACTGCTGGTACCTCCAGCACCCAGAGGGCTCTAATTACTGTGCTGTAATAAAAGACACAGTTTCCCTAGGGAAATGGCTGTTTCCAGGGTGGGGACAGAAAAAGTACAAGATGAGCTAGCCAGGACATCTTGTTTTGCCAGAAAGTGAGGAAATTCACAAAGAATAATGGGGATGTGTCAAAAGGCCACAAAAGCCAGCTCCATGGTGCTACCGCTGGCCAAATCTGGAACAACTTGGAGCCGGTAGGTGGCATGGTGGTTAGGGTGCTGGACTCCTACATGATCGACTGTGCTTCGAGTCCGGAACCTGGTGGCTTGCTTTCTCACTTACTCTTTCTCTTTCTCTGGTCAAATTAAAAAATAATAATGATAAATAAAATTCTAAGAAAAATGTGGAACAACTTAAGCTTCAAAATCAATGATGATTGAAATATTAGAACCCATTAAATAAAACAGGAAACTGTAGTCCATACCAAAAAAAGTTAATAATTGAATAAATTAAAAGTTTAATGAGGAGGGACCATCAGTTAGCATAATGGCTATGTCGCTGGACTCCCACGTAGTTGACCACGGTTCGAGTCCCAGACCCGGTGACTTAAACTCACGCCGGGCTCATGTGCGTGTCCAAGATCCCAAGAGGAGAATGGAGGAGAAGGGATTGCAGCGTGACCATCCCCCCTGGAGGGTGATTTCTCGCTTTCTGTCTCTCCGTCTCTCTCTGTCTGGTGAGCACATGTGCCCTATAGCAAAAAACTCTCCAAAAAAAATTAAAAAGTTTAATGAGGAATAGGATATTTGTGCAGTTTCAAAGTACTTTCACACAAAATATGCAAGGATTATTAATAATATTACATGTGTTATCACATGATAATGACAAGTAACATAATTAACGTATATAGTAATTACAAAGGGAGAAGGAAGTACTTCACAGTGGCAGTGAGCCACATCAGAGATGGGAAAATGGAAAGTGTGTGCCATCTGACAGGACGAAGCCAAAAGAGCACAGCATCAGTCCTGTGACATTCCGTCAAAGGGGCATGACCTGAGCCCATTCAGAAGGAGACGCTTGACCAACCCACACTGAGGGACATTCCACAAGATAGCTGGCCCATCCTAACAGGTATGTGAAAAAGTCCTCAACCTCACTAACCATCAGAGAATCAGAGAAGCACAAATCAAGACCACAACTAGCTATTACTATCTAACTAGAATGATTATTATAAGAAAGACCAAAAAAAAAAAAAAAACCCACAAAGGCTGCCAAGGATGCGGGGAAAGGTGTACTCTTTTACACCCTTGCCAAGTCACTCTGTCCGGAGTGCTCCTCAAAAAATGAAAAATGAAAATAGAGCTGCCGTGTGACCCAGCAACCCCACTGCTAGAGACGCAGGGAAGGACGCACGGGGAGGCAGCCTGTTTGATTGAAAGAGAATGAGTTTTATAAAAAAAACCAAAAAAAAAAAAAAAACCCACAAAGGCTGCCAAGGATGCGGGGAAAGGTGTACTCTTTTACACCCTTGCCAAGTCACTCTGTCCGGAGTGCTCCTCAAAAAATGAAAAATGAAAATAGAGCTGCCGTGTGACCCAGCAACCCCACTGCTAGAGACGCAGGGAAGGACGCACGGGGAGGCAGCCTGTGGAGAGCAGGCTCCTGTGCTGCTGCAGCACCGTCCAGTAGCCTCAGCGCCCTCCAGCCGACAGGTGGGTAAGAGAAATGTGGGACATAGATCTAGATATATTGGAAGACTATTCGACCATTAAAAACAATGACATCCTGTTATTTGAGGCAACATGGACAAACCTGGAGACATATGCTAAGTGAAATAAGCCAGGCACAGAAAGAGAAGAAGTCCATGTATGAGTTCTTACTCATATGTGGAAACTAAAAACGTTGATCACATGTAATGACAGTAGAGGAGTGGTTATTAGAGGTAGGAAAGGGGAAGGGGATAGGGAAATAAGGAGATTTTGGTCGTTGGGTACAAATTTACAGTCAGATAGAAGGAATGAGTTCCAATGTTCTGGGTAGGGTAACTACTGTTAACAATAATTCATTATGTATTTGTTTTTGTACTTGTTAAAGACAGAGAGACAAGGACCAGCAGTTAGCGTAATGGCTATGTCGCTGAACTCCCATGTAGTTGACTGTGGTTCGAGTCCCGGATCCGTTGATTTAAACTCACACCGGGTGCATGTGAATGCATGCCCAAGATCCCGAGAGGAGAATGGAGGAGAAAGGGTTGTGACGTGGACATCCCCCCCTGCGGAGTGATTTCTCGATTTCTGTCTCTCTGTCTCTGTCTGTCTGTCTGACGAACGCACGTGCCCTATAGCAAAAATTTCTCCAAAAAAAAGACAGAGAGACAAATAGAGAGGGAAAAGACACCTCCCATATGGGGCATGGCCACACTGCATTCTCTGCTCCTCTCTACCCTGTCAGGATTTGGGGCATGAGTGCACAGGTGCCCGGCATAGCTTTCAAGCCACCAGAGCCAGGATTCAAATTGTGGTCAGCCATGTGGGATCCAGCTCCCCTAACCACCAGGCTACAGGCTCATTATGTATTTCAAAATAGTCAAAAGAGAGGATTTGGGATGTTCCCAACACAATGCAATGATAAATGTTTTAGATGATGGATATGCTAATTATCCTAATTTGATTATTACACTTCATATTCTACTGAAAAAAAAATCACACTGTACCCTATAAGTATGTAGAATTAACATGTCAATTTAAAAAAAAAAATAGCCTGTGATCTTCAAAAGCATCAAAGAAAAGTGTGAGGAACTGTTCCAGACTGGCAGCAACCAAAAAGATCCTTCTAAAGAGATGCAACAGGAAATCCTGAACTGGATCCTTTTGCTTTAAGAGACAGTGTTGGGATAATGTGTGAGCCTACTGTGGCCTGAGGATGTTAACTGAGAGGAAATGACACAGCATATGGAAGACTCGCTGCCAAACAGCTCGACAAAGTTCTTTGTACTACAGTTTCCTGTCGTCTTAATATTGTTTCAGATTTTTAACACGTAAAAAATGTATCCAGACTATTTGTAAGATTGTGTTTTTTGAAAGCATAGGTTGAAAGATTTCTTCTCAACACCGTGCAGGAAAGCGTTTTGAATGGAGACCACATACTACTTATTTCAAAGGAAGGTCTGCACTCTGAGAAGCACTTTTCTGTGGCGTATCCAATATTTCTGCCTACTCAGGATATTGTTGGTGTCACTGAAATTCCCATCGGCTGAATTTCTTGCTCTTTGTAATATTGTGAAATATATATACTTGGCCTTCCACGACTCCTAAGATTCTTGGAATCTTCAAAGTGATGTCTTCTGTGTGCTAAAGAATTAACTGGAAGATTGATCATGGAGTAGGGGGTGGGCACGGAGAAACTGAGACGAGATTAGAGGGCTGGGACTTTCAGCCCCACCCCAAAACACCTGGGAGAGGCTGGGAGCCAAAGGTTAAATCGATAACCAATGATGAATGATTTAATCTATCATGCCTACATAATGAGGTCCACATTAAAAAAAAAAAAAAGCAGGGTTCAGTGAGTTTCCTGAGGGCTACACATGGAGGTGGAAGCCAGACCCCTTCTCCCGTACCTCGCCATATGCATCTCCTCCCCTGTACCCTTCATACTGGCCTTTATAATGAAGTGGTGTTGGGACCAGCAGTTGGCATAAAGGCTACGTCACTGGACTTCCATGTAGCCGACCGCGGTTTGAGTCCTGGACCTGGTGGCTTAAACTCATGACGGGCACATGTACATACATGCCCAAGATCCCAAGAGAAGAATGAAGAAGAAGGGATTGCAGCGTGGCCATCCCCCCAGGGGGTAATTTCTCACTTTCTATCTCTCTGTCTTTCAGACCAGCTCATGTGCCCTATAGGGAAAAAAAAAAAAAAAAACTCTCCAAAAATAAGTAAATAAATAAATAATAAAGTGGTGTTTTCTGAGTTCTGTGAGCTGCTCTAGTAATTTAGTGGGCCCCCAAAAGGCAGGGCAGAGGGGCTATGGGGCATCTGACTTATACCCCCTAGGTTGTTGCAATTTGCATCTGGAATGGAGGTGGTCTTTTGGGCCTGAGCCCTTGTGGTGTGGGCTCTGCCGCTGTCGTGAGTCAGAACTGAGTGGGATTGGACAAGGCCCAGCTGTTCTATGGTAGGACTATTCCTTGCTTCCTGGTGGGGAAAAATCTCCACATGCTTCCTGGTGACCTGAAGTCATAGAAGTCATCCATGTTGATTGTGTTATGAGAGCAGAAAAAAACTTTTTTTCTCATACTTTTTCCTTCTTTTGTAACAATATGAAGTATTGAGGTAAGAAGTCAGACCTAATCGCCTCACTTGAAAAGTCTGCCCAGAAACTTGGTCATAGAGAAAGGTGTTGGCTGGCTTGATGGGACAGTCTAGCTCCCCCTCACAGTGGAGAGCTACTTTAGAGAACAACTTTTGCCCAAAGTGAGGAGCGATTTGTAGAAATGGATCCTAATTTTTGTTCAGCAAAAGGGCAGGATTTATTGCATGAGGGAAGAGCAAGGAATGCTTTAACGAGAGAGAAGGCCCAGCGCTGTGTGCAGCAGTAACATGGTCCCTGCCAGGCTGGAGGCCACGTGACTGACTGCAGTGTGACCCCTTGCAGGCCGGAAAGGCAGCCAAGTCTGAGAGGGGGCCTAGGATCCCCTGCAGCCTTGGAGCAGGAGGAGACCTGCAGAGGGTGCTTCTCTTGCTCTCTCTTTCTTTCTCTGGTATAAACACATGTGCTATCATTTAAAAATGAGAGAGACTGGGGCCGGCAGGTAGCGTGGTCGTTAAGGCAGCTGGGTTCCCACATGACTGACTATGGTTCGAGTCCTAGACCTGGCAGCTTGCTTTCTCACTTTCCCTCCCTCTCTCTCTCACCATAAAGTGCAGATAGTCGATATATATTAAGTGGATATATATATAATATCTTTCTTTCATATCCTGGCTTACTTCACTCAGCTATAGATCCTCCATATCCAACCACTTTCTATCAAATTCCAGGGTCTTGTTTTTTATGGCTGTAGGTCTTGTTGTTTTTTATGTTTTTTATTCCATGGAGTATATGTGCCACACTTTTTCAATCCACTCATCAGTTTGTGGGCATTTGGGTTGGTTCCATGTCTTAGCAATCATAAATAAAGCTGCAATAAACATTAATGTGCAAGCACTTTTCTGACTGAGCATTCTCCTGTCCTTTGGGTAGATACCCAGAAGTGGGATTGCTGGATCAAATGGTAGTTCTATTTGTATATCTTTGAGGAACCTCTACAGTGGCTGTAGCAGTTTACATTCCCACCAACAGTTGTAGGAGAGTTTCACCACATCCCAGTCAACACTTTTCACTTTTTATATACCTGCTTTTTATAGCTCTCTTCTCCTGTCTATTTTCCTCTCTGTACTTTCTCAAGTTTCTTATCTTAAACTCCACTGTACTTTGCATACTTACAAAAAATAATAAATTTGTTTTGAATGTGTGTGAAATGGATCACCCGTACAGTATTTGTTTGAGTAAAAACCATTCTCCTGAGAAGGGGAGGGTTGGTGTAGTTGGAACAGTCCAGCTGAATGCTTAAGTTTCATTTTCCTGGTGAAGGTTTCAGGGGACAATTAAACCCACTATGACTTGACATCCGTTACCTTTCTTTGTCATTCACAATCTTCTGGCAATTTCTTTGTCTTGTTGGAGGATTTTTATTTATAATTAAGTATTTTATTTTGAAAACTTTAATTTTAAACATAGAGAAAGTTATAGAAATATTATGGTGACTCCATATAGAAATATTATAGATACTCCATGTATCCTTAACTCAGTGGCAACATTTTGGCACAATTGCTTGCATTCCTTTCTCACATACACAGGCACACACGCACGCACACACACACACACACCACCCCTATGGCTGTGTGGACGTATGCCATTGTACACCCCATGGCGGTGTTTCATAGCCGTCCTCTCGCAAACGATGCACTACTCACATGTCTGTGTGAAGCCGACGTGAGGAAACCTCCAGCCCTGCAAGTCATCTAAAGGCACCGTGCTCACACTATGTGCAGTGTGCAGTACCTGGGAATGAACAAGGGTCCTTGTCGCTAGTCCATGCATTTGCTGCAGTTTGTCACTATTCTGGGGTGTATTCCTTCTACTTATATTTTTAGAATGTGCTGTGAAACAGTGTGCCCTTTTCACAGGCAGGAGCCTCGTGCATCTCGTGGTAACCAAACCTCTTCACGTCGTGCTTGGTTTAAATTGCTCTCACACTGTGTTTATCACAACCTTTCTGGTAAGACAAGGCATGGGATGGAAGACAGTGATACTGAGGACCCCGACCCTGTGCAACCTAGGCTACTCGTGTGTGTGCCTGCCTTAGTCTTCTTCTTTTACTTTTTCTCCTTCTTTTTTTTTTTTTTTTTTCTCCTTTTTTTTTTTTTTTTTTTTTTTTGAGAGGTTTTTGCTATAGGGGGCATGCACTCACCAGAAAGACAGAGAGACAGAGAGACAGAAAGCGAGAAGTCACCCCCCAGCAAGGATGGCCACGCCGCAATCTCTTCTCCTCCATTCTCCTCTCAGGATCCTGGGCACACACACGACTGGCGTGAGTTTAAGCTACCGGGTCCGGGACTCAAACCGTGGTCAACTACATGGAAGTTCAGCAACATAGCCATTACACTAACTGCTGGTCCCTGCCTGCCTTAGTCTTTAACAAAAAAAGTTTTAAAAAGTAAAAAGTAAATAATGAATTGTTTTTAAAGAGAAAAAGCTTACTGAATAAGGCTATAAAAGTGGTTTTGTACAGCTGTATAATGTCTTTGCATTTGAGTGTTGTTATGAAAGGGTCAAAAAGTTTTTAAAAAGTTAGAAAGTTTCTAAAATGAAAAGGTTACAGCAAGCTAAAGTTAATTTATTATTGAAGACAGTGTGTTTGGTATACATGTAATGCTCTGTAAGCGTGCAGTGTTTATAAAGTCTGCAGTTCGGTACAGTGACATCCTGGGCCTTCACACCCACTCACCATCCCTCCCTGACTCACCCAAAACGACTTCCAGCCCAGCAAGCTCCATTCATTTTGGCTTGAATAAACTTTCCTCTTACTTGGTGAAGTGCCCTCCACAGATGGACCACTTTGTACCTTTTACACCTTATTTTCAGTGCTCCCATTCTACGTTTAGGGTTGTCTTGACGCACACACACATTGTGTTACAGCTAACTGCAGTAGGAGTGCAGTGGTGTGCGGGACAGTGTGCGACTGAGAGAGATTTCACACTCCTCCTGAGATTCACTGCACACCACTGACAGTAGTCAGATGAATAAGAGGACAGACTCACAGATTTATTTTACCTTATACCTGTGTACACTGGAGCCATACAAAATATGAACTCAAAGGAGAAGTGACTTAAATTTTATACAGTACAGACTTGGAGCTAAGTCATGAAAGACAGAGGAGAAGAAAATGTGAAGAATCTCTGGGCCTACTGTCAACCTTCTAATCCCCATTATCCTGGGCCTACTGTCAACCTATAAAGTAAGGCTGAGGCAAAGGAAATTTTTTTTTAATTTTGCCAGAACTATACATACTCATCAGAGAGAAAGAGGGACAGTGCCCCCAGTGGGTGGTCGCACCCCAATTCCTTCTTCGTTTCTCCATCCTGTCAGGATTTTGGACACACACACGTGCCCAATGTGTTTTTCAAGCCACCAGGGCCAGGATTAGAACCACACTCAGCCATGTGGGATCCGCCTCCCGAGCCACAGCACTTACCCACTGCACTACAGGTCCGCCAGGCAAAGTACTTGAAACAGAAGTTTATTCAACCCAAATGAGCACCTGGACACACAGCATCTGAGTTTCTCTGAATAATGTGTGAGATGTGTACAGATTTTAGGACAATTTTAAAGCAAAAAAGTCACAAGTGGGAAGAGGTGGTGTTGTAGAGCAGTGAGCGGCTACATTTCATAGTGAAAGGAGCAGGGTGATCTCCTGGTCACCTGGTGTCACTCTGCTTAACCTTCACTCCCTCGGGAGCCTGGAAGCTTCTGTTTTCAGGAGAAACTGGTCTTCCTTGAACTTTTGGTTTGATGATGTGACATTTTAGCACAAGTAGCGTCATTTGCCAGGCCTGCTGGGGCCCAGAGCATGGGCTTAATTCAAAGCAATGACCTCCTAAAATTTGTATTTAACACTAGAGAAGTAAAGAGAATGGTAGAAACCCCCTTGTACCTGTCACGTACTTTACTATTGCCAATAAATGTAGATCTCTTTTTTTTCCCTAAGAAGCTTTATTGTTCTGCATAGTCAGTACAGGTGATAACACTGCTAAGAAGAGGGGAGTCTCCCCACGTGATTCTTGTGCATGAAAACCTGGGATTTGAACTCTGGTCTGCCATGTAGGAATCCAGCACCTTACCCACCATGCCACCTGCTGGCCCCAGGTATAGATTGCTTTTAAAGGATTAATTTTATTCTTCAAGCTTATTCTGTACCGTACATAGCTCCTCTGAATAGCTGTCTGAAGTGGTATCAAAGGAACCTACTTTGAGGTGGTATATTTTGGCTCCCCACCATAGCCTAAGGGCAGGAGGCTGTACAAGACTGTGAGGTGCAAAGCGGTCCTTACTCTAGGCTTCTGTGGGACACCGTGATGTTCGCACCACCAAATCACCCAACAGATTCCAGAGTGTGTCCATTGCTAAGCAACATGTGACTACATACATCATCATTGTTTGCTTTCTGCTAGACTATTTGAGAATAAATTACAGAGAGCAAGACTCATCATGCAAATGATGATAATTCAATGTGCATCTCCTAGGATCAGAGAGAAATTTTCTTGCATAACTCCGTATCAGAGAGATTTTCTTGCATAACTCCAGTGCAATTATTATGAAATTTTGGAAATTTAACATTGATATAATGCAGTTTTCTAAAGCACATTCGATACTTACATTGTGCCAGTTATCTCAATACTGTTCTTTTTTTTTTTTCTTAGAGGTTTTTGCTTTAGGGTGTATGTGCTCACCAGAGAGAGAGAGAGACAGAGACAGTCAGAGGGAAAATAAGAAATCGCCTCCCCCCCACCCCCCGCCAGGGGAGACCGCCAGGCCACAATCCCTTCTCCTTCATTCTCCTCCTGGGATCTTGGACATTCACACACACACGCTACACATGAATTTCAAGTCACTGGATCTGGGACTTGAACCAGCCATGTGAGAGTCCAGCAATATAACCACTATGCCATCTGCTGGCCCCTCAATACTGTTCCATATGGCGACTTTTTTTTTCCAATAAAGGATCTAATCTGTAATCTCTTTCATTTCGATTTTTTATTATTACTTTTTTTTTTTCGGTATAGGGCTCACCAGAGACAGAAGAAGAAAGAGAGAAATCACTCCCTGGGGGGATGGCCACACCACAATCTCTTTTCCTCCATTCTCTTCTCAAGTTTCTTGGGCATGCACACCCACATGCCCAGCATATCTCTCAAGCCACTGGGTCTGGGACCCAAACTGTGGGGTTAGCTATGTGAGATCCAGTGCCTTAACCATCACACCACCTACTGGACCTTACCATTTTTTTCATATAGTTTAGAGTTCTTTATTTATTTTCACCCTGGTTATGCCATGAACTCCTATGGAATGGGGCTCCTTCCTGCTATTTCTCACACTATGGCTCCTCCGGGGGAGCAGGCTGGCGTCCATGGGACCGGGCACCTTGAATTTGGCTTTCTCCTCCTTTTCTGATAGGCGTTCCAGGAAGCTCTCTGGTTGCAGCACGCGCAGCAGGCCCCATGAGCACACTGATTGTCCCGCAAGAATCTCACCCCTGTTTACAAGGCCAGCATCACCTGGAAGATACTGTGGCCCTTCCAGTGTTGCCATGGTAACATTGGCCGGGCACCTGCTTTCATCAGTACCCACTCAGGTGATGTCTAGGTGTCACCTTTCTCGTAGACTCAAATCTGCATCACAGAGGAGCAACTCCGTGTATCCAAAAGGCCTAGAGAACGTACATCCTACATCCGGCGCCTCTCCCCTTTCCCTTTGTGTTCATCATTTTGGCCAACCACTGGGAGATGGCAATTTGGCCAAAGGGTTTCATTTTTTGAGATAACTGTAGATTCATATGCAATGGTGAGAAAGAATACAAAGAGGTGTATGTACTCTGTACCGAGTTATCCTGACAGAGCCCTGAGAACGCTGCAGTGCGGTCGCAGCCAGGGCGTGCAGCAGACACTCTGTGCCACAGCGCCTCCCAGACCCAGCATCTCCCAGGAAGAGCCATGCCTCCTCGGCCCCAGCCCTGCCAGCAGCCACTGTGGATCCGCTCCCCATTTCTGTCATTTCCTCATTCAAGAGTTAGAGAAGTGGAGCCCCACTGCACATAACGTCTTGGGATTCTCTGGTTTCCACTCAGCGTAACTCTCTGAAGGTAAACTACCACAGTACTTACCAAGATTGTTGAGGATATCCGTGTTGTTCCTTTTTATTGCTGAGTAGGATCCCACAGTATGAGTGTGCCATAGTTTGTTCAAGCATTTATCTGTTGAGAATATCTGGATTATCTCCAGTATTTGTTTATGACAAGTAGTATTAAAAACTATGTAAGACCAGCCAGTGGTGTGGTGGTTGGGGTGACTAAATCCCACAAGGCTGACTGCACGGTTTGAGTCCTGGACCCAGTGGCTGGAAAAGCAGGCCAAGCATGTGTGGGTCCATGCCCCAAATCCTCAGAGAACAGAGGAGAAGGGATTACAACACCGCCATCCCCCATGGGGGGGGGGGTGATTTCTCACTTTCTCTGTCTGTCTGTCTGTCTGTCTGTCTCTGGAAACTGCACATGCCCATTAGACAAAATTTTTTTAAACTACAGAATTTTTTTCTCTGTAGACATAAGAGATTATATTTCTGGGATAGATGCCCAGGAGTGCAACTGATGCATAGTATGGTAATTGCATGCTTAATTTTTATTTAATTGCTGAATTATTTTCCAGAATTATTGTAGCATTTTACATTCCCAGCAACAGGGCATATGTGACCTGGTTTCTCCACATCCTTGCCAGCATTTGTGGTCACTGTGTCTCATGTTAGCCGTTCTGATAGGTGGGTAATGACATCTCATTGCTTGTGTTCATTTAGGTTAATGTTGCCTTGGCCTCATTTCATCTGGAACAATCCTTGACCTTTTATAGTTTTTATGATACTAGCATTTTTAAAGAGTTCAGTTCTAGGGCTAGCAGTGGCCTGGTGGTCGAGGCGGCTGGGTCTGACAAGGCTGACTGCACAGTTCAAGTTCTGGATCTAGGGCTGGAGAAACATGCCAGCCCCATGTGTGTGTGTGCCCAAAAAGAGAAGAATGGAGAAGAAGGGATTTTCATGTGACCATCTCCCAGGGGTGATTTCTCATGTTCCTTCTTTCTGTCTCTCCAGTGTACGTGCCCTGTAGGGGAAAAAAAAAAAAAAGGTGTAGTTCTGTCATTTCCTCAAATATTGGTTTGGTCTGCTTGTTTTCTCATGGTTTGTTTGTGGCCACATGTGGTTGATGGCAGCCCTGCACACGTGGTGCCACAGCCTTCTCCGCACGTCACAGCCATAGCCACCTGGTATCAGTTTCAGTTTGTCTTTACTGGAAATAGAGGGGTTTTTTTGCTGTCGGGTGTGTGCGCTCACCAGAAAGACAGAGAGACAGAAAGCAAGAAATCACACCCCAGGGGGAATGGCCATGACCCAATCCCTTCCCCTCCATTCTCCTCTCAGATCTTGGGCACGCATGCACACACGCCTGGTGTGAGTTTAAGCCACTGGGTCTGGGACTCGAACCACAGTCAACTACATGGGAGTCCAGCGACATAGCCATTACACCAACTGCTGGTTCCCCACTGGGAATAGATTTCATCACTTGGTGAAGGTGGTATCTGTGACTTTGTCACTATAACTTTTTTCCTTTTTAATTAATAAGTAAACTGAGGGGAGATTCCTTAAGACACAGTACATGTTTTTTAACCCTCAAGAACTGAAAAAAACTGAATTCTCCATTCAAACCCCTGAATTAAGAGGCTTGGACCTCTTTAGCATGGCGGCTAGCAGCCTAAGCCTGTATCCCCTGGGTCACCCAGCCCCTATCTGAGTTCCTGCCTGGAAAAGCTCAGGGCCCTCAGAAGAACCACCATGGGCTTTGGCCTGACAGGCCCCACCCTTGCTTGGAGCACTTACTGAAAAGGACTTCCAAAGCTGAGTCCTTCTGGTCCTTTGCTGAGGCCAGCTCAGCATGAACACGTTTCTCTGAGTGGAGAAGGTTGCAGATTAGAAATAGACGCGATAACAAAACACACAAAGACACACAAGTATAGAAAAGCAAGGATCGGGTGGGCACAGCTTCTCTGATGGAGAAATTGCAACCATAACCAGCCTGAGGTTTATTCTTTTAAAGGGCAGAGAATGGGGGAAGGGGAAAATGGGATGTAAAAGGAATGGGGAAGAAGGAAGTGGAATGCAAAGAGAATAAGGGAGGAGAAATCAGAATGCAAAGCCAGTTGTTTTTGGATGTAAATCTACTGAAGATGTGAAAATGACTGGCCATATAATTTCACAGATCCTTTTGGGGGAATAATCTGAAAAAGGCTTGTGACTTCCTTTAACCTCATACTGGGCAGTATCAAGATATTGAGTTTCAAGAACAGCAGGAAGACAGCCATTGACAACAGGCAGATACTGCTTTCGTATGTAGATGCTTCTCATAGCTCTGCTAGAGTAGCTTATGGAAGGGCACATCTGCATGTGTCTTCAGGCCACATGTTTTAATCACATGTTTTCAGATTGGCTGCTCTCCACAGTCCTTGTGAGACGTACAGTCAGGTGCTACATGGTGACACTTGCCCCACAGCAGCCCACATCCTGGAGGGGGTTCTGTGCGACTGTAATAGGCAGTACCAGATACTGGAGTGCCATGGACTGCATCAGCCAGGTCTGCATAGGTGCACTTCGTGTGAACACAGTGACGAAATCACATGGCAGTGCTCGTCCCTGGACAGAGCCCTGTCACTAGTGACACACAGCCATCTGTGTTTTTCCTACAGTTCAGGACTAGCTTCTTCAAGGACATGAAAGCCTTCTTTTGAAATATAATCATCAGGAAGAGTGGGCCTCTGTCTCCCAGTGTCTGAGAAGGAAAATCCTAATATCGGCAGTCAGAGACAAGAGGGCCTGGAGGAGTCCTACCCAGTAGGGCCCCAGGATCTGTTTTGAGCTCTTGACCTTTAAGCACCACTTCCGGTCAGTTCAGCACGTTGGCAAGGCCCCTGCTGTATGCCCCCCGACCTAGGAACAAAGCTTGGGTCCACTCAACATGTTTGGCAAGGCCGCTTGTTGTAAGCTCCAGAAACTGTGGTAGCCTTGCTGGGAAGCGACCCCCCTCTGACTCCCTGATATACTACTATAAAAGAATTACATAGCTCTCTTATACATCCTGAGTATATGATAAAATTTCCCAAAA
>NW_006160094.1:8000009-8015705 GCF_000334495.1 Tupaia belangeri chinensis | reverse complement strand
TCACAATAGAGGGTGTGCTGAAGTCACATCTAGGCAGAAATCTTCTTGACCTTTGGAAGGCCCTTCAAGATACATTTAGCATAAGCTTAAAAATAACCTTTTAGACCGAAACTGGCCCAGGACACCCCCAGCTTTGTTGCAGCTTTGCAATGAAGCCAATTAGTAATCAGTAGGAGGGTCAGGAAACCTGAGACAGACTCCCCCATCTGCCTGTTTTAAGCTGAAATTAACATATGTTGAGTTAGTATAAGCCAAATTAGCATTAGTAACATATGTAGACTAAGTTAGTTTAAGGCTAGTTTTACGTAAATACCCCTTAACTTTAGCTACAGGCCAAAGTTAACATATTAGGCCAAATTACCACAAGAATTCACTGATTAACAGACAAAGAATTTAGCAAATAAATACAGGGACCCGTGGGTTAATAGAGGAAGAACAGATCTGGCTAACAATGACAGGATAAACAAACCTGAAGACTCCAGAGGGAAGAGTAACTATCTTAGCTGAAAGTTCTTATCTGGTTCGGGCAAGCAATAGGTAGTACCTAATTACAAACAGTTTCTCCCCTATATGCTGTTAACTATGAAAAACTGCTAATAAGACATCCTGTGTTGTCTCCTGAGCTACAATATATAGATAGTCCATATATTAACTGTGTCTTTACTTAACAAGACAAGATTTCTATCTAGGCCTTTGTAAGCGGCAATGCTGCTGCCCTGGCCCAAGACTGAAGTTATAAAGCTGACCTGGGACTGAAGTTATCAAGCTTCCTGCAAACCCCCTCTTCAAAAGACCCTGTCTGGTAATCAAGATCTAAGAAGAAAATGCACCAGACAAATAGACTCCTTCATCCTGAGAACTGTAATTGATTATACCTAATCTAACAAGGCAGACATCATGTTTTATGATTATTGTTCCTGTGCCTTGAATTCCCTGTTTCGTAAAGTAAATCTTTTATTTCCCCCTCTCCCCTCCTACTCCTGTAAGACATCCCTCAATAAATACGTGTATTTGATAGCCACTAGTGCACGGTCTGGAGTTTGCTCTGGCTGTAGCCGGCTGAGAACATGCTAAGGAGCATTGAGATTTCAGCCTAATTTTATTCACCTGTGCCTCCTCTGACACGTCAACCCACCCCCACCGAGGCTGGACCCCGGCAGGCCAATCAGTTTCACTCGCATGGACGTTTTCACTTGCTCCCCTGCATATACCCTTGTTCCCACTTCACAACTCCAGATTGCCTCTGTGCAAATCGGAACGGAGCTCAGTGTTCTGCCCCCTACTGTCAGTATTTATAGAATAGAATGTTTTCACCATGTTAACTAATGTCTGACTTGTTTATCTCTCTACAGCCAGTCAACTTTCCCTGGTTGGTTTTAGCGTGCCCGGCAAGTCTGTCATGGTCCTACCTTCACTAGTTGGCGTTACGGTAAAGCACTATGCCTTCTCCCTCCCCATGCTTGCGTGTCCTTCTGAGCCAGCACAGACTCTAATTCTTCTTTCTTTGGCGCGTATGGTCATTATTAATTTTGAAGTCGGAATAACCAGTGGGAGCACTGTCCATGTTCCTGTTTCTTTATGATATGTTGCCCTTCATTTTCTGAGCACCTCCTTACCTTCTGGCATAATAATGTTCCAGGTGCATGCTGTACTTCTCCTGCATCAGCCCTGAAGCCAGCCAGTTCTTCAAAGAGGGTTGGTTCTTTTGAAGGGGAATTGTATTTAGAAACCAAAATCTAGGCACTGGGTGTGCTCATTGCTACTAATGTGTTTTAGCTTCTAGTTTCTCTCAGTGACAAAACCAGGTAATAGATTTTTATTAAGAAGAAAGACAGAGCAAGAGGAAATAAATAAGCATTCACTCAGACTGTGGCCTCTGATTCCAATCCAAGGTCTCCAGTTACTCTTTGCTGTATCTCACTCTCTTTCTCTATCTTTCTTTTATATGTGAAACCTGCTCCCATTTGTATCCATTTATTTATTGTTTATTCACCCTGACAGCATACTCACACTTTCAGAATAGTTATGCCCATCCTACTAACAATAACAAATCTGCCACAGACTCCCTGGGTTTCTCCAGATTTTCTATCACATCATCTAAAATTACAGTTCTCACCAGCTTCTAATTATTCTAGTTGTCTTTCCTCATCTCCCTGTGTTAGCTAATACCCCGGAACGACATGAATAGAGAGACACCACAGCTTCCACCTTTGCTTATTCCTGACCTTAAATGTGTGATGTCTAGCGTTTCCTCAACGAAGATGCTGGCTTTAAGACAGATGGAATTTCAAGTATTGAACCATAGCTGTATTCTTGGAATAAATCCCTCTTGGTTGTACCATTTTTTCAGTATGGTATGGATTCTATTTGCTAATATTTTACTAATTATTTTTGCATTGACATTTGCATTTTTGTATTGACACACGTATTTTTATTTTCTACTGCTGCAAGATAATGGGACCTACTTCAAGAAACCATGTTAGGTTTATTGGCCATGAGCCAAACACCATCTGGCATTCTAGACTTCCGTTTCTAAGCTCCAGATACAGTGTATAGACAGTTCCATGACGGTTCCATAGTGCACATTCACCTTCACTCTCCGTGATTCTGTTACATAAACAAAGGACACCCTAAGCATGACAGAATCTAATTAGTCACAGTATTGATAACCCCACGCACCCTCTCATGTTCATCGTCTCGAAAATGACCAATATGCACTTGACACAGGCCTTCATTAAGCTAATTATGGCACTTTAAAAAATAAATGAACTCACAACACAAAAATGGAAGTTTATGGTCCACCGTCAGCCCAGTGACCCTTAACTCAGAATAGTGGGGCCAGATCACATTGCTGACCAAACAAGCAAGAATAGAGAAAAGGAACATCTGCCTTCTTCCTTAGCAGGTTCATTTTTGAATCTCAGCTGATTTCTGCCAAAAGGCTGGAGGTGTATCCCTCTCCTTGTGAATTCAGAGCTGCACTGGGTTGGGGCTACATAGGGGTATCTCATCTCCAAATCTACTGAGAACAGAGAAATACATTTAGGAAATTTGGGTGGGAAATGAAAGGACTTCACTAGATACAAGAAGACTTCAAAAAGTTAATGTGGGAAAACGAAATTAAAGTCTGAGTGTGTAGGGATCAGCAGATGGCATAATGATTATATCACTGGATTCCCATGTAGTCATCCGCAGTTCGAGTACCAGACTCAGCAGCTTAAAACTCACACCAGGTGCACGTGCATATGTGCCCCAAATCCCGAGAGTAGAACGTAGAAGGGATTAAGGCATGGCCATCCACCAGGGCATGATTTCTTGCTTTCTGTCTTTCTGGCAACCACATTCACCCTACAGCAAAAACTTCTCACTAAAAAAGAAAAAATGTATGAGTTTGTTTTATTGCAAACAAGTTTTGAAATCCATGTAGTTTTTTCATAATATACATTTCCGTGGACATTTTGAAGACCTCTTGTATTCTATTGACTATGGATTCTTCTATGCCAGGTGTAAAGTATAACTTCTTTCTTTTGATAGGTAAATATGACTTAGGGCATCCCTCAGAAAATTGGCATTAGGATTTGAAAGACTGGATTATCTAGTTTAGCTCAATCTAGTTTAGCCCAGTGAGCTAAACAGGCAATCTGCGATTCTCTTTTCTGACACCACCCTTTTATCTAGTGCCTGCCACACTTTCTTCACAGTCTCAGAATGTTGTGAGCCAGTCCAGTGCTGGGTCAGACTTGGAAGCTGCCTACCCTGGGGAATGGCAGTCACCCTCTCTCTAGGGCCCTGTAGCTCCAGTTCTGGAACTCAAAATTCCTGCTTCATGAACACATCCATAAAAGCAGAGCACAGCTCGGGGGTAGCCAGTTCTGCGGTTGGTCCGAGGCTCAGCCAGACAAGTCGGTCCCTCGCCTGACAAGGGAGGATGTGCCCCGTGCTGAGACGGGGCAGATGGCTCTGACCCTGATTCTTCACTGCAGCTGCTTGTCCATGCAGACACCTGTGGGGCCAGGGCAAGAAAGGTCTCTGGCAGGAGAGGTCACGATGAACAACGGGTCTGGGCTGCCTTTCTTAACCCTGCGATCCCCTTCATAGAAAAGCCAGATGGGGCCAGCCAGTGGCATGGTGGTAAGGTGGCTGCATCCCATATGGCCAACAGTGTGGTTTGAGTCCCGGACTTGATGGCATGAAAAACATGCTAGGCATGTGTGCGTGCATACCCAAAATCTCAAGAGGAGAATGGAGAAGGAATTGGAGTGTGGCCATCCCCCAAGGGTGCTTCTCTTGCCCTCACTCTTTTTCTCCAGTGAGCACACACACCCTATAACAATTTTTTTAAAAAAATAAAAGAAAAGCAAGTGAGTGTGGCCCCTTTGCAAACCATCCTCCAGGAGTGATTAGCATCACTTACTTAATCTCTCTTAGGCTGTTTTGCCCTATTTCTCTCCACTCCATAGACCACAGAATAGAAGCATTTAGGGGAAGTCAGCACGTACAGGGGTGTGCATTTACTCACAGGGACCTGCTGTGAGCCGAGCCCTGGGTGCCTTGCTAGCCATTTCTGAAGAGCAGCCTTTAGAGTTTTCCTCAAACCCTACAAGAGCTGCCAGCTTCAGGAGGGAGATGCCCTCACTCGTCTCATCTTTTATAATGATAGCCTTTGGTTTCTCCCCACCCATCATTTTATGAGGCCACACCTCAGCCTGACCCAGACCCCATGAGGTGAGACGGGGTGAGGCCGACAGAGCCTCCTCACTGAGCTCCGCCTACCGTCTCCGACACAGACGCTCTGACTCTGTTTCTCCTGTAAAATGAGCAGAACGTCCAAGATCGCTGGGAGGATCAGAGACAAGGTACAGTTGTGTTTAAAACCTTTTGAGGGACCAGCAGTTAGCATAATGGCTATGTCGCTGAACTCCCACATAGCTGACCGCGGTTCAAGTCCTGGACTCAGTGGCTTAAACTCACGCTGGGCACGTGTCCGTGCGTGCCCAAGATCCTGAGAGGAGAATGGAGAATGGAGGAGAAGGGACTGTGGCGTGGCCATCCCCCCGAGGGGGGGGGGATTTCTCACTTTCTGTCTCTCTGTCTCTCTCTGTCTTTCTGGCGAGCACACGTGCCCTATAGCAAAAAAAGCTCTCAAAAAAAAAGAAAAAGAAAGAAAGAAACCTCTTGAATGCTTTAGTTCTATGTAGAAAAAGTTGAATGCCCTCACCAAGGTCTGTAAGGCTGAGTGTGCTCTTGTGCCTGTCTGCTGCATGCATCCTGTCTGCTCGGTTGCACCCGCCACCACCATCCGGCACCCCAATCCCACCCCAATCCCTTCTGCCCTTCAGGCATGCCGAGCTCACTCCCACATCTCTGTTTTCACGCCTGCTCACCCTGTGCCGCAAGTCCCTTGATTTAGAACCTAGTGTCAAAGCCTCTTCACGAAGCCTCCCCGACCCCCCAAGACACAGACGCACACCCCGAACTCTCTCATCACTGTCTGAACTTCCTGCCCCTGACCACCATCTCACGAGAACCCATTCATTCGCTCATGTGTTATGAAGGCTGGAAACGTGTCTGTCGTGTTCTCACTAACAAGAACCATGCCTGGGACACAGCGTGTGCTCAGGACCTGATGCACCAGAGGGTGCGTGCTGAGGCTGGTGGATGCCCAGCCATGCTGCAGCCCCAGGAGTGCGAACTTCTCACTTCCTCCCTGAAGGGCCTCCAGGCCAGATGCTTCCTTTCTCCTACTGTCTAACCATTATGCAGCCAGCAGGTCATGTTTGGGGATGGAGCTGGCTAACCTCTAGTTAAGGATGATTAGGCACCTCACACATGGGGTCTGGCTTCATGCTCACCCAGAGCAGTGACCCTCATTGCCTTTAGTGACACACATCTTACCCAAGGGAGGGCATGAACGAGCTCAGCACTACTGGCCCAGATGTGCTACCCATAGGTGCTGGCGTGGCACCCTCCTGGATGAGCTGGGAGCCGAGCTGGGGCAGGAGAATGGCCTGTTGCTCTCGAATGGTTACTCTTGAATGGAGCAGCGTAAATAAAGAGACACAGCCAAGGGAAAGGCATATATTTAAAATTCCTCCCCTTCATTTTCTTCTTCAAATGAATCAGTCCCCACTTCTTCATAATCCTTCTCCAGGGCAGCCAGGTCCTCCCTGGCTTCAGAGAATTCTCCTTCTTCCATTCCCTCTCCCACGTACCAGTGCACAAAAGCCCGCTTGGCATACATGAGGTCGAACTTATGGTCGAGGCGGGCCCAGGCCTCCGCAATGGCAGTGGTGTTGCTCAGCATGCACACCGCCCGCTGCACCTTGGCCAGGTCCCCTCCTGGCACCACGGTGGGTGGCTGGTAGTTGATGCCTACCTGAGGGACAGAAGAAAACAGAAAATGCCAGTCAGCCACAGACAACTCAAGGTGGAGGCATGTGGATGTGGAAACAGGACTGCAGGGCTGAGCGCTACGGAGGGAGGGAATCAAGTGAAATTGGGCACAGGTGAAGTCAAGGATGAGGGCTGAGGAAGCTAAAGGCTGGAGAAGACAGAGAAGAAGAGGGCTGGAAATAGGGTGAAGCGTTGGTGCAGAGGAGCACATGGGCCAAGAAGGGGGCCTTTCAGTGGGAGAGGTCAGTCCATTCCTTGTTACTGGCAAATCCATTGTAACCTGAAGTTATTATAAAGTTTCTCAGATGGTCATCTGAAGTTTCTGTTAGTTGTGTCGCAAATAAATTTAGGGAACTTTCTCTGCCAAGGGTAAAGTCTACTTAAAGGCGATGGGGAGGGGCCAGCAGATGGCATAATGGTTACATCACTGGACGCCCACGTGGTCAACTGTGGTTCGAGTCCCAGACCCAGTGGGACTTGAAACTTATGCCAGGCATGTGTGCATGCATGCCCAAAATCCCAGAGGAGAGTAGAATTGTAACATGGCCATGCCACCCTGGGGGGTGATTTCTTCCTTTCTGTCTCTCTGGTGAGTGCACGTGCCTTATAGCATAAAAGGAAATCTCTCTCTCTCTCTCTCTCTCTCTCACACACACACACACACACACACACGCCTCTTTTAAAAAAATAACAAAAGGTCATGGGGACATTCCAGAGCAATAAATTTAAAAATCCAAAAAGTCCTTGGGGATGGAGTTAGGGTTAGCCAGGTCATGTGTCTCTAGGAAGTGGGACTTCTTGGAAGAAAAGTAAGGATTCCAATCACAGAGAATAAGTTCAAGGTCATTCCTGAATGAGCCAATTCCTCAAATTCTGATAACATCAGGGTGCTCCCAGCCAACTGCCCAACTGGATGGGGGAGCTGGTATTCTAGAAATCTCTCTTCTCCCCACAAACATATTCAAAAACAAAGCCAACCCCAAGAACTGCAAAAACCGGAAGAAGTCTAAGGTGACAAACTGTGACATATGTCCACTCCCGTGCAGGCCATCCTCCCTTACTCCCAGTCTCTTAGGCTTATACTTTAAGAAACATGTTGCATGAATGGGCAGGTGGCAGGGTGGTAGTGGGCTGGCCGCAAAGGCAGGTAACCTGGCCGTAAATCCACTAAGTCCACCATTCCCCTTACACACAAGTAGGGGATTGGTGGTGAAGACGATACTGAGATGGGGCAAAGAGTCAAAAACAAAAAGGAGGAAGGCAGTAAATATGAACTTTGCTAGGCCTAGCCCCAGCCTGCATAAATCTTGTCCCTGGAGCCAACTCTCTTCTGAGAGCAACATCCCTTGACCCAGGTCAAGTGGGAACAGATACCCTTGGGCAGAAGGCCAAGGGACAAAGCCTAGCGGCATCTGGTCTGTGGCACGTGCTTCTCTGAAGAGCAGCTGACAGTGCCAACAATACCATATTTATCCTTCTGGACGTAACCCCAGAGATTTGGGTTGAAATAAAGGAGAACAAGTGTGAGGCGTATCTTTTTTGTTTACCCCACACGTAAAAACACACACACAAGCTCCCACATCTCTATCCCTTGTTCTCTTTTTCCCATTCATTGTTCTGTTGTTTGTTTCCATTTGAAAAGGAAAAAATATCCCATTTTTTGGAAGATCTAGACTATTTTGCAAGAATGACCAGAAGTGTCACAAATAGGTGTCAACTTGAGGGGGGGTTCCATCCGTAGCAAAGAGTAGAGTGTGAGCAGGGGGGCTGCAATTCCCTCCCTCAGCCAGGTCACAGTCTTGCACGTAACAGGTCAGCCAGGAGGCTGGCATAAGGGGCCTCGTTTTCATCATGCCCACCAGCAGAGAATGGAAGTGTGCTCATCTCCACCTCAGCAACCAGACCTGGCCCTGCATAGTCGATGCTCAGGGAAGCCCCCTGTTCCTCAAGGCAGAACTAGGGCATGGTGGTGGTTATTATGATGATGGAGTCTGACGAGACGAGGGACCCAGAGATCACAGGACACAGTGGCAGAGCAGGGCATCTGTGCCGAGCCAGCGCAGTGCAAAGGGTGACTAACGTCCTACTCTCTGTGCTGTGATCCAGAGTTCTTCTCTGGCTGCTCTGTCTGCCCCACTGACTCTCAGAGTCTGGCTCTGCGGACTGCAGACACCTGACCACAGCAAGACAGACTCCCTGTGTTTCCACTCACTCCTGGTGAAGGGTGACGAAAATGTCAGAACTTCATAAGGCAAGTAATTCGCAATCATACAATAACCACGAAATTCTCGTATTGGCATGGTGGTTAAGGCACTGGACTCCCACATGGCCGACTGCAATTTGACCTGGCAGCTTGAAACTTATGCCAGGTGCATGTGCATGCATGCCTGAAATCCTGAGAGGAGAATGGAGGTGAAAGGATTGCTGCCTGGTTATTTACCCTGGGGGGTGATTTCTCACTTTTTCTCTCTCCATCTCTCTCTGTCTCTCTAGCAGGCACACACACTCTACAGCAAAAAATCTCTCTCAAAAAAAAAATCTATTGGGACCAGCAGTTAGCATAAAGGCTATGTCACTGGACTCTCATGTAGTCATCCGTGGTTCGAGTCCCGGACCCAGTGGCTTAAACTCACACTGGGCACGTGTGCATGCGTGCCCAAGATCCCGAGAGGAGAATGGAGGAGAAGGGATTGTGGCGTGGCCAATCCCCATCACCCCCCGGGCGGTGATTTCTCACTTTCTGTCTCTCTGTCTCTATCTTCCTGGCAAGCGCACACACCCTATAGCAAAAACCTCTCCCCCCAATCAATTAGGACTTGTAGGATCTTAATTTTTCAAAGCAAATTGAGGGAATATAACTTTTGTCAGAGGAGGAAATTCAGTGTCTCTGGCAACTTGAATTATTCAGTTAACTCTAAAATTAAAATGCTCACAAAATCACGACATACCAAGAACTATAAAATATCCTTTAAAACAAACTTCAGGCAGGTCCAGCCAAGGCACAGGCAGTGGGCAGTGATACATGACACCCGCGCTGTGCGGGAGGGCCAGCTGGGCACCCCGGGCACGGCTGCAGGCACTGCTGTGACCGTGGTTAGAGAGCTGAGCAGAGGGGCTAGCAGCACTGGACTGTCAGGGATCCCTGTCTCTTTCTCAGAAATAAATCAACTTGGAGGGGAAGGAGGACACTTTAAAAATAAATAAATAAAATAAAAAACTAACTTTAGGCTATTTGAACTAAAAAACGAGCCCCAGGCACATTATGATTTAGGTCAATAGATTTGGGTCAATACTAAATCATTACTTTTTCCTCACAGAACAAAATCAGAGCTGCTTAACCAACTTAGATTAGCATCATTTCTAAAATGGCTTAAGTAGACAAAACTCCAACAGCATTTTCGTCTCAACCAAAGTTGAATTAAACTACGGTTACATTTGGTCTGAGCCCCTCTCTCCAGATAGTCACATGAAACCTGAAGCTTCCACAGAACCGGGGATCAGCCCACGATATCACTGTCCCTCACCTGCGTGTCCGCCCCTCCAAGCCCTCCGCTCTCACCTTGAAGCCCGTGGGACACCAGTCCACAAACTGGATGGTCCTCTTGGTCTTGATGGCGGCAATCGCGACGTTCACATCCTTGGGCACCACGTCCCCCCGGTACAGCATGCAGCAGGCCATGTACTTGCCGTGCCGCGGGTCACACTTCACCATCTGGCTGTTGGGCTCAAAGCAGGAGCTGGTTATCTCAGCCACAGAGAGCTGCTCATGGTAGGCCTTCTCAGCAGAGATGATGGGTGCGTAGGTGACCAGCGGGAAGTGGATGCGCGGGTAGGGCACCAGGTTGGTCTGGAACTCAGTGAGGTCCACATTGAGGGCCCCATCAAAGCGGAGGGAGGCGGTGATGGAGGACACGATCTGGCTGATGAGGCGGTTGAGGTTGGTGTAGGTGGGGCGCTCGATGTCCAGGTTCCGGCGGCAGATGTCGTAGATGGCTTCGTTGTCCACCATGAAGGCACAGTCGGAATGTTCCAGGGTGGTGTGGGTGGTGAGGATGGAGTTGTAAGGCTCAACCACCGCCGTGGAGACCTGGGGAGCTGGGTAGATAGCGAACTCCAGCTTGGACTTCTTGCCGTAATCCAAGGAGAGGCGCTCCATCAGCAGAGAAGTGAAGCCAGAGCCCGTGCCCCCACCGAAGCTGTGGAAGATCAGGAAACCTTGCAAGCCAGAGCAAGCATCAGTCTGGGGACAGTGGGACAAGAGAAGGAACCATGAGATGAGTTTCTGAAAACCCCCAAGTGGACAAAGTGAGGCAACCCAGCCATGTTTGCCCCACCCCGTCCCTTAACATGGTCATGTAGTTGGAGCCAAAACAACGGGGCCAGCAGATAGCGTAGTGGTTATGTCACTGGACTCCCACATGGCCAACTGTGGTTCGAGTCCCAGATCTGGTGGCTTAAAAATTACACCAGGCTCCCAGCACATGTGCATGCATGCCCAAGATCCCTAGAGGAGAATGGAGAAGAAGGGATTGCGGCGTGGTCATCCCCCCTGGGGGGTGATTTCTCGCTTTCTGTCTCTCTGTCTCTCTCTGTCTTTCTGGCGAGCACACGTGCTCTATAGCAAAAACCTCTCAAAAAAAAAAAATTACACCAGGCCTATGTATGTGCGTGCCCAAGATCCCAGGAGGAGAATGGAGCAGAAGGGATTGTAGCATGACCATCCTCCCAGAGGGTGATTTCTCACATTCCCTATTGTTATCTCTGTCCCTCTCTCTCTCTCTCTCTCTCTCTCTCTGGTGAGGACATGTGCCCTATGGCAAAAACCTCTAAAACAAAACAAAACCACCTTGAAGGAGTAAGAAAACTCAGCAAGAGTTGCATTGACCTTGGAGGAGTGGCTAAAGTACGGGGCGGCGCACTGCAGGTGCATACACCTCTACGTACACGAAGGTTCAGTCTCCTAGCTCGCTCGAGCCAGGAATGAGCGTCTCAGAACCACAGTAGTTAGGACTTCGCCCCTGAGAGACCCAACTCCCTGCCCTTGTCATGTGATTTTGTGGGAACAGGATCTGCGTATCTCAGCCCAAGCGTGGAACGTGGCACAGGCCACCAATTTCTGAAATGTAAAGGAACTGTTTTTTTTTTTTTATCATTATGTCATTTTATTTATTTATTTTAAAAATTTTCTATAGGGCACATGCACTCCCTAGAGAGAGACAGAACGAGAGAGGAAAAGTGAGAAAACAAACTACCAGGTCTGAGACTTGAACCATGGTCACCATGCCACCTGCTGGCCCCAAATGGTCTCAGTTTTAATATCATTTTTTTATTCCCCAGTTGTTAAAAGCTTTGAACTTCTGTTCCTTCTTGGTTAAAGTGGGGACAATAAAAAAATCCTCATCTTCTAAGGTTACTGTGGTAATCAAATAAGAACGCCACGTGCTGAGCAAGGAACTGATGTGCACCGAATGCTTCATGTGAGCTCCTGCAGGAACTGAGAGAGGTCATGGGCCAGCAGAACGTTCCCACTGGGTAGGACTGCTTACCATGCAGTCCACTGGTTCTAAATTTTGGGGAACCATAGATGCCTTTGAGACATAACCCCAGTGAGCCCTTCTCAAAACAAAAAAGGGGACATATGTAAAGACATGGCATCCTCAGTCCCGGGCAAACCCAGCCTTTGTGCTGAACATGTAAGGAAATAGGAGCTTCCGCAGACAAAGGGACTTAATCTGCAGCTCAGATCAAATCCTAACTCTGCCGCTTTCTAGCTGTGCGCCGCAGGCTAAAGTATTGAACCAGCACGACCCTCAATTTTCTCACTCGTAAAGTACTGGGAAGACTTTTTATCATTATTAAGGACTAAGTGAAGGGGCGTGTCGACATTTGGCATTGATAAGTGCTCAGAGGTGTCAGTCTCCTCTCCTCCCCCAGGATGAAGGCCTTGTTAACCCATGCCTCCAGCAGCCAGACGTTGCCATCCTCACGCGGAATCTCCCCAGATCCCACCATGGAGTATCTGTAGGTGTTAATGAGCATCAGCCTGTGGGGTGGGGGAGGATGCTCAGGGAGAGGAGGGGTCATCACTCCTGTGAATGCTTCTGTCAGGACATAAGCAGAAATGCCCAGACCTCAGGAGCCCTGCCCGTAGCCAGGGGTCACTTGCCTCTACCAGCTAGTCAAGAGGGAGGAGTTCGAGCCACAGGGGCCTGGCCGACACGTACCAGCTTCCGAATGCGGTCCAGCACCAGGTCGATGCTCTCCTTGCCGACCGTGTAATGGCCGCGGGCATAGTTGTTGGCTGCATCCTCCTTCCCTGTGATCAGCTGTTCTGGGTGGAAGAGCTGGCGGTAGGTTCCTGCCCGCACCTCATCTGCCAAGAGAGGGGGAGGAGCCGACAGGTGGCCTGATGATTAAGGTGCTGGACCTCCACATGGCCAACCACAGTTCGAGCCCCAGACCTGGCAGCTTGAAAATCACACCGGGCATGTGTGCGTGTGTGTGCCAAATCCCAGGAGAAGAATGGAGGGGAGGGGAGTGCAGCATGGCCATCCCCCTGGGGTGATTTCTCACTGTCCTCATTGTCTCTGTCTCTCTCTCTCTCTGTGAGAGAGAGCACTGTGTCCCAGGTCCCAGAGGAGCAGGAGCCCCAGAGAGGTACCAGGGGGACTCTGCTCCTCTCCAAGGGTCTACACGAAATAGACAGGATGGGTTGAAATGCATCACCTCTTCTCTTAGGGTCCCTGTGCACCCCAGAGAAGTCACCCCCGGCAGTGGCGGGAAGAGTAATCCACAGTCTACATTTGAACACAGCACCAAGCACTGCACTTCCACAGCCGTCACCCTCGCCCTAGGGGTCCCAGGCATTGCCCAGGCGTCCCTGTGGGTCTTGCACATCCCTTACTAGATGAGTCAGCCTTGAAGCTGCAGAAATCCTGATGTCCACCTGAAGACTGACCCAGGGTCGGACCCAGGGGAGGTGGCACTACTTGGAGTGGAGGGAAGTTCAGCAGAGGAAGGGGCGGGCCTGTCCTGGTGCAAATCAGAATGTTTCCCTGGATCCGAGGGAGCGTCACGCTAGAGCTACAGCAACCCCTGGCTGTGGAGGAGGTTGCTGTTATTAACTTGTGTGTCAAACACAGAAAGGTCACACTGGGACCTTGAGGACAGACTGCGATGGTTACAGAATCAGAAACCTGCACTTTGGGAAATCGGCTAGTTAGGGGCTGCTCAGAATCTCTAAAATGATTTGGATTGCTATACTTAGTACATAGTAACAACCTGGACAAGTAGAGGATGTGGAGCCCTGAAGGTTAGCAGAGAGCCATGGTCCCTGGTATAAAGCTCCCCCAAGGATGCGGAAACCCCAGGGAGAGGACAGAAGCCATGGAGTCTCTGGCTGACCTTCCCAGCGGAGATTCTGTCCCTCAGCGGCTGTGGACTGCGCCCTCTGCCTTGGGGTTTCCTGCAAAGCTCCTAGCCCACACTCACCAACCACAGTAGGTTCAAGGTCGACCATGACAGCCCGGGGCACGTGCTTGCCGTTGCCAGTCTCGCTGAAGAAGGTGGTGAAGGAGTCGTCATCATTGATCTTGCTGGCCTGCGCGCCGAAAGCACCATCTGCCTGGATGCCATGCTCCAGGCAGAAGAGCTCCCAGCAGGCGTTGCCGATCTGAACCCCTGCTTGGCCCACGTGCACCGATATGCATTCCCGCTGCGGAAGAGTGGAACGTCAAGGTCAGCGGCCCTAGGCCCCAGCCATGCCGAGCCCCACCTGTCTCTCCCTGGCATTCAGCCTGCAGTATGTCCATCCCTCCAGCCAGACTGCCCATGACCAGGTGGTGTCTGAGGTTTCAGGTGCCTGGCACCATTGCAGCTGGACCAGAACCTGGCTCCAGAGAAGGTGCGGTTGTTTTGTGGATTGAACTAAAGGTCATTTTCCTGAGCTCATCCTTCCTACCAGGAAAAAAGAGGGCAGCTGCAGGATGAAGCAAGGGCTAACCCTTAACAGGACACTCCGTTCTGATGAAGGCCCAGAGAGCCGGTGATGCCCATGGAAAGTGTCCCCAGGTCATGACCACACAGAGACAGGCTCACTCACTCTGGAACCTGTCCAGGGTGTCACAAATGCATGGTGCATGCACGTGCAGGTTCAGAACATCGCAGGGCAGGTCAGCACTCGTGGAAGGAGTGTGCTCTGGACACGTTTGTCCTGGGTGTCATCAGTGCTGTGGTTAATGTGCCCGTGGGGAAGGATCGGTGACCTTCACGGGAAGGTTGGGAGGGCCAAACTTGGCCCTTCCAGAACACTGAGCAATTAGAACATCTTGTCGTGGGGCCCACAGGTGGCATGGCGGTTATGGTGCTGGAGTCCCACATGGCTGGCCACGGTTCGAGAGCTGGACTCAGAGGCTTGAAAATCACACTGAGTGAGTGTGTGTGTGTGCCCAAACTCCCAGGAGGAGAATGGAAGAGGAGACTGTGGTATGGCCATCCCTCCGGGAGGTGATTTTTCACTTTTCCTCTCTCCTCTCTCTGGCAAACACACACACCCTGTGGCGAAAACCTAAACAAACGCTTAAAAAATAAAATGTAAGAAGAACATCTCGTAGCCACCCTACTTGCCCCCATCCCATGTCGGTCAAGTGCTGCGTGAAGCTGACCTTTCTGAGTTACTCTCGTGAAGCCAGTTACCTGCTTGTTCTAGAACGAACAGTTTATGGTGCACAGTTGTGGGATCTGAAGTGTGCATGTGTGTGTGTGTGTGTGTGTGTGTGTGTGTGTGTGACTAGAAACCTATCAGCAGCTTCTGCTGGGAAGATGAACTGTCACCCCCCCCTCAAATCCCCGTGGCTGCAGAACGAGGCCATGTGCCTGTGGTGTCCGCCAGCGAGCAGTGACGTGTGTGCCTGGTCCGTGGGCTTCTATTCTTACCCACGACCTGACACAGCATTTCCAGCTCCAGGAAACCCAAGCCAGGAGCAGAGCCTCCCAAGAGCATGGCTGGGCATGGACACAAGCAGAGGCCACTTCAAAATAAGGGACTCCCAAGAATCTGGAATGTTCTCTGGACATGGGTACCCAGACGGCTGCCCTGAAGAATACCACAAAGGATCAGAGGGGTCTACTTTGGCTTTATAACTGAGCCCTAACTGCACATCTGTCTCTGCTAGAGCCTGCGTGAGACAGAGCCATCCTTGGAGGACAGAGTGCAGGCATTTACGGCAGCGGTGACTAACACCGCCTTGCCTGGAATGCACGCGGCGGCCCCTGAACTCGGGGCCCAGACGCTGCCCCGGTCCA
>NW_006160094.1:7990015-7999980 GCF_000334495.1 Tupaia belangeri chinensis | reverse complement strand
CTGCTGAGCCTCCCCTCCTCTGAAAGAATACGGGGGCCATGATTTCACTGTCATCGGGATCATCTTTATTGCTATCCTCATTATTCCACTGCCTTGTGGTCTTGCTCTGCACTTGGCAGATATGCAGAGAGACCGTCAGAGATCTGGGATCCCTACTCCTCTCCTTTACTGTGGGGTCCTTTTTCTGCCTCCATGTTGGGACTCAATTCAGGCCTAAAAAACCAGTGTTCTACATCCAGGAACAACCCCACACCAGGGTGTCATCACCCAGAGCGCCTCATCGTATCCAGCGTGGAGTTGTGCTCCCCAGGGAGGTGTGTTCGCTGAGCCTGGTGAGGCCTGGTCCTTTCCCTTCTCCTTCCAAGCCACAGTGTCCCCAATGGCCCTGGGGTCAGCCTTCAGAGCCTGACCCCTCACCATCACCACCCCAACCACATCTGTCTGGCCCTCTCCACGGTGCTGTTTGGTCTCCCTCCTTTCTGGAACACTCTGGGTCTTTCCAGGGTGGATGCGGGGATAGTTCAAGAAGACCAACGACCATAAGAGGAAGTTAGGGTCTTGGGGATCTGAAAAACACCAATATGGTGATATCGCTGTATTTAGCCTCTTTATTTAATTTTATTATTTTTTTTTCCATTTGACCAGAGAGAAAGGGAAAGTGAGAAAGCAAGCCACCAGATTTGGGACTTGAACTGCGGTCTGCCATGTAGGAGTCCAGCACCTAAGCCATCAACAGCCTTTTGATGTTTTCTTTAATCTCATACTAATAAATATGTAAATCTTCACAGATAAAATCACTATCTCTAAAAAAAGAGGGAATTAAAATGCATCTGCCTGTGTATTTCTCCCTCTGTCTCTCACACACGCACACATACACACCCTTACAAAGACCTATTTTCTCTATGAAATTAATTTGCAAGAGCAGAAGGTACGAAGTAGACTCAGAAGTGACTGCTAGGCTTACAGGAGCTCCGTAAAGCCAAAGCAGCCACAGCAATCAGGAGAAAAAGAAGGTCACGGGGCCTGGCAGATGTTGTGTTGTTAAGGCACTGGATTCCAACATGTCTGATCTTGGTTCTAGTCCCGGATTTGGCAGCTTGCTTTCTCACTTTCCCTTTCTCTCTCTCTGCTCAAAATTTTAAAAAGAAATAATAATAAAATTAAATAAACAGTTCTTTTAAAATGTCTATGAAGCTTTAAAAAAAAAAAGAAAGAAAAGAAAAGAAAAGGAAGGTGACATTGTACTATCCCCACTAACAGGAACCAGGCTCCTTGGGAACAGGGAGGTGTCCAGATCTGGGGTGAGGAGTGTGCAAGATACACCTGGGACATCTTCCAGGCCTGAAGCAGGCAATACAAGGACGGGATGGTGCCGACACAGCTCTAAGAGCCTCCCACTGCCACGCTGAGCAGCCCACACAAGACAGACGGTGGGAACACGTGACTGAAATGCATGAAATGTATCTCTACTAAAACCACAAATCCTCACTGTTATTAAAAAAGAAAATCCTCAGAGAGAAACTTTAGTTCTCAAACTGCCCTGTTAATTAGGAAAAGCTCTTTTTTTAAACTGTTTAATTTGCCATTTGGCACATACACTCACCAGGGAGAGACAGAGGGACAGAGGGAGAGACAGAGGGACAGAGGGAGAGGAAGACAGCAACCCCCAGCAGAGCGTGACCATGCCGTGATCCCTTCTTCTGTGTCTACCTGTCGGGATTTGGGCAGGCACACACATATGCCCAAAGTGTTTTTCAAGCTACCAAGACTTTGACTTGAACCATGTCAGCAGTGTGGGATCCAGCGCCCTTAACAACCAGGTCCAAGAAAAGCTCTTTTTCTTTTAAACAGAAGAACATCCACTAATCAATGTAGAAGAAATGATAGATTATGAAATATTACCATATTTGAGTTTTGACTTACACAATTGATTCAGACATTAGGTGACATGTCGACAGGAACTGGGCATTTGCATAGAGCCTAATAACCACTGTCCCTTACGGTCACCAGGGGAAAGGAAGTAGCTACCAGGGTGGCCAGCTAACGCAGTGGTCGATTCCACACTACAAATACAAGTGCTGAGACAGTGGACATGGAGAAGCTCCCTAAGTGAGGAGGGTGCCACACCCCCCACAGGGACTCTTGTCAACTCGGCATCCATCTATGAGACCCCTTAGACTTGGCTTCCACTTCACAGTAACCAAGGGACCAGAGGATTAGTTAGGTGACATCATGAGAAAATCAGCCCAGAAGGTAGGACGTCCCGCAGGGCATCTGGGCCAATCTTCTTCGTTAATGAGAAGTAATGGTGCCGGGGGCGGGGAGGGGGGGTTCATATCAGGAGAAACCAGGAAGGTAAGACGTACATGTGTCATGTAGACTTTGACGGAATTCTGATTTGTACAAATCTAAATGTTTGGGGGACAACGGGGAAATTGGTTAGTTTCATTAGGCATGAAAATGAAAATGTGGTTCCGTATGAAAATGCCCTTAGTTTTTAGAACTGCTTCTGAAGCATTTAGGGTAGAAGGCCATGTCTGTGGTTTACTCTAAAACACGCCAACAGGCTCAGTCACAGTGGGGAACAGTGTTGCTCAGAGACAGAGGCCACACGAGAGGCCCACATTCAATTCCCAACCAAGCCAGAGAGGCCAGGCCTGGCAGTGTCACCTCCTGGTCCTGGGAGGCCGTGCTGAAGCCCTAACAAAACTGTTTTTTAATTTAAAAAATAGTTTAAAAAGAGATTTTCTCTCTCTCTCTTCTCTCTCTATCTCTATCTCTCTCTCTCTTCTCCTTCCATTCTTCTCTCCCCAACCCCAGCACCTGCCCCATAGCAATTTTTTTAAAACATCAATAATAAGAAAATAGTTTAACGCAGTAGGTAAAGTAAATAGGGCAAAAATAGTTCTCAAAAATCTAGGGACCAGCAGTTAGCATAATGGCTATGTCGCTGAACTCCCATGTAGTCGACTGTGGTTCGCATCCCAGACCTGGTGGCTTAAACTCACGCCGGACGCGTGTGCGTACGTGCCCAAGATCCAGAGAGGAGAATGGAGAAGAAGGGATTGTGGCGTGGCCATCCCCCCTGGGGTGTGATTTCTCGCTTTCTGTCTCTCTCTCTCTCTCTGTCTGTCTGGCGAGCACATGCGCCCTATAGCAAAAACCTCTCCAAAAAAAAAAAGAAATCTAGATGATCAATAGATGGGTGGCATTATACTACTTTTCTGAAGGTTTGATATTTTCCATAGTAAAAAGATAATAATTATAAGGCAGAAAATAGAGGAGGAGTAGGAGCAGGGAATTCCTCACATAATGACCTCCTGATGTCACAGGTCCTGTTCCATTCCACAGTCATTTATTCACTTAAATTCACGAAGAGCTTAATCTGTGAGGGTGATCACAAACTTTAAAGCCCTGTGGAGAAGTCAGGAGTAAGATCACAAGTGACAGGCGGGTCCATAGAGCTCTGAGACACCTCTATGGTCCCCAGCCCTCTGTGCCCGTTCCAGGGGGAGCAGAGGGCAGGAGCAGGCCCATCGCCATCATGCTCCACTGGTCAGACACCCCACGAACCTTCCCCAACCCCTGCCTGGCCCTGGCCCACCCTCCTGCCTTGAAGTCCTACACAGATTAGCACAGGACAGACCCAGTTCTGACGTCCTGAGAGACCAGTCCTCATGGCCAGGAATGGTCATCCTGGTTTTTTAACCCAGGACGTGATGTCCAGAAGACCTCAGATACCTCGGAGATTCTCGGGGACCACCTAATGACTCCCTCTCCATCCTTATTATTATGTTTTTTATGTTCTGCCATAGAGTGTGTGTGCTCCCTGGAGACAGACAGACAGAGAGAAAGTGAGAAATTACCCCCCGGGGGACGACCATGATGCAATCTCTCTCCTCCATTCTCCTTTTGGGATTTTGGACACACATGCACACGCGCCTGGTGTGATTTTCAAGCCACTGGGTCTAGGACTTGAACTACAGTTGACCATTTGGGAGTCCAGCACCTTAACCACCATGCCACCTGCTGACTCTCTGTTATGTTTACAGATGATAAGCTGAGGCTTAGAGAGATAAAGGGACAGATTGAAAATTTCACAGGTCTGTAGGTCTGGAGCAAGAGTCTGGACCAGCAGCCAGGGCGTCTGACCCAGCCCAAGTTCTTCCCTTCACACTCCACAGTCCCACTCACAGCTCTGAATGTCTGGGGCCTGAGGGGGTGCCTGCATCCACCCTGGGAGGCTGACGGTGTACAGCAGAGCCAAGCTTCTACATGAAACTTGGAACAGGAGAGCATGCCAGTGCGGAGACAGAATGGCCTCTGGGTGTAGCCTCTGGGAAGGGCCCGTCCATCTCTGAGGGCCCCAGGAGTGTTCCTCCCAGCTGGTGGTGCAGGCGGGGGCAGAGGCGAAGGGCAAGCTGAGCAGCAGAGGATATTTAAGTCCCAGGTTTACACCACACTCAGATTTCCGCTTCCCCACTCTGGCCAGCCGGAGCGCATGCTTTCTCTTCCATGCCATTTCTCTCCCTTCTATTTTGAACCTGGGCTTGTGGTGCTCAGGCTAGTTCTGTGCTCCTGGGGTCCTGGGAGGTGAGGGAGATGGAGAGACCGAGAAGGAGCATCTCTGCCCAAGAAAAACGCGACACTCCCTCGGACCTGGTGCCATGATCGCTACAAGTGACCCGCTCTGCTCATGCCCACAGCAGACTTGTCATTATGTGCGAGAAGGCCCGGAAAGGCACCATCTCACTCCTAGTCATCCTTCAGGTCTCAAGTGCAATGTCATTTCCTGTAGGAAGCCTGGGAAGCCACAACCCGCATGGGGCACTGCAGTGCGCTCCCATTGCCCTCTGTCCCCACCATCGCCTTTATCACACCATGTCGGAGCTGTTTTGTCAACGTCCAGACTTTCCTAGCAGAGAGAGCAGTCTCTGTAAAGAAGGGAGCCGGAGGGGGTACTCCGTCAGTACGGGGTGATTCGAACACAGACCCTCCCTGGGCTGCTTATCACCCACTTGCCCGGGGAGCGGCGGTCCTGAGAAGCATGGAGACCTAAACAAGACGTGCCTGGCTGGGTTCCTGGAGAAGGAGTGTTCACAGGGACCCTGAAGGATTTAGACACCCAAGACCAGCTGGGGCATCTTAAGTCGATTCCCGAGCAGTGTGAGCAAGAGGCGAAGGCTTAGGGCAGGTCCCACGAGTTGCCCCGGGGGCCTGGAGCACAGGCTCACAGAGGCCAGAGCAGGTGACACGTCCTTGCCACCATGACCTTGTCTCACAGGGGAAAAGCCTGGGTTGCAGAACATCAAAAAAGAGAATTCTAGAACTTTGCAGCTCTTTTATAATTCCCTGCAAGAAACCCTTCCCTGTGTTGATCCATGTCCTTTTTGGTTTTTGTTTTGTTTTGTTTTTTGGAGAGGTTTTTACTATAGGGCACGTGCACTCACCAGACAGACAGAGACAGACAGAAAGCGAGAAATCACCCCCCAGGGGGGATGGCTACACCGCAATCCCTTCTCCTCCACTCTCCTCTCAGGATCTTGGGCATGCATGCACACGTGCCCGGTGTGAGTTTAAGCCACCAGGTCCGGGACTCGAACCACTATCGACTACGTGGGATTCCAGCAACATAGCCATTATGCCAACTGCTGGTCTTGATCCCGTGTCCTTTTTCTTTTTATATTGGTCATTTTCTTTTGCTTTGCTCTTGGAGGACTGAGTTAAGCTAATCACTGTGCTCAGGAGAAGGCTTTGGAGTTTCCAAAGTTGTTTCAAAGTTTCACAGAAGAGAACTGGCATACTACCCAGGGAAGGAACTGCTGTGGGCCAGCAGGGGATGCACACGCAAACCCCAGCTTGGCCCACACCCTGTCCTGTGTCAACAGATGTCACATGGCTGCTTTCAGGAAGCATATGATGTCACCCAATTATTTCTACTTGTCACAATGGGAAAAAAAAAACACACACATACTGAGACCAGCAGTTAGCGTAATGGCTATGTCGCTGGACTCACATGTAGTCGACCGTGGTTCGAGTCCCAGACCCAGAGGCTTAAATTCATGCCAGGCACGTGTGCGTGCGTGCTCAAGATCCCAAGAGGATGGAATCAGCAGTTAGTGTAATGGCTATGTTGCTGGACTCCCATGTAGTCGACCGCGGTTCACGTCCCGGACCAGTGACTTAAAACTCACGCCAGGCGCATGTGCGTGCGTGCCCAAGATCCCAAGAGGAGAATGGAGGAGAAGGGATTGTGGTGTGACCATCCCCCCTGGGGGGTGATTTCTCGCTTTCTGTCTCTATGTCTCTCTCTGTCTGTCTGGCGAGCGCATGTGCCCTATAGCGAAAAACCTCTCCAAAAAAAAAAAAAAGATCTCAAGAGGAGAATGGAGGAAAAGGGATTACAGCATGGCCATCCCCCCTGGGGGATGATTTCTCGCTTTCTGTCTCTCTGTCTCTTGTCTTTCTGGTGAGCACACGTGCCCTATAGCAAAAACCTCTCCAAAAAAAAGAAGAAAAAAAAGATTTTTAAAATTTTCATCTTCCTTTTTAAAAATCTTTTAAGTTTGGGACCAGCATTTGGCGTAATGGCTATGTTGCTGGACTCCCATGTAGTTGACCGCGGTTCGAGTCCCCGACCCGGTGGCTTAAACTCATGCCAGGCGTGTGTACATGCGTGCCCAAGATCCTGAGAGGAGAATGGAGGAGAAGGGATGGTAGCGTGGCCATCCCCCTGGGGGGGGTGATTTCTCACTTTCTGTCTCTCTGTCTCTCTGTCTTTCTGGGGAATACACGTACCCTATAGCAAAAAAAAAAAAAAAAAAAAAAAACCTCTCAAAAAAAAAAAAATCTTTAAGTTTATTTCTTCCTTCCATATGGGGGCACCCCAGCATGGTCCTCGTGCCAACATCCACTCCCGGTCTCAGACATGTCCCACTCCCAAGAGTGAGTGCATGCACGCGGTCCCAGGATGCAAACCAGGACCTGTCCCCTGTGGATCCAGTTCACTTCACTGTGTCTGGCCCCACATCTTCCCTCTGAGGTCACTCAGGAGCCCTCTCCCAAAGAACACCCAGCAACAGTGTTAACCTACTCCCAGCCTCCTACTCGGCGTGGCCTGACTGGCACGCGGAAGCGTCCTGTCAAAATTCAAGGTCCTGCTCAGTTACCCAGCAGCTTGGCCCCAGACACTGCCCTGATGACTGAGGCTCCCTCACACACCCCTGGAGGAACTGCAGTAGTGATGACAAGAGGGGGGTCACAGCTGTGACCCGTCCTAGGGGAAACCTACATAGTGCTCTGGGGCCAGAAAGTGTGTACTGACCCCCCAGAGCCCAGCCTGTTCCCCATATGGAGGCAGACTGCAGAAGGTCACTGACAGAGTCACCCATACATCCTTGCTCCCCCAGCAGTCCCTGATTCTTGGAGTCTCGGGTTATGAATGTGCCATCCTAGCCTTTTAAAAAATCTTTTAATAAGAAAGCAAGTATTCATAGAAGATGTTTTGGACAGAAGTCACCATGTCACGATCCTTCCTGCCCAGCCTCTCGGTAACCACTGCCACAACACCTGCCATCATACCAGGTCTCCCATGCACCTGTGCCGTAGCTGGGCCTCACTGTAGCCTTTTAGGAATGAGCCAAAGAATCATTAAAAAGAGGTCCTGTGAGGCCAGCAGGTTGTGTGGTGGTTAAGGGCACTGGACTCACACACGGCCAACCATGGTTCAAGTCCCAGACCTGGTGGCTTTCTCTCTCTCTCTCTCTCTCTCTCTCTCTCTCTCTCCCCCCCTCCAGTCAAATTAAAATAAATAAATACAATAAATAAAATAAATAAGGTTAAATAAAATAATTCTTTTTAAAAAAAGAGGTCTTGGGAATAAGAAATGTTCAAAAGCATGTCTGCCCATTGAGATAGTCCTGTGCACACGAGCGTGCTAAGCAGAGCAATACTCAGTGTTTCAGAATAAACACATTCTCCTTACACTGCTCAGCTTGGGCTCAGACCCCAATTCCTAAGCACATTGAGAACAGAATTCTACTGTTTAAGCTTTTGATTTATCAGGTAGTCTCAGAAACTCCCATACTGGACCGTGGCTCCCCTTCAACTCGCACGTGTTTGGAATCACTCAGAACAAAGGATCCATCCAAGCCAGAAGCAGCAGAAACAGTCACCTAAATAAGCATTAGCGAGCGAGGACTACCCGAGGGAGGGCTCACTCAGATCCTAGACCCTGCAGCGAGGGCCACAACGGTGCCAGCAAGAGACCCACCCTAGGGACATGGGGTATGGTGCCCTGGAGGCTAAGGCACTGGATCCCACATGACCGTGCACTTCAAGTCCTAGGCCCAGTGGCTCAGACCAGGTGCATGTGCATTCGTGCCCAAAATCCAGAGAGGAGGCTTAGAAAAGGGATGGCCACCCTCCCCGGGAGTGATTTCCCACTCCCCCCCTTTCTCTCTTTCTGTCCCTGTCTCTCTCTGGTGAGCACATGCGCCCTATAGAAAAAAGTGTTAATATAAGGACAAGCACGATGGCAGTGGTAAGGCACCAGCTGCGCTGGACGTGGTAAGTACTAAGCAGCAGCTCAGGTCTGCAGCCTGGGGTCAGCTTCGAACCACGGGAGAACTAGGCCAGACTGCTCACCCAGCAGCTCATCACGCTCGCTGCCTTCTTTCCATGTATATTTGACATTCTTAATTATCAATTTTAAAAATAAAACCTTGAACTACAACCACTCTTCATTTTGTAATTGAAAGAACAACAATAAACAAAGAAACAAAAACAGCCAGCAGGTTAAGTGACCTCTGTGAAGTGAGGAGTTAAAATTCCAAATTCCCAGCTGCTTTGACCGCCCCATAGCGGGCCCTCTGGCCACTTTCCTGTCAAGCTCCCAGGTGTGTGGGGCAAGCTTGGGAGAGAGGGGGTTCTGTGCAGAACGGAGCAGCGGGACTGAGGACAGAGCCACGCGTCCCGGGGAGAGCAGGAGCAGAGCGGGGGCGGCTCTCGCGGGCCTGCTGGGCCTGACACTTGGCGCCAGAGTGCCCAGAGAACCTGACCTTGGCGGCTGAGATAAGTTCGTTCTGCCCTCTCCCTCGGGCCCTGGCCTTTCCAAACACCTCCTGCAGCAAAAAGACCAGCGCTCTGGGCGCAGTTCCTGGGTGTTCAGTGTTAGGGAGGTGGACTGGAGGCGGGCTGCAGTCCCCCTGGCTCTGGAGAGAATCCCGCAGTTCGGCGGCCCCTCTCCGGGCAATGCGACCCACGCTTACGAGTGAAGGTAGATGCGGGGCGGGGTGAGGACCGCCACCGCGTCCCCTCCGCCAAGGCGGGGATCAGGACGCGTCTGAGGGCCCCTGGCCTTCTGAGTGCAGAGACCATACACCAGCCGCTCAAAAACCGCGGAGTTGGCCCGGGCTGCTGGGTGCCCCTGGAGAGCCCCGCCGCGCTCGAGTCGCGTGTGTCCCCAACCAAGCGATGGCAGGGGCTGTCAACGAGAACGCCCCCAGAGCGTGGCGGGTGTGGAGACCTTGAGGCACCCACTCCCCAGCAACCTCGGCCGGCCCAGACCCTCCCTTGCCTCCACTTGGCCCACAAGCTGCCCCCTGCGGTCCCCGGACTCTCACCTACTTCTCACGGGGTGCCCTCGCCCGCGGCCCTCACCTGCGCGCAAATGCCCCGCAGTTCCCTTTAAGGGGCTACTCGTCCCTGTCTCTTTCCCCGTACGAGGGGTCGGGCTCCAGGTGCGCCTGCCCGAGAGTGCTGACCCTGAGACCCCGAACTAAACCCCCGCCCCCGCCAGACTTCGAGCTCTGCGGGTCCAAAGCGAAGGCTGGGTTCCCTCCCGCATAGATGCCGCTCCGGCCCCCGCCCTGGAAGGCTCACCATCGCGGCAGCTGTCCTCGCCGGCTCACTTCCCAACGGGCCTGCCCACCCCAACTGCTCCAGCCACAGCCGCCTCCGCTGTT
>NW_006160094.1:7973365-7989739 GCF_000334495.1 Tupaia belangeri chinensis | reverse complement strand
TGGTGCCCCGCGTGGCCAGGGGGGCTGGGACAGGCGGGCCGGGCCAGCAGCTGTCCTGCAGCATCACAGAGCTGGACGGTGGGAGGAGCGGGCAGTCACAAAGGCTCCTCCCAGCCGGGCCCTGTCAGGCCGGAGTGCTCTGAGTGGTCGCGGGCCTCAGCCAGTTCCCAGCGCGCTGGGGACACGTTCTCAATGCTCCCACTGTGGGCGCTGCCCCTGCGTTCCACCTGCTCGGGAGAGCGGTGGGAAACGCTGCCAGGGGCAATGTTCCTCTGGCCCCAGCCTCTCACTCGGCCCCTGCTGCCCTCGCCTCCGCCCGGGGGCGGGAGGGCACCTGGCCAGGGGGCGCTGACTCAGTCACCCTGACCCAGGACTCGAGGACCCGGTCTCACAGGGAGCAGCCCGCTTCAGTCCCGGCTCACTGCGCGTCACCCTCCAGTGAGCCAGCACTGGAGCTCCCTGACGCCCACCCAGCACCAGGAGATGGGGCTGTGTGACTTATGCCATGCTCCCCAGCTGGAGTGACCAGCCAGTGTGTCTGAGGCGCACACTGAGCAGGCTCTTACTGCTCATGGCGGACTGACAAAAGGAAGTTTTTACTGTCACCAGCTCACAGGTGGCAGATCTGAGACAGCCATGGTCACTCTCGTTCCCTATCACAGAACTGCCAGGGGTAGAGCTGGGGTTTACCCCTGGGGGCCCAGCACCAGGGCTGAGCCAGGGTATGTGGTCGTTACCTGTGGACTGGAGGTGGCAGCTCAAGCCCAAGGGAGCCTGGCTCCGAGAGCCCAAACTCCCTGGACGGTGCAGGGGGCGGTGGTCACGATGAAGTTCGTCATGGACAGGGAGACTGGGAGTCTGAGGGAGAGCCACGAGAGGCAGCCATGCTGCACGGCTGAGCCAGTGAACCCCAGTGGGCACGTAGCACCTCGTGACCCAGGTATCCAGGTTCAAGTACATGCCACATGTATTCGCCTTTGGCTATGCCCAGTGCCCTAAATACACACATATTTCAAAGTTAACATTCCAACCTGGGTCTCACACACTGCGCGGCATTGGGGTGTGTCTTGCCCACAGTCTCACAGACCCATCACTCCCCTTGGAGACCCACAGAGTTGCAGCCCTCAGAATCATCAAGAGGCACCAAGGAAAATGGAAGTCTGAGGCCAGACAGAGGGCCACCATTCCACTCGCCATCCTCCGACCCAATCCCAAAGGGTGCGCCGATGTCCGGGAAGGCGATGTTTCCCTGCCAACCGAGGCTCCCCTGCTCCCACTCACCCCGCCTGGCCCACTGCAGAAATGGCAGCACGCAGCGCATCATCACTTTAGCTTGACCTTTATCCACGTTGAACTCACATCCCCTGTGAGGGGAGGGGATTCTAAAGTAACTTCAGTCAGAAATGTGACACCCTGGGCCCTCAGAGCTGGCCCCAGGGACTGGTAACCTGCAGAGAGGATGGAGGCTGGAGGACCAAGGAAACCCCCGCACTGCCACAGCTGGCTGGAGTTGACCAGAGCCAGCCCCACACCTCTCCCCGCTCCGCATCTGAGGCTCCACTACAACCAGGCCACCACCATCTTCAGCTGCCAGCCCCTGAAGAGCACTGACAAGTCTGGGTGGGAGTGAGTGGCACCAGAGAGGTGGTAACCTCCACCCGAAACCTCGCATTCTGTACATAGTTCAGTCCCCACCTTCCTGGACAGCGCCCTCCTGCCAGACACCCAACCATCAGTCGAATCGTCTGGCCTGAGTCAGTTATTTCGCATATTGTTTGTGGGTACTGGAAAGTGACCTAATCTTTCTGAATTCCATCCTGGCAGCGTGTTATAAGAAAAGGAAAACCATTCACTACTGATGTTGAAAATCCACTTCCAAAAACTATCCCCCAAAAATAACCCAGAAAGGAAATAATAGTACTGTCATCCTCACTGGTATGCCTAGCAGACCAGGCAAATCTAACGTAACCCAAGTGGATTACCCAGCCTAAACTTCCCTGTGCAATCTGTCAGGAGCTGGGCTACTCACGTTAGGACAAAATGGGAACACTAGCGTCCTCTTCAGTGTGAGGGAGGAACTGAAATGTCCAACATATTAATATAGGGAGGGACATTGCACAGTTCCTAACAGGGATCCATAGGTCGAAGTGTGCCTCCCCACAAGATGTGTCCTCCAACACCCCCGAATGGGACATCATTTGGAATAAGTGATTAAGTGATCCTACCTTTAGTGACATGTCCTTAGAGGCACAGACAGACACAGATGAAGGCTGAATGAAGGTGGAGATTGGAACACTTAGAGCCGCCGGAAACTGGAGAAGATGGAGTCTCCCCTAGAGGCTTCAGAGGGAGTCCCCTTGCTTTGGGCTTTTGGCTTTTGTGCACACGCACATACGCGTGTGCACTCAAAATCTCAGCCCAAACCAAACCCCACTGGGGGTACTTTCTCCCTCTGCATACCTCTCTCTCTCTCTGTCTCTCTAGTGAGCACATGTGCTGTGTTGGCAATTTGAAAAAGAAACAGAAAAAAGCAAGGAATAAAACAGTGTGCATAGTATACATACTACAATTTTGTAAAATAAAAAAAAATAGAGAGAGAAAATGAAATTGAAGAACAATATGTATGGGGTCAGTCAGTGGTTTGGGTGCAGGATCCCACATGGCCCACCATGTGGTTCGAGTCCCAGACCTGGCAGCTTGGAAGACACGCCAGGTGGTGTGTGTGCATGCCCAAAATCCCAAGCAGAGAATGGAGAAGGGACTGCAGTATGGCCATCCCCCAGGGGTTGCTTTCTCTCTCTCTCTCTCTCTCATCTCTGGCAAGTACACATTCCCTAGAGCAAAAAATAAGGAAAAAAAAAGACTATATGCATGCATGCAGATTTAGAAGATGAAACATGCTCTTAAATGAGGAGAAAAGCCCCACATTTCTGTCTCCGGAGTCAGCTGCGGACCTCCTTCCTATGCACAGAAGCAGCAACAGAGGAGGCACCTCCTCTGCGAGACGATCCGGCCAGAGGCAACATGGGTCTCTGAGCTCCCGGCTCCAGCTGGCTCGGACCCACCTGAAGTCTGGTCTCACCTTTATCAGCAGCAGCGTTCCTGCTAATCGGCACGGCTCACAGGTGCCAGGAGCTAAGGGTTTTACGTGTGTTAGCCCCTCTTAATCCTCAGCACAAACTACGAATGCTATTATCGTCCTCATCATACAGACCAGCAGACTGAGGTGCAGGAAGGGGGTCTGCCCACAAAGCGGGGGAGCCGAGAGGAGAGCTCAGCACTGTGGCCCCCGGCCCCCATGCCGCCCCACACTGCTGCTCACATATACAGCAGATTCCTCCACTGAGTTTAAGCCTTGCTTGAAAGAAAGAAAGAAAAACCTTGTAAAAATTCTTGTGTTGGGGGCCTGCAAGTGCATGGTAGTTAGGACACTGGACTCCCACACAGCCAACTGCAGTTCGAGTCCCAGACCTGGTGGCTTGCTTTCTCACTTTCCCTCGCTCCCTGTGTCTCTCTCTGGTGAATGCACATACCCTGCAGTTAATTAAATAACAATAATAAATAAAAGTTTTTTTTTTTTTAATCATGTGTTCCCCAGGAGGATTAATAAGGAATGTCTTTTTAGCCACTGTCTTCAGCATCTTTGAAACTAGGTAAAGGTCACCTTGAAGACTGAAATCCACAAAAGAACTGAAGAGAACAGGGGCAGGATCTCCAGAGGTTCCAGGATAGTGGTGCTGCCACCCACTGTCAGAGCCCAAAGTCTCAGAGAGCCTGGACACGGGTGGGATGTCTTGTAGTTTGACCGCGTGGCTCTTGTCAGGTGGCTCCTGTGGAGTAACAAGGCCATTTTACCAGCTTGCTGGCTCGGCCCTGGATTGAGGGGGAGCCAAACTCTCAGCACTTTGGAAGGGATCGAAGATGCGGAAGCGCACGCGTCCCATCCCGTGGGACCCCTGGATGCTGGTTTATCGGCAAGAGCCATCAGAAGAGCCCAGCAGGCTGTTTTCCTGGTACCGCTGAGAAGGAACAGGTCCCTCCACAGGAGCTGAGCACCGGCTCTGCTGAAGCCATGCCAGAGCCCCGGTCTCCCTCCTTGCCGCCTGCCCGCGCCCCAGCCCTGGGTTGGCCGTCAGGCTCACCACGCTGCTGCTGGTATCCTGACTCCCAGGGCCAGAGCCCATGCTGGGGCGGCACGTCCTAGCATGATGTGGCCTCTCACACTCAGCCTCTGTCTAGGTGCATGAGCTCTAGTGCCGGACTGCCTGGCTGCAGTTCCAGCTCTGCCCCAGTGTCCGTGTGACACGGGGCAAGCCACTCGGCCTCTCTATGTCTCTCCGTCATCTCTAATTTTACATACACAGTGTACTTGTGCCTGGTGTAAGGCCCAGTTAGTGTGTGTGTCTATACATATATAAAGCGAGAGAGCACCTGGCGCCTAACGCATACCTTACGGATGTTAATGTCACTACCTTTAGAAGGCACAGTCCCCCCCCACAAAAGAGACATTCATCAAGTTAGACAAGACAGGACCCCTCAGAAGGTTAAAGAACAAAATCAATGTTACCGACTTCGTGGAATGAATGCTTTGACTGTAAGTGCAGGGGACGGCTGAAAAGAGAAATACCAGTACAGTGGCGAGCGCGGTGGGCGAAGGTCTCCTGGCAGAAGTCTAGTGGACGAGCTAGTTATATAGGGAGAGTCAGTAGACAGTGGAGAGATGGGCCGAGCAGAGCGCTGGCCTGAGTGGGCCTGGGGGAAGGCGACCAGCACTGAGAACAAAGGCGGGGAGTCTGGACGAGGGACTCTGGGAGGCCAGACTGGAAACAGCCAGGAGAATTGGAGAGGGATGGGCAGGGGCTAGGAGTCAGCAGGTGGAGGTGACCGTGGAGTCCAGGAAAGCAAGTGAGTGTTGGAAAGTTGGTGAGTGTTCTTACTCACCAACGGGGAGAACAGGGGCAGAGCCGGACGAAGGCCAAAAGAGAAGAGAAACGCCAAGGAACAGACGAGGAGGAGTTGGGGGGGGGGTGGTTTAGAGGCCCACCATGAGCCGGGAGGGGCACGCTCTACCACATGCAGAAAACCAGCCTGTTCCACACAAGTGCGCTCTTCCCAGAACTTGGGAGCTCAGGGCGAGGGAGCCCTGCGGCTGCATTCTACAAGCCCCGGAAATGGGTTCTCAGCCTCAGAACCTCTCCATACAGATAGCGTTGGTGTCGCTGTAGGTATGGTTTTTTTCTGAACTGACACACTTCTCTCTCTCTTTTTTTTTTTTTTTTTTTTTTTTAGAGAGAGAGAGACTTTTTGCTATAAGGCATAGGCTCTCTCTGGAGAGACAGAAAGAGAGACATCACCCACTGGGGGTATGGCCATGCCACAATCCCTTCTCCTCCTGGGATTTTGGGCATGCACTCACACACAACCTGCGTGAATTTCAAGCCACTGGGTCTGGATCAGAGACATGGTCGACCACCAGGAGTCCAGCGCTTTAACCACTGTGCCACCTGCTGGCCCCTGACTTTACACACTTCTACACAATCCTTCTGTTTTTCTGTAGAGTTTTTTGCCTTAGGGTGGGTGCATGTGCTTACCGGAAATTACTCACCGGGTAATTTCCCTCTCAGTCTCTGTCTCTGTCTCTCTCTCGCTCGCTCCAGTGCGCGCATGCAGCTTAAGGCAAAAAACTCTAAAATAAAAAATAAACTGAGAGGGGCTAGACAGTGACAGTGGTATGCTCCACAAGACTGAGCCACATGGGAAGGTCCCAGATTCCTGACTAGGGCCCTCCTTGAGTACACTGGGCATGAAGGTGGCCACAGCCCAAGACTGCCTGAGGCCGGGGTGGACTGCAATGTCAGGACCCTGTCAGAGTGTGTGCTCTCTCTCTCCCCCTCCCTCATGGAAGAAATAAATGAGTAGCTTTTTTTTTTTTTTTTTTTTTTTCAAAAAAAAAAAGCTGATAGAAAACTGGGGCCAGCAGACAGAGTAATGGTTACATTGCCGTACTCTCACATAGTTGACCACTATTGAAGTCCTGGACCCGGTGGCTTAAACTCACACTAGGCGTGTGTGCATGTGTGCCCAAGATCCCAAGAGGAGAATGGAGGTGAAGGGATTGCAGCGTGGCCATTCTCCTTTGGGGGTGATTTCTAACTTCTGTCTGTCTTTCTCTGTCTCTTAGGTGAGCGCACATGTCCTATAGCAGAAATCTCTCTAAAAAAAAACTGATAGAAAACCAACCAGTGTTACCAGCAGTTATCTGAATGGTAGACTCACGAGTCCTGTATTTTCTTCTATGCAATTTTTTATATTTTCAAAAATTTATATGCATTGTTTTAAGGAAGAACGAATACTTGCTGTTTGACTAAGAGGCCCAGAGGCTGGCAAACAATATCTGGGTCCCTGCTCTGGCCCATGGCCATCGCCTGTCATCTATCGACAACTTACTACCACTCTGAGCTGCTGAGGCTGCCGGGGAAAGAAGCAAACCCCGCGTGGTCAGCAGAACACGCCACATACTGAGCTCCAAGGGGGTTTGAGGCCGAGGGCTGGGCGGACTTGGCCTGGTCACAGGAGCCGGCTTAAGCCAGAGGGTAGATCGGCCGAATTACAACAGGCCCAGCTGTGGAGGCCACAGGGCAAAGTCCACTAGCCCTGAAGCATTTCCATGCAGGACAGAAAACAGGTGAGGTCAGAGGTGGGTGCCCGATTTGCTGTTCATGGCAGGCCTGGGCCATGTCCTCCGGCTTGCTTTTATTTTTACTTTTTAGGTTTTTGCCATAGGGCCCATGCACTCAGCTGAGAAACAGACACAGTGAGAGTGAAAATGAGAAACCACTCCCAGGGTTGGGGGGTAAGACCACACTGCAGTCTCTCCTCCTCCATTCTCTTCCTGGGTGGGATTTTGGGCACGCATACACACATGCTCGGCATAATTTTCCAGAGGACAGGTCCAGGACTTGAACTGCAACTGGCCCTGTGGGAGTCCAGCGCCTTAAATATGACACCACCTGCTGGCCCCTCCTCTGGCTGTTTTAATAGGATACAGGCTGCCTGAGTGCCATCCCATATTTAGAAACAAACTGAAGTCTGGATGTGAAAAGGCCTGCTGCCGCCTGCCCACTGAAGCTGTAGTCAGCCTGCTGTGTTTGCCAGGCAGGCAGTGTCCAGAGGGATGACTACACCTGTTCATCTTGAACCCGGGGTCAATGCACTCCTCAGTTTGGCGAAGGGTGCAACGATTTCAACACACTTAAAGGCAAGAGGGAGGCTGAGTGGTGGCGCAGCAGTAAATGCAGTGCTCTGTGAAGTGACCACATGGGAAGGTCCCAGGCTCTGGGCTCATATCCGGAGGCCTCCCTGAGGAGGGAGGGTGCCCACAGTCCAGAGCTGGCTGAGGGGGGTAGAACACAGCGTCGAGACACTTCTAGGGGTGCTGGCTCTGTCTCTCATTCGTGGAAGAAATAAACTTTGAAAAATAAAAAGTAAAAATTACAAAAAAGGATACCAGGTATAAACTTTGTGTCCTTAACATAAAATGGACTAATGCACAGCCAAGAAGGGGCGGCTGCACATGCGCCAACGGGACAAACCCGAGGGCGCTGCGTGTTGAACAGCACCAACAGAAACATAGGCCATGAGTGCAACTGCAAATATCCTGGGCGCCCACTCAAAAAAGTGAAAAGAAACAGATGACATTAATCTTTTTTTTTTTTTAAGAGGTTTTTGCTATAGGGCTTGTGCGCTCCCCAGACAGACAGAGAGACAGAAAGCGAGAAATCACCCCCCAGGGGGGGATGGTCACGCCGCAATCCCTTCTCCTCCGTTCTCCTCTCAGGATCTTGGGCACGCACGCACATGCGTCCAGCGTGAGTTTAAGCCACCGGGTCTGGGACGTGAACCGCGGTCGACTATGTGGGAGTCCAGCGACATAGCCGTTACGCTAACTGATGACATTAATCTCAATAATAGATTTTATTTAACTCAATATATCCAAAATATTACAAATACAAAATCAATATTAAAAAAAATGACTGAGCTTCCATTCTTCCTTAGTCCCGAGTGAAATCCGCTGTGTATCTTACATTTACAGAGCATCGCAACTTGGACTAGCCACGTTCCAGTGCTCAAAAGCCACAGCCGGCCAATGGCTCTCGTGCTGGACAGACGGCACGGGACTTGAACTGCAACTGGCCCTGTGGGAGTCCAGCGCCTTAAATATGACACCACCTGCTGGCCCCTCCTCTGGCTGTTTTAATAGGATACAGGCTGCCTGAGTGCCATCCCATATTTAGAAACAAACTGAAGTCTGGATGTGAAAAGGCCTGCTGCCGCCTGCCCACTGAAGCTGTAGTCAGCCTGCTGTGTTTGCCAGGCAGGCAGTGTCCAGAGGGATGACTACACCTGTTCATCTTGAACCCGGGGTCAATGCACTCCTCAGTTTGGCGAAGGGTGCAACGATTTCAACACACTTAAAGGCAAGAGGGAGGCTGAGTGGTGGCGCAGCAGTAAATGCAGTGCTCTGTGAAGTGACCACATGGGAAGGTCCCAGGCTCTGGGCTCATATCCGGAGGCCTCCCTGAGGAGGGAGGGTGCCCACAGTCCAGAGCTGGCTGAGGGGGGTAGAACACAGCGTCGAGACACTTCTAGGGGTGCTGGCTCTGTCTCTCATTCGTGGAAGAAATAAACTTTGAAAAATAAAAAGTAAAAATTACAAAAAAGGATACCAGGTATAAACTTTGTGTCCTTAACATAAAATGGACTAATGCACAGCCAAGAAGGGGCGGCTGCACATGCGCCAACGGGACAAACCCGAGGGCGCTGCGTGTTGAACAGCACCAACAGAAACATAGGCCATGAGTGCAACTGCAAATATCCTGGGCGCCCACTCAAAAAAGTGAAAAGAAACAGATGACATTAATCTTTTTTTTTTTTTAAGAGGTTTTTGCTATAGGGCTTGTGCGCTCCCCAGACAGACAGAGAGACAGAAAGCGAGAAATCACCCCCCAGGGGGGGATGGTCACGCCGCAATCCCTTCTCCTCCGTTCTCCTCTCAGGATCTTGGGCACGCACGCACATGCGTCCAGCGTGAGTTTAAGCCACCGGGTCTGGGACGTGAACCGCGGTCGACTATGTGGGAGTCCAGCGACATAGCCGTTACGCTAACTGATGACATTAATCTCAATAATAGATTTTATTTAACTCAATATATCCAAAATATTACAAATACAAAATCAATATTAAAAAAAATGACTGAGCTTCCATTCTTCCTTAGTCCCGAGTGAAATCCGCTGTGTATCTTACATTTACAGAGCATCGCAACTTGGACTAGCCACGTTCCAGTGCTCAAAAGCCACAGCCGGCCAATGGCTCTCGTGCTGGACTGACGGCACGAGCCTACATCACACGAGGAAGGCCTCCCTTCACCTCTGACCTCAGAAAGCCCAGAACTAGAGCTGCCCTGAGCACCAGCCCACGCCTCGTGAAGGTCAAGGTCAGCAGAGGTCTGGCTCCTAGCCCCTGGCCTGACCAGGCAGGCAGCTGTGCTGCTGACGGGCGCACCACAGTGCAGGGCAAGCCCAGAAGACAGGCCCCTGGGGCTGCAAGCACGACGTCCTCAGGACCTTCGGGGACAGCAGAGAAAGGAACTGGGTACAATCAGTCTTCTTTCTGTTCGGAGTTTTCACAGCACGAAACTCCAGTCACTTCAAGGACAGAGGCCTCCTGCCATGTCCATCTATCCATCCCCTAAGGGATATGTCTGAGCACCTCCTGCCCCAGTGCTCCACAGGGCCCTGAGGACCAGCCATGCCGGGGACAGCAGCCAGGCCCCAGAGCTCCACCTGGGGTGAGAACTTGCAGCACTTCAGCACAGCCTCACTGACTTGCCCAGAGGTCCCTATAAAGTACCTTAGGGAGGCAACCCTGAGGCTGAGAATGTCGGACCACCATCTGAGTCCCCTGGGTGGCAACAGAGCCCTGAACCTCAAGGGGCATGCGCCCCACCTCCAAAGAGCTCTTGGTCACTGGAGGAAACAATTTCAGTCACAAGGCTGTGGGGTCAGGGCCTAGCAGTGGCAGGGGGTGGTGAGATTCAGAGAAGAAACCCGGAAGGGAGTCTGGGAGGCTGAGGAACTCGCCAGGCAGAGAAGGAACAGCATGAGCCGAAGGCACAGAGGCCTGAGGGCAGCTGAAGGCAGGGCATGGGAGTGGAGGCCCCGCCACACGGCCAGCGCCCCCACCCAGGGCCTAAGGGACCTTGTAGTTCAGGGTTTATCCTGTGGACTACAGAGGCCATTGGCGAGTTTTATCCAGGCAGTGAAAAGGACCAGGTCTTCACTGCGCAGTCGCTCTGCCGCGGGGACAGTGCCCTTCCTGCCATCCATTCCCTTCCTAGGGTTGGGGGCCAAGTCTGAAAGCCCATATGAAAACGCAGGATGGTGTTTTCTACAGAGCTGAACCGTACCCTGGGGACTCATCTAAGAGCCTCGGACATTCACTCCAAAGAGAAGTTGTTGACTTGAGACCCCTGACAACGAGCCACCCAAACCGTGCAAGCACCCCATTCTCAGTGCCTACACTGCTGAGGTCCCCACGGGTGTCAGCTAGCTAGACCTTCGGCTGCTGGAAGCCCCCCATGATTCTGGGAGCGTAGCACCACTTCCCATCCACTCAAAGGAACAGCAAAGATCCTCGTGGCCACTGAGAAAAGCCGCTGGAACACTTCCACTCCTCGGACCCGACCTGCTTCCTCCCTGGGTCTCATGGGTCACTGCCTTCAGTCCCCCACTCCCAGCCCCCACTGCCCTTCCAACTCGCCTGATTACCCAGTTCCAGCCTAAGGCTGGCCTACTTTCGAGGCCACGTGAGCAGAAGAGCTTGGGCATTACACAAAGCACAGAACATAACTGGGACAGCAGCCATAGAAAGAGGGCAGCACCTGCCACAGCGTCTGCCAAGGAGGCGAGGACACAGGCAGAGCCCTGGTCAGCAAACAGCTTTTGGCCCAGGCTGGGTGGGAGGGAGAAGCTGGGAGGGAAGGGCAGACGTGGCGTGTCACAGAGCAGGGAAAGCTGAGCTCAAAACCAAGAAGGCACTGAGTGAGATCACTTTACCTGTGATAAGGGCCGAGCAGCCTCCCCTGCTCTGATAGTCGCCTGGTGGTTCCAGAGCCCTGCCCAGTCTGACAGTGTGGGCTCGGAGCCCACAGCAGGACATGGGAGCATGCAAGGATTCTCCTTAACGAGGTCCACTGAGAGGGTGGAAGAGACGGCGGCCCTCGGATCTCCCCACCCTGGCAGAGAGGTGCCGCCCGGGTGGTTTTCAGAGGTATGCTTCTCAAGGAACTGAGGCCAAGGTCACCTCCCCACCGTCTTCCTGAACTTCCAGCTCCATGAGCACCCTGACCTGAAACAACCCCTGGCCCTTGCCGAGAAGATGGAGTGTTTCATGGACACACTCCCTGTTCCAGCCCTTCTGGACAGAGCCCCTGGGTGGAGGGGGTGTTCTGAAGGGGACACGCCCTCCGGTCCACTATTTCCACGTCATCTGCCAGGCCTGCCAAGGTGGGCTGTAGAGGGGAGGGATTCAGACAGGCCAGCTCCTTCTGGTTCCCCAGGGCCTAGCTGGTAACAAGGACTAGGCCACGTGGATGAGGAGGTTGGCTTCACAGGAGAGCAGGCAGGGGAGGTGAATGAGACCACTCGGCCGTGGATGGGGGCTAGTAGAGGCGAGAAAACATGGCCTTCTGCATCCAACGGAAGAGCTGCACCAGCTTGTAGAGGAAGGGCAAGGAAGACGGAGAGGCTGCCAGGGAAAGGAGGCTGGTGAGTGCTCCCCTGTCCTCCGCCCTCCTCCTCACTCCACGCCTTCCCAGGTGCCCTCCACCCTCCTCCACCCTCCTCAGCCCTCCTCCTCACTCCACCCCCTCCCAGGTGCCCTCCACCCTCTGCCCTCCTCCACCCTCTTACTCCCTCTACTCCTCACCATCCCATAGGGACTATCGCCCTGGGTGGACGTCTGACTTTTTAAAAAATTACTTATTTGTTCTTTTTTTTTAAAGTTTACTATAGGCACATATACTCACCCGAGAGACGGGGGAGCGGGGAGGGGGGGTGCGAGAAAGAAAATCATCAGGTTCGGGACTCAAACCTCAGTCCACCACATGAAGTTCAGCACCCGACCACTATGCTACCTGCTGACCCCAGTATGTGACTACTTTAAAGCATGTTTTGGTGCTTTATGTTACTTGGATCCTCCTCAATAGTGATGAATTTTACTTTCTCTAGGATATCTTCTCTGAAATTTATTTTCTTCACAAATACACTGACCTTAAATTTGCTAAATAAAAAAATCCAAATTTATTACATCTTAATCTAATTTTTAGATATATAACTTGAGATTTTGGGCACACGCCCAGAGTGAGTTTCAAGCCACCAGGTCCAGGACTCAAACCGTGGCAGACCATGTAGGCGTCCAGCGCCGTGACCACTACGTCACCTGCTGGCCCCAGTATTACTTATCTTTATCATGAGTTAATTACATTGAACATGAAGTAAAATCTACTGGATATGTCTGTTTTCCTTTTTTGAATTATTGATCTTGTTTTATAAGAAATATATCTCCCTTTCTTTCGCTTTTAATTTTTTATTTATTTATTTTTTTTGGAGAGGTTTTTGCTATAGGGCACGTGTGCTTGCCAGAAAGACAGAGAGAGACAGAGAGATAGACAGAGAGAAATCACCCCCCGGGGTGGATAGCCATGCCACAACCCTGTCCCCTCCTGGGATTTTGGGTATTCATGCACATGTGCCCAGTGTGATTTTCAAGCTGCCAGATCCAGGATCCAAACCATGGTCAGTCAGGGAGGAGTCCACACCGCCTGCTGGCCCCGGAAGATTTTAATTCTGAGGTTCTAGCCAGATTTGACCCCGACATAAAGTACATGACTGATCGATTCAGCCAGGGCTCAGGCTCCACGGGCAGAGCGGACTCTCCCCAGACGACTCTGTGGGCTGGGGACTGTGCTCTTCGGCCAGGTGGGGCTGCCTCTGGCTCAGGCCCGGAAATTCCTCTTTGTGGAACAAACTCAGAGAGAAACGCCCAGGCCAGTACCCCACTCGATGGGAGGGCATCTCGGATGGGAGAGCCCCATAGGCCCAGCCCCCCAGGAAGGGTGGGAGGGGAGGCAGGCACCGCCACTCACCTGGGTCAAGCCTCACTACCAAGAGACACAGGATCAAGGCGGCCAGGAGGCTTTTTTTGAAGGGCAAGGAAAAGTAGTAGCTGACTGCAGAGTCCCAAAGCCGGCGAAGCAACATCAGCAGGGACAGGAACGGGTGGGAAGAGCCTGGGTGGGAAGGCAGAGCAGAACTTCAGGGCACGACAGACCTGCTCCCTGAGGGGAGCTCTGAGCTTAACTGCGAGAGTCCAGCAAAAGGTGATGAGAAGGACTTTCTCACGTGGCTCAGAAACTGGGTCCAACTTAATATATACCGAGTATCTGCACTCTATGACTGAAACTGATTGACCCAAGGTTGTACAAACACAAGAGCAGGGGGTTAGTGCCAGAAGTGATGTGTGTGGAGAAGAGGGACCTAAGGAAGGACATTTGGAGGACGGATACGGAGGCAGAGCACTGACAGGATGGGGAGGTGTGGTGTTATTGGTGGAAGATATTCTGATCAACTGGACTGGGGAGAAATGTTCACATATTGAAATGTTCACTTTGTAAGCTAAATAATGTGATTGAATATATACAAAAAAATTAAAATAAAAAAAATTAGAAAAAAAGAAAGTGGGTCCCAAGCAATTCCAAAAGCTCCAAAACTATTTTAAAAACATACTATCTTATTAGACTACGACCTCCTGTGACAGACAAGACCTATGCAGCTGGGGACACCTGGCACACATGCTATCTTTCCTAGTGACCTCATTATTTTAGAGCGTCCTCTGCATGTTGGCCTAACACGCATGCAGTTACCCGGGGCAACAGCTCGATGACTGCAGGGACATGAAGGGCGTTGAACACACATGGTGAAGAATTCAAGTCTTGGACTGGGACTATACACATGAATGCTACCTGTCCAGAGAAATGTATCCTCCGCAGAAGGAGGAACCTCCCTCTTTCCATCCCACAGACACGCGCTGCCTCAGGAGACAGGGAGTGTCCTCTCTGTGGACGTATGCCCCGAGACCTAACGCAGCTGAAAGGATTCAGGGGCCAGGGGAGGACCCAGAGCAGAGGATCTTGACGGTCCCCTCATGAAAAAGCAAGCCCCACGTCCTCGACCACCGCGCAGGTACCCCTCATGTGATGCCGGCTGGGTGTAGTTTGGGGCCTCGGCTTCCTTACAGAGGCTGGCTGGAAAGTGCCCTCTGGCAGTCAAGGGTGCACATCAACCAGTGAAGAACAGTGAAAGGCCCAGGGTAAAAGCAGACAGGAGGCGGGGCGGGAGGCCCGAGCTGAAGGGTCTCCCAGAGGGAGTAATTCCTCCCTCCAAGTGCAGATTCCTGAGTTACCATGCTAGCTTCCTATTTTCCTGTGACTAGCCCCAGACAAATCTCTTAAAGGAGGGGGTAACACCCCACCCGGGCCTGCACGGTGAGGTCTGCATGGGGAAGAAAGAAATCTAGTGAGAGCATCCCCCAACAAGATGCCTAGTTAGCCCCCAAGGGGAAGGTGCTCTTCTGAGACCCAGCCATGCCTTGCCATAGGAGAATCCCCTTGTGCTGTAAGCTTCGGAGACTGGGCTTGGTTTTGTACAGTAGACCAACAGGTTTCCTATTCTGTGATCCGGGAGCCATTCACTGGAAGGATTACTGCACACTCCCAACAAGGCCAGGGGTGCCCTGAGGTGTAGGAGGAGCTTCAAACCCCTCCAGCCCACAGAGGCCGCAGAGGCCCTACCTTCCTGGCTTAGTTCCTGGGCCTCCTGGGAGTCGGAGCGCTGCTGTGTCCGCTGCTGCCTTGCTGCTTGGATGGCCTGCAGGACACCTAGCCGCTGCTCCTTGTCAAAGGCTGCAGAGCCCACCACCAGCTCCTCGGCCTCAGACAGCCGGCCCAGAGGCAACAGCACCCGCTGCAGGTGGAGTTCCGCCAAGCCTCCATACTCTGGAAGGCTCTGGTTGTCTGGCTCCTGGAGCCAGGCACCAAGCATGTCCACCACGGCCCCAGGCTCTCGCATTTTGCTGTAGAGAAGAACGCTGCAGGCCCAAGAATGAGATCCCAAAACAGGAGTCAGTGTTCCAGTCAGGCCATTCCTTATAACCACTGTGCCTCCCCACCTGAGCCCTCCAGCTTCCCTGTGGGTGCTGACCCTGCCAAGGACGAGGAACTCCAGGAGCCCCCAGTCCCGTTTGCTTCTGTCATCCCACCTCACTTATTCCCTCCTGTGGACCCTTTCCTGACCTCTGGCCACCCCTCATCTCCCCAGCCACATCCTTCATTGCAGTTCTCAGATCTGAAGGTGGGGAGGAGGGACCCGATTTGGAGGAGATGGCAGGGAAGGGAAAAGAGGACACAACAGACCCGATTCAGGAGCACAGAAAACCCCCTTGCTCCTGGACATATGGGTGAGCCACAGGGCCTACCACAGCTCTAGGACTTTGGGGGGCAGCTTCTCCGGGGCCTGGTAATACTGAAGGACCCAAGAGAGGACTTCTCGCCAGCGATTCATTTCAGCCAGGGCCTGGATCCCCACAACGCACAGGGCGCATTTCACCTCCGAGGAGCTGTCAGAGGAAGGGCCGGTTAGGAATGCAAGTGGTTTGCTCCACTGGAGCTTTCCTGCCACCTGTCCTCCCGTCAGTGATCAGCTGGCCCTCACGAGGGTCTCAAGGGCAGACCTTCCTCCGGGAGTTCAAAGTTCCTGCAAGCCACTTAGGCGAGCGGGTGGCTGCCCACCGCGCCCCTCTCTATCCTGGAAGGCAAGTGCAAAGTAGGCGAGGACTCCCACCACCTGCCGACGGAGTCGGCGCCCAATACGCACTCACGTACAGCATCGCACGGTTCCCCTCCGAGCGGGAAGCCGGGACCGGCTGTAGGGTCCTACCGCGCTCGGTTCCACGCCTCGCCCACTTCACTGCGCAGTGCATTTCTTCCCCTGTAGGATGGGCTCAGGGCGGCTGCCAGCCTCCAGAACCCACTCACCGAGGCGAGGCCCAAGGCTGCCCGTGAACTACCCGGGCAGACAACGCCTAACTCCCGGGGCCCCAGCGAGCGCCCGCCCACACCCGGCCGTGCACGTACGCGCTCGCTGGCTCCTCGGGGGCGGCGGGGCCCAGGCACCGCCACGCGCGGTCGCAGGCGTCCAGCGCGGCCGCGAAGTCCCGGTGCACCACCAGGAGGTCGGCTGCCTCCTCCAGTAGGTCCGC
>NW_006160094.1:7969186-7973334 GCF_000334495.1 Tupaia belangeri chinensis | reverse complement strand
GGAGCAGTCGCTCTTCATGCCTGCGGGGCTCAGGGCCTGCGCCGGCCGGTAGGGCTGACGCCTCCCCAGGCGCTCCGCAGAGACGACCCAGGGGCAGGGCGAGTCCACATAGCCTGGCCTGCGGCCCCTCTCGCCGCTTCCTGGGGAACAGGTGGGAAGACCCGAGTCTTCGGGCCGGACGGGCTCGTCTGCTCCTGAGCCGGCGGCTTCGCCGCGCCCCGCGGCACCGGCAGTGGGCGCAGGCTCCTGGAGCCCCGCGGGCACTCGGGAGTCGTAGTCCTCGGCGTCAGCACCAGCCCCGGCGGCCTGCAGCAACGCGCGGGGTTCGGACTACAACCCCCAGCATGCCCGCCCCAAGACCCAGCCCAGTTCCGGAGAAAGGACCCTGCACTGCGGCATCGGGATCGCGGAGCAGTAGCAGGTCGAAGCTGTCCAGGGGGAAGGTATTTTGACCACCAGAGCCACGCGAGGCTGGGCGGGCGGGACGTGGGCAGTGCAGTCGGAGCTCGTGCACGCCCCTGGTTCTGTGCTTCTGCTAGGTGGTGCTGTAGTCATGGGGGAGACCGGGAAAGGCTCCGCAAGCACCCTTCCAGCTGGCCTCTTTCCGGAGTAGGTCCGCCTTCCCAGGCCGCTCCCCTGATCAGCGCAGGTTGTGCTCTGCACTGCTGAGCAGACTAGTGGCTCCCTGAGCCTTCCAGCCGCAAGAGCCCTGGTTTGACCTTCTGCATTCATGCCCTTAAAGCGCCTGGCATCGCGCTAAGTGCGTGCATGCAGTCTTGGGTAATTCTTCTTCGCCCTGAGTTAAAGACACTGCTACCTTCACTGTACTGGGAAGAAATTGGCGCCTATTTAAATACTTTGCGAAGGATCGCACAGGTGATTGACAGAAACGCAAACTAGGGCTCTTTCCGCTCGGAGACACCTTGAGCAGCTGCTGAGCCTGAGCTGGCCTGAGCTGCTCGGGGATGCCGTCATCACACGCAAGCACCCCGCTTCAAGTCCTTGAGCCTCCCTCGTCTCATAAACACAGACGCCGTAAAAAGCAAAGCCATGCAGGGCTGCCGTGAGTAATGCAGTTTATAGTGAAGTACTTTGATCAGCGGGGCGTTTGATCACTGGAGCTATGATAGCTACACAATTTCACACCGCTCACAAATTACACATAGCATATTCTGTGCTTCGTCCAGGTTTTGCCAAGCCATCATGCTGAGCCCTCTTGGCTTAGCTTCTTTCCAGTTCTCTGCCTTTTGATCCGCCTCCAAAGCATCCCTACAATTGCCCATTCCCTGTTACCACACAGGCTGGGCACACGCTAAGCACTCACTCACATCCAGCTCTCCTTCACTTGCCGGCAGGTGTAGACACACTCATCTCTGGCCTTCAGTCCTCTGCAGAGACCTCATGGAAAGCTAAGGCAGAAAGAGTAAGTGCTCCTTCTCCAAAAGAGAGGATAGAACCTGAAACCACATGAGGAGATAAAACCAGGACCCATACTGCACAAATGCTTGCGGACAACCTACTAGGTGGGGGCGGCACTGTCCTAGGGACCCAGATCCCACAGTGAACAAGAAACAGAATATCTGCCTTCCTGAGCCCTTATTCCAGTGGGAGGAGACAGGCAAAGGTATGCAAGTACACACAGAGGCTGTCAGGTGGTGACCAATGCTAAGGGGAAGTAAGTCAGAGAAAAGAGGGGCCAGCAGATGGCGTCATGGTTACATTGCTGGCTACAGCCCATGTAGTTGACTGAGGTTCAAGTCCCAGGCCTAATGGCTTAAACCCATCCCCCCCCCGGGGTGGGGGTGATTTCTTGCTTTCTGTTTCTCTGTCTTTCCTGCAAGTGCATGCACCCTAGAGCAAAAACTCTCAAAACCAAACAAACAAACAGAAAAGAGACTGGAGTGACAACAGTGTTGGGTTCTGTTTTTTCTTTTTTTTTTTTTTTTTTTAGTTTTTTGACATAGGGTGCATGTGTTTGCCAGCGCGAGAGAGCTCACCAGAGAAAAATAGAGAACAAGCCTCCCCCAGTGGGGCATGGTCCATTTCTCCATCTTATCAGGATTTGGGGACATGCACGCGCACATACTTAGCATGGGGTTTTTTGTTTTTTTGAGAGGTTTTTTTTTTTTGCTATAGGGGCGCGTGGGCTCGCCAGACAGACAGAGAGAGACAGAGAGAAAGAAAGCAAGAAATCACCCCCCAGGGGGGATAGGCATGCCGCAATCCCTTCTCCTCCATTCTCCTCTCAGGATCTTGGGCACGCACGCACATGTGCCAGGCGTGAGTTTTAAGCCACCGGGTCTGGAACTCGAACCGCGGTCTACGTGGGAGTCCAGCGACAGCCATTACGCTAACTGCTGGTCCCCCTACCATGATTTTTAAACTGTCCGGTCCAGGACCTGAATGCAGTTGGCTATGTGGGAGTTCAGTGCCTTAACCACCACACCCCCTGCTGGCCTCTAACTGGGTTTTCTAACAGCAAGTTCAGGGCTGGAGAGAGCAGCAGGAAAACATGACCCTCATGCTCAGGACCAGCCACTGTCAGTGGAACCAACATACTGTTGGAACCAACATACCCTGAGGGTCATCTTGGGAGGAGCTCCCACCTGTCTGCTTCCTCACCAGTTACTGTTCGCTCTCCCACAGTGAGTTCCAGAGGCAGAGCAGAGGCCTGGAGAGCGTGAATCCATCTAAGAGTGAGGTTGCCAGTGTAGCAGGGCCGTCTGCCTCAGATTTAATGCTAGATGATGAGGACCATCAGTAACGGCATTAAGTATCAGTATCAGGCCCAACACACACACACACACACCCACACACCTGTTTTTCTGCCCCAGTAATGCAAAGCAGCAGCAGGACAACAGCAAAATGACCCAAGCAGCCTAGGCCACAGGGCACCACCTGTGAGTGGCCAAGTCCTGCAGAACCCGGTGCTAATTTCCACAGAGTCTTTGCTGTTCCAGATCTTTCCAGAAGATGGCAGCACAGCCTTAAACAGCATTGGAAAGGCCTCTGTGTAGAGGTGAGGCACCCTGAATGAGGTCAAGACATTTAAAGCTGGAGAGGGAATGCTAAAACTCATATAAAAATACCATCGTGTTCCACTCGTTTTGGTTTTAAGACTTTTTTTTTTATGCCATCAGGTACATGCACTCACCAGAGAGAAAGAAACAAAGACAGAGGGGGAAAGTGATTGCTCTCCCCCAGAGGGATGACCACACTGCAATCTCTTCTCCATTCTCCTTTCAGGATTTTGCGTACATGCACAGACTCAAACCACAATCCACCACTGGGAGTCCAGCACCTTCATTAGTCTGGTGGTGCTCCATTTGTTTTTCACCCGAGTTTCTGCAGAGCTGGGCTTCTCTGTGACCTGCATTGCATTCAGCACTGAGGTGCCAGCGCACTGATTCCTCGATCCGTAGTGACAGTGCTGTGTTCTCTGCACACACCTGGATTTCTCGAGCTGAGTCACAGAAATCCTAAGCAAAATCAGAGCATTCTCCCCGAAGGAGGGTGATGGGGATCATGGACACCTGACCAGCCATTCTTCTTTCTGACACTAGCTGGGAAACTGCCCATCCTCCTGTTTTCTCATCCCTGGGGTAGAACAGGGTTCAGATGTACACGGGGTCTCTCCACTCCGGAGGGCAGGGCATGACGTCTGTTGCTGGCTGTCCTAGTGGGTGATATCCTGCCCCGCTGCCCCTGCCCTCCCCAGCTCAGCATTCAGGCCTCCAGCAGCTGAGAGCTCAGAGCACCCCTGGGCCCCAGGGGGTTCCATTGCTCGGCCTACTTGTCAGGGAATGGGTGGGCGTTTTTGTGGGTAAGAGACATTAGAGGAAGAAGAGAGACTGGTCAGCGTCCTAGCTCCCTCGTTGCTAAGCCAAGTGGTCTCTAGGTTGTCACGAGCTTCTCTGTGCCTCAGCTTTCTTGCCTGGCAACACCTAACGCACAGGGTGTGTGGGGTCAGAAGAGAGCATGAGACAGCCCCTTAAAGTCACAGGGTAGTTCCAGCTGCTGGAAGCCAGGGCGCTGCAAGTCTCTGGGGGTCAGCTAGGGAGGAGAGTCTCATTCCACCTGAGGTGCTGTAGTCTTACTTCCCGATCTGGATTTAGCTTTTTTTAAGTGTATTTATTGGGAGAGGGAAA
>NW_006160094.1:7962326-7968482 GCF_000334495.1 Tupaia belangeri chinensis | reverse complement strand
GGAAAGAGAAAAGCCCCTCAACGTGATTCGTCCCACCCCACGAGGTTCCCAGCCAGCTGGGGTTGTGGGCGGATGCACCGCAGCCTCCCGGGGTCCAGCTTCACCGGAGCAGCACCTTCCACTGTGCACAAGCCCCCTGGAGCCCAGCTCCCTGCACCTTCGTGCAGAGCTCCAAGATGCCACATCTGTGGCCAGCACAGCGTGCCGCTCCAAGCTGCTCCAAGTTTCAGGCCAGTAAGCAGCGGACACAGCCTAGCCCCAGCCCGGCAGCGCAGGAACGCCCGGAGCCGCGCTTCCTGGGCAGTGTGGCCGTGCCAGGTGTGGACTTTGGCCTGCAAGCCCCAGAGATAAGGACTGGCGGGTGGAGACGAAGCCCCGCTAGGAGGTCAGGGCAGCTGCCCTCGCTCCAGCCTTCATCAGGGAAATGGCATGTTTATGGCTCTTTGTAAAAGGCTAAACTCAGAGTTTAGGGCTGAACTCGATGCTCCCTGCCTGCTGCTCCCCATGTAGACAGGGCAGACTGCTTCTGTACTGAGTGCCCAGCCTCACTGTACATGTCCTGGCGGGACTCTACAAACGGCGCCAGCAACAGCGATGGCACCATTAGTGCGGCACAGCGCCATGTGCTAGGAGCTCACCCAGCCCTTTTGAACTCATTTTAATCCCCAACAACCCTAGGACAAGGGTCCTGCTACCTTCCTTATCTTGGAGGATGTGGATGAAGAAACTGAGGCACAGAGAGGTTAAGTAACTCGCCAAAGGTCACACAGCATTTGCCCACCCAGGAGAGACTTGACCCATGCACTCTGGTGCCAGTCTTTCCTCGTAACTAGTACACACCCTGGCTTTACTGCCCGTCCACTTGTGGGCAAGGTCACACAGGTGTGCCCTTCCGCTCTTTGTAGGAGGGCAACCAAAGCCCAACACCTGCCTGGGCCCGGCACATGTGGCCTCGGTGGCAAACCTGGGGGTTTCTCACCAGGTCTGATGGTGACTCGTCTTCAAAGGGCCGTCACGGCAGCCATGCTTCATCGCTCCTGGAGGTGACGGGGTGAGGAGACCCCTCTGTGGGGACCTTTTCTCACCCACCGGGCGCGGATGGCTCCGAGAAGGCCGCGCTGTCTTTGTGACAGAGCGCTAGCCCGCTCTTCCCGCTGCCGCCTGAGGACTGGTGCAGGTACTGGATGCTCCCAGGGATGGCTCGGCCCTGGCTGTCGTGGGAGGCGTAACTGTGCTCTCTCCTCCCCAGAGTCTCTCCCAGCGGCGCTCTGCCTTCTAGGCCTCCCCTGTGGGTCCTTCCCAGCCCTGCATTTCCTCAGTTACTCGGTCACCCCTACAGAACTGCGCGCTGCGCTCCCGGAGGACAGGACAGGGCCTTGTTCGCGACAGGATCTGTGTGCGGTCCCGCGGGTTGTAACGCGGGGCAGGCCTCTCCGTGCTGTCCACATCGCTTGCTCTCGACCTTCATGCATCCTTGCTGGAAAGCACCTGTGCAAAGGGTGTGGCTGAGGAGCCCGGGGCACCAGCCCTGCCCGCACCCATGGGGACGGTGCCCGCCTGCCCGCCTGTACTCTGTCTAGAGTTCTCTTCCTTTGTTTCTAGAAAATAATCTATAAAACTGAGTCATGCCAATCACAGAGGTTGAAGGAGTGTTATTAGTTAGACCAGAGTCGAGGAGCCCGAGTGCCCGCTCTGCATCTGTTCCTGGAGGAGGGTAAGAATGGCACCGAGGCGGGGCACTAAGAGTGAGTAACATGAGGAACACGGGTGGTCTAAGCATGCGTTTGGTAACCACTGGCAGTTCAGTGCATCTCAAACCCAAGGGCCTCTCAATGAAGTGCCAGTGTACTTGCTGTTAAAGAAAAACTGTGAGAGAGAGAGAGAAAGCACCCCCCATTGTCCACACACAGTTTCTTCTCCTCCATTCTCTTCTGGGGATCTTGAGCACACACAAATACACACACACTCAGCATGTTTTCCAAGCCACCAGGTTCAAGATTCAAATGGCACAGCCAGCCATATGGGGCCCAGCTACCTTAACTCTCTGCCCTGATTTCTTTTTTTAAATTGCCAGAGAGCAGGTAAACTGGCCAGGAGGAGCCTGAGAGGGAGAGTGAGAAAGCACCCCCTGTGAGGTGTGATCACCCACAACCCCTTTGCCATCCCTTCTCCATCCTTTCAGGACTTTGGGTATGCATACACACATGCCTGGCATGTTTTTAAGTTGCCAGAGCCAGGATTCAAACCTGTGGTCAGCGCTACCAGTGGTTATAGATCAAACTCCCATAACCACTAGACCATGAGGCCAGCTCTCATGGTACTTGTTAGACATGGTAAGGAAGGCTTTATTCCAGATCATTGCAGTCGGCGTAGGGGCCACCGTGCCTGAGTCTCCCAGTGGGAGGGAGGTTGGCTCAGCTCTGAGTGTAACGTGGGCAGGTTGTAATCCGGGGGCAGCCCAGGCTGAGAAAAGTACTGCAAGGAGACATCTGGGGTAGAATGGGTTCTGGTTAACCCAGCATGAGAGGATTCTTGCTGAAGACAGGCCAGGGTCATCAGTCATCCATCCCTGGGGGTAGCAGAGATGAAGGAACTGGGTCAGATTCCGGGGCTGAGCAAATACCGACAGTGGCAGTTCTGGCTAACCCAACAGGCAGGATTCTTTTTTTTTTTCTTCAGATTTTTGCCATAAGACATGTGCACTCACCAGAGAGAGCCAGAGGGAGGGAAACTGTGAAATCACCCCCCAGGGGAATGGCCACATGGCAGTCCCTTCTCATTCTCGTCCCGGGATTTTGTGCATACATGCGCACACGCCTAGCGTGACTTTTAAGCCACCAGGTCTGGGATTCAAACTGCAGTCGACCACATCAGAATCCAGCACCTTAACCACCATGCCACCTGCTGGACCCTTAGCAGGATTCTTTTGCCAAAACTGGATTTTCCAAGGAAGTGCACAGATGGGACCAGCCTGATTAAAGTTGGCCCAAAGAATCTTTGTCAGATGTTTGGTAGAGGTTTCTTCCTCTTGAGAAAGTGTGTTTAGGGAAAATGGCCCCTACTGGGATTTCCCCATGCAGTACTGGTATGCACATCACACCGATCTGTGTGACTGGCATCCCCAAAGTCAGGTGGTTACAGCCCACACGGCCCATGGTGTCAGCCCTCTCTGTCCATGCCCCACACCGACACAGCCTTTGACGCCAAGTCTCAAAGGATCTGTTCTTTCTGGGGCCACTCTAGGATGTTTGTGGCAACAGCAAAGCGCCTGCCCCGCTGCCCAGCCCCAGGTGCTTGTTCTCACAGGGACAGGCTACCCCTCAGGCAAGCTGCCTCCAAGCACAGGCAGGCCTGACTGCAGGGAGTTCTCTGGGAAGAAGACGTCACAGTGGTAAGGCTCTCTGTCACCATCCCTTTGCTGTTCTTCTGGGGAGGGTGTTTATTTTCTGCACATCGGGCTCTGAATTGTAGCGGGATAGCAGAGGTGCATTACAAGTAGGCTACTACGCCCGTCCCTAATCCCTCAGGACAAAAGGTGGCTTTAGGCAGCATGAATGAGGGGATGAGTTCATAGTTCTCCTGACAGCCAGAGTCCTAGGGACCAGAAAGAACAGAGGTGGAAAAACAGGAATCACAGTTGCCATCACAGACCAGGAAGTTCATGTGTACACAGCCTGCAGTTGAAGCCACCGTGTTATTACAGCCTATGAAATCAACACAGATGAGGGGCAGCTCTTCCTCCCTCCCCTGTGGCCTTGAAGAGACTCCATCCCCTCTAACTTCTCCTTAAGGGCATTTGTCACTGTGATTTTCACACACTGTTCCTTCTTCCAGGAAAACTCCATTTTCCATACCTAAGCAAGCCTTCTGTGGGGTTCAAGGAGCGTCTGATGGATCTCCCCAGTGTTTTGTAACCTGGGACCTGATTGTTCAGTGTCTGTTGTCTTTTGTCTTTGAATTGTTAAGACAGTGCATACCCAGAGTAAAAATAATCCAAACAAGATTTTTAAAAGTACAAAGAAAGTAAGAATCATCTGAAATCCCACCACTTAACATTTTGGTGAGCGTCCTTCCATAAATGCACAGAATATGTCGAAGTCACTGTATATGATTGTGCTGTCCTGTAACCTGCTTTATGCACACACAGTGTGTCATGGAGGCCTCTCAAGTCTTCAGCCAGATGCTGGTATTACCCACTACCTAAACCTGGTTACATAGTTACATGATTACACGTCTTTGCAGCGGAAAAGCACCGGTAGGCCAGCTGCATGACACAGGCAGCAGTGTGTTGGCCTGCAGTGCTGGAAGCCACACGGTTGACCGTGGGCGTGGATCCCAAAACACACCAGTTAAAATACACCAGTTATGCCCACACCCAAAATCCTGCTCGCTGGAAGGTTGGGGAGAAGAGGATCACAGAGTGACGAGACTCTAACAAGTATGCACTCTCTCTCTCTCTTGTGAAAGAAGAACGATAAACTTAAAAAAAAAAAAAATGGCCCTGAAGCCAGAAGAACTCTGAGGCATCCATCACCCCTCTTTGTATATTTAATTCTAATCATCGCTCATATTTGTGTAGTACCTTAGAACTTAAGAAGCATTTTCCTGTTACTTCATTTGATTATTAAAAAGTGAGATGATCAAAAATGAAATGCGTAATAATCATTGCACTGACAGCGGTAATATAGTCACAGCTCCATTTGTGGGTGAGTTAGTGTGTGCCAGGCTCTGTGCTGGGCCCAGTGCATGCACTGTCTCTTCTAATCCTAAGTATCCTCTCATAAAGACAATGCAACTGGGCCAGCCAGTGATGTGGTTGTTAAGGTCCTGGACCCAGTAGTTTCAAAAACACACCAGGCACATGTGCATCTATGCCCAAAATCCTCAGAGGAGAAATGAAAGGACTGCAGTGTGACCATTCCCCACAAAAGAGTGCTTCCCCACTTCCCCTCTCTCTCTCTCTGTTTCTCTGGAGAATACATGCACTCTCTAGAAAATTAAAATAAATGTTTTAAAGATAATATAACAGACGCTTAGAGAAGTTAAGTAATTGAATCAAATTTCACAGTGAATCCAGGTGGAATTCTAATCCAGATGCGTCTGACTTTAAAATTCCCTATTATCGGGCCAGCAGATGGCATCGTGGTTACGGCACTGGATATCATATGACCAACCCCATAGTTAAGTTCCAGACCTGGCAGCTTGAAAAATACATCGAGCACATGTGTATGTGCCCAGAATCCTGAGAGAAGAATAGAGAAGGGATTGCAACGTGGTCATCCCCCCTGGAGGGTGATTTCTCATTTCCCCTCTCTCTTTCTCTCTTCCTATCTCTCTCTGACAAGCAAATGCACCCAATGGGCCAAAAAATAATAAATCCTTATTATCAAGCACCATATACACTGGCTAATTGTTGATTATTACAATCTTCGTGGGGTACTTTACCAAACACTCTAACATACATTGTCAGCTCAATTATACAGGTAGAGAGATGAAGGCTAGAGAGTTCATCTGATGTCTCAGAGCCAGGGTTCTGACCATGACCAGCTCCTTTATTTTTTTGTTAAAGAATTATTTAATTTTAGGACCAACAATTGGCATAATGGCTATGTCACTGAACTCCCATGTAGTCAACCGCAGTTCGAGTCCCGGACCTGGTGGCTTAAACTCAGGCCAGGCGCGTGTGTGTGTGCGTGCCCAAGATCCCGAGAGGAGAATGGAGAAGGGACTGCAGTATGGCCATCCCCCCTAGAGGGTGATTTCTCGCTTTCTGTCTCTCTGTCTCTGTCTCTCTCTGTCTTTCTGGCAAGCGCATGTGCCCTATAGCAAAAACCTATCCAAAAAAAGATTATTTAATTTTATTTATTATTATTATTTCAATTTTGCCATCGGGCACATGCACTCACCAGAGCAAGAGAGAGAGAAAGAAAGCTGCCAAATCCAGGACTCAAACCATGGTTGCCCATGTGGAAGTCCAGTGCCCTAACCACCATGCCATCTGATGACCCAATTCTGACCATTTTCACTCAACATTTGCTGCTGTTTCCACTACACTCTACCAATCTCATCCTCTAACTAAAGGTGCTGGGGTTCGAAACTCTTCTGAGTCATCGGAAAAAGGAGTTTGTATTATGATCTTTCAAGGTCCCTTCCTGC
>NW_006160094.1:7954830-7962297 GCF_000334495.1 Tupaia belangeri chinensis | reverse complement strand
GCCTCTTCCACTGAGACCAAACCCTGGTTGGGAAGAACGAGGCAAAGTCCATGTCTTTCAAACCAGGTACAATCAGCCCTTTTTCATGGCTCTCTTGTGCTTTTGGCATAGGGCAGCACTGACCTCTCATTCTTTTCCTTTTCCCCAGAGAGGAGGGGGTGAGAACCTCTCTTCTTGAGGATATGAAACTAGATAACGAAACAAAAGAGAGGGAGGTGCCGAGAAGCCTGAGAAGCCTTAATTAAGCCAGGGTGGGTGGAGGGCACATCTAATGGGCGCTGGGCGGGCAGCATCTTTCTGTGTGCAGGCAGAGTCGGTTGGTGGGGGCAATTAGGCCATCGGAGTTAAAATCTTCCCCTTTAGAGATAACAATTTTTGTTTATAAGTACTTGTTGTGGGATGAGCTCAAAGCACTTAATAGATGCTGGCCAATTGCCTTGTCTAGCAAATATTCTGGCAGCCAGGCAAAGAGAGAGAATTACTTCCATTTTACAGGTGGGGAGACGGAGCCACAGGAGAGTGGGGCCATGCCCTAAACCAGCTCACAGAGCTGGAAATAGAAGGTGAGCCTTCTAGTAGCACCCTCCCAGCTCCCTGCATCAGGTCTCCTCCTTCCAAATGTCCCCGAAAAAGGACAGCCACTTGCTGGTCAAAGGAAAGCAGCCATCACTCTCCAGAACTACAATTCCCATCAGACGAGAGGAGACAGGCTGTGCCCTAGTGCCAGTCCAGATTCCCAAATATGGAGACAGACTGGGCTTTGGAAGAGGAACGGAATGCATTGGGAGGGAGGGAGGGAAGGAGGGAGGGAGGATGAGGTAAGTTTGGAATATTTAACTCTCTCACCTAAATGTCTGCCCAGTCTTTAAAATGTAGCAGCCAAAGTCACCATCTTTTAATACATTTTTCTCACTTTTCAAATTGAGCAGCTAGTTCAGATAAACATGGTTTTCTCCTAGGATAGGTGAGTGATGGGGCAGTTGTGGTTCTAGGAGGTCTGACACCCCTTTCCTGAATCTGCACAGCTCTGACAGTGAAACAGCAGGTGCAGACACTCAGGTGGCTGAACGGCAGGCCCAGCAGCCCGGGAGGACCAAGGTTACTCTGTTTCTGCCTTGGAACCCACTGAGCTCTCCTGGTGGGGAAGGCATGGAAGAATGGTTTCCACCAGTCCTGTCTTCATTCTTCATCGTTTTACCGTCAGTTAAAGCAAAGTCGGAGGCACGGGGGCTAGATAATCAGGGGATGCAAAGTGTGAAACCAGATCTCTGCCCACAAAAGCTAAGCTCTGGGGGGCCAGCAGGTGGCATGATGGTTAAGGCACTGGACGCTCCCACATGACCAACCGCATTTTGAGTCCCAGACCTGCTGGCTTGCTTTCTCACTTGCCTTCTCTTGCTCTCTCTCTTTCTTGAGCACGCATGCCTTATAGCAAAAAAATAATAATAGTAATAATAAATAGAATTAAGTAAATAATTCTTTTAAAAAAAAAAGCTGATCTCTGGGAGAGAGGGTGGAGGGAGGAACAAGACAGACATGCAAGGCGATATATAATGTGTGCTTTTTTTTTGAGCCATGGGGCATGTGCTCTCGCTAGAGAGAGACAGACAGAGACAGTGAGAAGGAAACTGAGAAATTACCCCCTGGAGGGATGGCCACACCTCAATCCCTTCTCCTCCATTCTCCTCCTGGGATATTGGACATGCACGCACACGCACGTGACATGATTTTCAAGCTGCCGTGTCCGAGACTCAAACCATGATTGGCCCATGTGGTAGTCCAGCACCTTAACCACTACTCCACCTGCTGGCCCAAATATATGCTTTTTTTTTTTCATTGCTAGAGGGCACATGTGTTCACCAGAAAGAGAGAAGCAAAAACACCCGCCAGTGGACATGGTCTCACTGTAGTCCGTCTTCTCCTTTGCTCACCTTGTCAGGTTTGGGGATGCACACTCATACCTGCCATGTTTTTCAAGCTGTTGGGGCCAGGATTCCAGTCACAGTAAGCCATATGGGATCTGGTCTCCCCAGCCACTAGGCCACAGGGCCAGTCCTACATACTTTTTATTCTATAGGTACCAGGCACTGTTCTAACCACTGGAAATACAACGATGAATGTGTCCAAAGGAAAAGCTTCTGCCCTTACTGACTACTTTCCGGTAGTCCCTGAAGTCTGGGAACAGCCTGAAAGTGCAGAGCTCTGAGATAAATATGAGCTCAGTGAGTTTGAAAGCAGAAGGCAGACATAGCTGCAGGGAGTGGATGAGGCCAGCGTTGGAGAAGATAAAGTCAGAGAGCAGGCAGGGGGCAGATCCCACAGGGCCTTATAAGGACAGAAACACGAGCCCATTCCAACTGCTTTCAAGCAGTGGCTTCCTGTGATCTGTGCCAGATGATGGAAACAGACTTCGGGAGAGCTCAGCGACTAGAGAGGGGTCACTGCGCTGGGAGGGCAAGGAAGCCCACAGGGTGGCTGCCCACAGAGCGTGGACGCTGCAGTGAGGGCTTGCGCTGGAGAGCGGGCCCTGCAGTGGGGCTGCTTCGCGAGCGAGGTATGGAGTCGGGGCACACGCATGTTCAGGGCCTCGAGCTGTGGACAGTGCAGCCGAAGATCGAGAACTGGGAGGACTTTGGGGGTCCCTGTGTCACCAGGCTCTTTTATCTCAGGTGAACAGTAGCAGCAGACTTGAGTACACGAAGGCATTTCTCACAGACTTAAATGTCCAGTCTGAGAACCTGCTCTCCACCGGGAGGCCAACATTTTCCCCTAAGAGATGCGTTCCTTGAAGGCTTTTGAGCCCTCACATTGAAACCAAGGTGACTACTGTAGTTTCAATATATCTACCCTAAATTCATGTGTTGAGCTGTTGTAATGGGATAAGAGGGTTAAAACTTGATCCAACTGAGGCGGCATAGTGGTTAAGGCCCTGGATCTCACATGGTTAACTGCATGGTTCGAGTCCCAGACCCAGTAGCTTGAAAAACACACTGGGCACATGTGCATGGGTGCCCAAAATCCTGAGAGGAGAAGGGATTGTGGCATGGCCATCTCCTTTAGGGGTGATTTTTCACTTTCTCTATCTCTCTCTCATGCCCTATCACAAAATCTCAAACAAAAACCTGATCCAATTATTACATTAAAGGTAGAGCCTTTCAAAAGAGACGGGTAATTGGGCAGGTTGGATGGTGGTGGTGGTGGTGGTGGGGGGGGTCCCATGCTTGAGTTCTGATGGGTTTATAGGGAGTGGGAATGAGACCAGAGTAGGAGGCACACATGGAACATGCCCTGCCCGCGTGTGCCACTCCCTTCTTCTGCCAACCAGGTAGTAACTAGCCAGCCTGACATGGACTTGGACTTTCCAGCCACCAAAATCCTGAGTCAAATAAACCTTCCTTCCTTATAAACCACCCCGTCTCGGGTATTCCTGAAAGCAACACCATAGCAATGAACGCACAAGACAACAGCTGAGTTGCACAACTCCAAGGCACCACTCACTTTGCGGTGTTTGTGAAAGGCACCCCCAGTGTGTGACCCGCACTCCAAGGCTCAGGCCCACGACGCAGCCCTGTGTGATGAGCAAAGGTCCCAATGAGCTCTAACCAAAGCTGCCAGTGGCGCACACGGTGTTTGGGATCCCCTTACCTGAACCCAAACCCTTCACAGGCTACAGAAGGAAGGGGACTGGGGTGGGCGGGAGGCGTGGGAAGACTGGAGAGCAGTCGGGGAGGATCTCCTAATTCGGGTCACCGTCAGGCCTCGCAGCAAGTGCAGGAGGCAAAGGCCTGGGAAGGAGCAGCAGGGGGAGAGAAAGAGCATGCCGGTGCTGCCCTGCGAACGGCCTCCGTGAACTGTGCGGCTGTGGTTACTCCTGTGTCCCACGTGGCATGTGGCACGTGCTACCAGTCTGTGGAACTCCGGACGTACGGAGGGCCACAGCCACACAGACCCGGCCAGAGCGAGACAGTCAGTTCGTGACCTGCAGGACAAGCTGGAAGGTCGCATGGAGCATCTCACCAAGGGGTGGGTCCAAACTGTCCCCTCTCTGTCTGGTGTTGGGAAACCGCATGCCACCCCGCAGATCAGAGCAGAATAACTAAAAGCAGCAATGCCCCCTGCTGTGCACTCCCTCCCCACCCCCAGCCATCAAGTCATCGAGTCCGGGAGAGGAAGCCGCACCAATGGGAGCAACAGAGTCGGCTCGTGGCGTGCTTCCCTGGGAGGGGCTGGGTGGTATGTTCAGGGCTCACTGTTCCCTGTCCAGCTGAGTCCACTGTAAATCCTCAGAAGCCGTAACACATCAACTTGGCTACCGCGTGGTGGGTCTGCACCCTCCAGGTACGGCAGGCCAGCGGATTCTACCATGAGCCGTGGCGTGTGATGACTGGTACCCGAGTCCCAACGCTACTGCACTGCTACCTCACACCCTGCCTTGGCTCACGGTCCTTGTGAGCACCACAGCTGGAACACAGCTGCCACGCGCATCCAACCTGAAGGTGCCGTTGCCAAGGATCAGCGACAGGCCTCTGATTTCAGAGTGGCAGCCTCAAAGTCTGTCTGAAGAATCCTGCATCCTGTGAAGCGAAAACATCAGCTCTTTGGCCCTTGACGACGGCTGAGGACCTCTGCCACCTGCCGTCCCCTTGCCTCTGCTCGCCCTTGCCTCTGCCCCTGCCCCAGCAGGGACTTCCCGGCCTGCTCAGTGTGTGGTAGATGTCCCTGCAGGGGCTGCCGGTGTAGACCCAGGATGGGAGTGCTCACGAGACCTCTGGATACACTTTCTGCCCTGGAGTAAGTGCTTGAGGCCAGCTGTGGTCTTCCTGGGACCCAAGTTCTTTGAGCTATTTTAATCTGCCTTTACTTGGCCAGTCTGGGGAGGGTGGGAAAGCATGCCCTGATGAGAGGCAACTCACAGTCAGGATGCCCTGAGGCAGGAGGAGCCCCTTCAGAACCCGGAACAATGGCCCCAGTTGTTCAGGGTGCCCTGGGTTAACTGGGCAATCTCGGCAAAGAGGGGGCAGGGCCAGGACCCTCAGAAACACTGTGGAGACTCCCAAATGCCCTGGTGCCCGGAGCCCTGCCTATCTGACAGCGGTGGCTGTTCACTGCGGAAGCCCCTGGCCAGGCTTCCTGTCGGCATGATCCCACCTGCTGGTTATTGGTATGGCCATTTGACCAAAGCCCAGGAAAGGTCAGAAATCTGCCTGAGGTTGCCAGCCGTTAGATGGCAGTAGCCATCTGACCCAAATAGGTGACACCAGGGCTACTGCACCACACACGCCACTTCCCAGGGCTGCGCCCGCAGGACACACAGAGAGTCAGCTGGGGCTGGTGGGGAGGCTAGTCTAAGCTCGCATCCCCCGCCCGGAAGTGGAATAAAGAGGAGCACAGTTCTCGTAGCCGATCAGACATGTGTTCCACACAGCACTGCCTCTCACACGCGGGGACTGACGTGTCCTTTTCCCCAGCTCCACCTGGCAAGCAAGAACTCAAAAGGCTATGCAGAGGAAGTGGGGCTGGAGTGGGGAGCCTGACCCCACAGAGCCATGGATGGAGCCCTAGGCCTGGGTCAGAACACACAGGTTCTTTTCTCTAGTTAGCTCAGAACTAGTGGCTTACCCTCTGATCCCAGGGTCCTTTATGAAGAAAAGGGGCTGGGGGACAGAGGGTCAGGGGAAAAACTAGAGGTTCTAGGATAGGTAAATGCCCGCTCTACTGACCTCACTGGGTAATAGATAAAATGTGAGCCAGCAGGTGGTGTGGAGGTTAAGGTGCTGGATTCCACATGGTTCAAGTCCCAGACCTGGTGGTTTGAAAAACACACCAGGCGAGTGTACGTGCATACCCAAAATCCTGAGAGGGGAAGGGTTTGAGGCATGGTCATCCTCCCTGGCGATGATTTCTCACTCTCTCTCCATCTCTCCAGTTAGCACACACGCCCTATGGCAAAAATATCTATGAAAAAAATGCAGTTGCTGCTAGAATAGAACATTGAACACTATGGAGTGCCATATATAGAGACGGGGTCTTCCAAACATGCTCAGCTGTACACAGTCGCACCTCCAGCTCACAGTGTTTCATAGCTATTCTCTAGGTATCTGTCGGTGCTTCATGGCCCTGCCTGCACCCTGGGGCATCCCGCGGTTCTGTGTTCTCCTTGGTCAGATCACCCTACCTCATTAAAACCTTGCCAAATCGGGTCTACCTATCTGCCCTCTCGAATTCTAGACTCTGGACATGAATGATCTCACACCTGCGATCCTGGAGAAGGCCGGTTCCCAGGCCTCACGTGGAGTACTGGTCTGGTCAGTCCGTGCAGGGCAGAGCGTGTGCCCAGGAAGTATAAGACGAACCTGGTGTTTCCTTCTGGTTTCCCACCCACCCTGGTTTATTTTCACCAAGATGACAATCACTCTGACCTCATCCTGTGGGGATGCCACAGGGATTAGCTAATTAATGGGGAAGCTCTCTTGGCAGAAACAGCTGGGACCTGGGGAGACAAAGGAAAAGCCCTTTGACCTCTCAGACCATCAGGACGACCAGTTGGCCCAGTTCTTCTCCCACGCGCACTCGCACACTGCTCCCTAGACCGTTCTCTTCTCTTGGCCAGGCATCCCCAGCCTCCAGCCTAGAGGCTGAACCCAGCCCACAAGTCCCTGGACATTGCCTCTCTCGTCCCTGGAAGCACAGTCTCAGAGCTGTGAGACAGCTGGAATTGTGGACACCTGCACGGTCTGGCATTCACCAACACATTGCCGAGGTCCCCTCCTACCCTTGCCCCAGATCAGATTGTGGGATCCCAGGAATTCGAACAAGGAATGTTAACTTGGCTCTTTGCTATGAGCGAAAAATGGAGTGGTCTGGTTACAGGTAATGGTGAAACCCATGCCAGCTGGAGCCCACTGTAACAAACTCCTTCCACCAGAAATGATCGGGTAGTTGGGACCCTCACTTAATATGAATATATCATACTGAGGGCCAGCAGGTGGCATGGAGGCTAAGGCAGCTGGATCCCACATGGCCAACTGCGTGGTTTGAGTCCTAGACCTGGCAACTCAGGCTCGTGTGTGAGCCCAAAATCCCAATAGGAGAAAGGAGGAGAAGGGATTGCAGTGTGGCCCTGCCCACGGGCAGTGATTTCTCGCTGCCCCCCCCCGCCCCCATCTCTGTCTGGTAAGCACATACACTTTATACAAAAACAAAAACAAAAAAAGTCACGCTGGCAGTGCAGGCCACCCAGAGGACAGACGCGTGGCATTTTGTCTTTGTCCTGACGGTCACTAAGACTCCAGCGCCACTCTGTGCCAAGTCTTGCTCACATTCTGGATAACGTCAAGGTCGAAACAGACCATGTATTTATTTACAAAGCAGGGATCACAACCCATCAAGGAGTCATAACTGATTTCAAGGATGCAACGAGCTTCTTTTTTTTTTTTTTTTCCCGGACAGGTTTTTGCTTTAGGGGGG
>NW_006160094.1:7944708-7954731 GCF_000334495.1 Tupaia belangeri chinensis | reverse complement strand
GTATGCACGCGAACGTCCCTGGCATGAGTTAAACCCATGGGCTCCGGGACTCGAACCGTGGTCAGCTACAAGGGAGTCCAGCGACATAGCCATTACGCCAACTGCTAGTCCCACAATGAGTATTCTTTCTAAAAGAAAACAATCAAAATAAAATATCAGAATATTTCACATGTAGGAAGGGTGATTTGGGGATAACATTTATATCAATACTATATAACATGTAGAAACATACTAACAGAGCCAGCCTGTGGCCTAATTTGAACACAGTTCAACTGCTGGACGTGGCTACTTGAAAAACACACCAAAAACATATGTGTGCATGTCCAAAATCCCCAAAAAGATGATGAAATGGGGGAAGGGATGGCGGCATGACCACACTCCACCTGGGATGCTTTCTCCCTCTCCCTCTCCCTATCCCTCTCCATCTCCCTCTCCCTCTCCCTCTTCCTCCCCTTCTCCCTCTAGCAAGTGCACATACCCTTTGGCAATTTTATAAAAAACACATGCTAATATTATGTTATTTCTATGACATAATATATACCTGTGTAATGGGTCATGATGTAAACAGTTTCTTTCCTTAACTTAAAAAAGTTTTTTTGCATTCCACCACTGTGTATCATTACAGCATACCAAATGAATTTTCCCATCCTGAATACACTGTATTGGTTCAAAGATGTTACCATACATATTACCATCAGCAGATAATTTGGGGCCTTAGTCAAAAGTTTAAAAGAGATAGGAATTTATACAATGTGGTATCTCTTCGGCTTTAGAAGTAGAGGGAACTCTGACATGTGCTACAATGTGACGAACCCTGGGACATTATACTAAGTGAAATAAGCCTGTCACAAAAGGACACGTGCTGTGTGATGCCACTTATGCGAGGTCCCAAAATAACCAAATCTGTAGACGCAGAGATTTGTGGAATGGTGGTTGCTGGAGACTGGTGGGGAGGTGGGGTTGCCATTTAGCAGAGCCAGGCTTTCAGTTTTGCAGGATGAAGAGCCCTGTGGCTGGACGGTGGTGACAGCAGCATGGCAGTGCCTAATGCCACTTAGAGCACTCTGCATGTAATGTAACGTGCTTACGATGACAAATACCACGTTGTGTATTCTACCACAGGGGGGTCGTTTGTGCTTTTTTGCTTGCTATATGGCATGTGCGCTCACTGGAGGGAGAGAGAGAGAAAAAAAGAGAGAGAAAGGGAAAGTGAGAAAGCACCCGGGGTCCATAACCTCTTCTTCCCCATCATCCTCTCAGAGTTTGGGACACGTTCCAGCACTCAAGGTCTCTCAAGCCTCCCGGCCAGGACTTACACGGCCCAGTCTGCCACATGGGCTCCAGCTGCCTCCACCACCACACCACTGAGATCTCTTACTGGGCTTCATGAGTGGAGCCCATGCCCCACCTGCCCCAGCTCATTCTCTGTACTGCCAGCATTTAAAGCTCGCCGCAATGCTTCCATCGAAAGCCTGCAGAGGCACCCTGTTGTCCTTGGGGTCAAGGCCAAGCCCCGGACGAGGCAGACTGCTGACTGACTGTATGAGAGGCCACATCCCAGAGGGAAACTCATTGTAACCAGGAAGCTGAGCAGTCCAAAGACAAACTCCTGCCCCGGTGGCACCATGCTGGCCAGCAGGAACGTAGCCTGTTGTGTTTTCTCATCTCAGAGGGACCCACTCTCCTGGCAGCACCTCGGTTAATGGCCATGGAGAAGAGAGAAAGTTTGGGGCAGGCAGATTTCTAACCAAGCTGTGTGCTCCAGTCTCGCTTGTGACTCACACGAGACTGGGGCAGTGCTGATGCCCCAGAAAGCAGTCAGGTCTCTGTGCAGGGTCTGTGGGGTGGCCTGCACTTTGCACTGTGTGGTGGATGGAGGAAGGCCCTGGCGTCGGGGAGCATGTGACACAGAGGAGGGAAAGAATTCCAAGTTCCATCCTCCCCAGGAGGCCTCAAGGGGAAGAGAGTGCTTAGTCGAAGCCAATATTGTCTATTTCTTACTACACTCATTACTGCCGTCATGGACGTTACCAACTGCTTGAGTTTAAAAGAGCCCCACAGACAAAAGCTAAGAGAAGAAAAACGGAGGACTTGGCGATGCGCAGCTGAGGGCAGTAGGTGAAGAGCTGCACCCCCAAAACACACACACATCTCGATGAAGGGAAGGTAAACAAGATAAGACCAGCTCGGGTTATCCACGGAAGCAAGAAAGGCCTCTATAAATATAACCAGGAAGAAAATATTTGTCTTAGCCGATGAGCTCACCATGCACACCTCGTGATCCGGAGCTTTGGCTGCTCCCTAATTGAAGCTTGGAAGGGAGCGGGGACTGCTGACCCCCAGGCTCCGGCCCGCCTGGCCGTAATTAAATGCAGCCCGACTGGATCTCATTTGCCTGGGCTGCACCCGTTTCCCTAATGTTTTGTTCCCGCCACCCTTCCCACCTGTCCCCAGCTCCAAACTGGCCTGTGGCTTTACCCACTGTGAGCAAGTGGGGGACAAAAACGGATGAGGCAGACGGCCATGGGCTGGACCTAGGCCTAGGGCAAGGGAAACTGAACAATCCCCTACCTCTGCTTCCAAGAGACCTCCTTTTCTCTGAAAGACAAGGCGGGAGCCGCAGGAGAGCGGGGACAGCGCCTTTGAGGCTGCGGTGTGCCTGCAGAGTGCAGCTCCCTGCCTGGACCTGGCAGTGAACAAGGCAAGCTCCTGCCCTAAGCAGTTCACCTTGGAGCTGGAGGTGGGGGCTGACCGCTGGAAGCAGACAACATGAATAACGTGCGGAGAGCGGCCTGCACTGGTAAATGCTTGCGGCCCAGAGTCTCGGAGGGAGCCAGAGAGTGGGCTGTGCACCCACAAGCTCACGAGGCTAGGGCAGGCCTGTGTGAGCAGGCGTCGCGGAAGCTGCAGCCCGAAAGGTAACGAGGCAGCCATGCAGCAGGGAGTGTTTGGGGGGAAGAGACATGGAATCAGGAAAAGCCCGGCCTGGAGAAGCACACCAGGTGTGTGCATGCGTGCCTAAAATCCTGAGAGAAGGGAAGAGAAGAGCTTGTGGTATGGTCATCCCCCTGAGGGGCTGATTTCTCTCTTTCTCTCTCTCTCTGTCTGTCTCTTTCCAGCAAGCACATGCACCCTCTGGCCAACTAAAATAAATAAATAAATAAGCCTGGCATGTTCAGGGGACAAAAAAGAAGGCCGTGAAGCTGGAACAGGTGCAGCAAGGGGAGCAGAGGACTGAGCAGCAGAAGCAGGCGGGGTGGGTGCTGCAGGGCCTTGCAGGCCGGGGGAGGGATGTAGGCTCTGGGAGTATAAGGGGAAGAGAGGAAGCAGCATCTGCGATGATACATACAATGATATGCGGATAAGAGCCCCCAGGCTGCTCCGCGGAGGATGGGCTGCAGGAGGGTGAGAATTGAGGCAAGAAGACCAGGTCGGAGCATTTGTTTAAGGAAAAGGCACAGCTTGAAGCTGGGAGGAGGAGGCTGAGGAAGTCCGCCGTGGTCCACTGTGACACGCACGTGGAATGAAGGTAAGAGGAGAGGACTTGCTGATGGAGTCATCATGGGCTGGGAGAGAAAACAAGGAGAGTGGGATTTCATCCTGAGCACAAGGCAAATAGTTTCACGGTAAGAGGGAGGAGTCTAGGAAATAAGTGGGTTTGCAGTGGGAGGGCGTCAGATACTGTTTCAGACATGTTACATTGGAGATGCCTGCTGGCCATCAGCAGAGTCAGCAGGTGAGACTTCATCAGAAAAGCCGAGTCACATGTTGTGCTCATGGCCCTGGGACTGGAGAAGCCCCCCAGAGAGTAGGTAATGGGAGGAGTGGAGGCCAGAGGGCAGTGAGAGGGCGGGAAGGGGAGGCACCGCTAAGCGGCCCAGCAGGGGGCAGCTGTGGAGTGGGGGAAGGTGGGATGGGATGGCACCGGGAAGCCCAGGGCAGACAGTGCCTCAGGGCAGACAGGGCCAGCTATGGCCTGGTGGGTAAAGTAGCTGGATCCCACATGGCCTACCACTCAGTTCAAGGCCCAGACCCAGAAGCGCGTGTGTGCTCAATGTCCCTGCAGGACAGAGAAACGGAGACGGGATGGCAGTGTGACCGTGTCCCACAGGGGCTGCTTTCTCCCTCTCTCTGTCCAGTGGTGTGGTGCTGAAGGCAGCTGGATACCACATGGCCATGTACATGGTATGAGCCCTAGATCAAGCAACTTAAAACACATACCAGGCACATGTGAGTGGAGAGAATGGAGAAGAGGGAATTACAGCATGGCCATCCTCCTTCAGGGTATTTCTCACTCTCCATCTCTCTCTCCCTCTCTGTCTCTGTCTCTCTCCAGCCAGTGCACATGCCCTATAGCCACCTTTTTTAAAGCGAGAAGAGCAGTATCTTGTCAAATCTGACTGGAAGGCTGAGTGGAGTGCCATGGGACAAGTCAGTGGTGATCTCTCTGGGAGCCAGCAGTGGGGACTGGTGGAGACAGAGCCAAGGATGAGACAAGGAAAGAATGCCAGGTGAGGAACGACGCCATGAGTGTAAGGAGTGGGACAGTAGAGGAGCCAGGACTGCCACTCCTTAGCCATAGGACCTTGGGTGACGCTCAAATGCCATGACTCAGTTTCCTCACCTTTGAACTATAAGGGCCTCTACTGCCTTGCCAGACTCATGAAGATTAAATGTGAAACAAAGGCTAAAACACAGGACAGCTCCTGGCTCAGAGGAAGCAGCACAGTGAAAGTGCTTAGCATTTACATTTACGTTAAGGCAACTTTTTTTTTTAATTAGAGGAAGAGGGATTCTGATAAGGTCTCTTGTCATGACCCTTCCTCCTCAGTCCCAGGGTGGGAGGGTCACAGGTGTGTGCCACTATAGGCAGCCTGCTCAGCTTGGTCTACGAAGCAAACCTGGCCTCCCACGTGGCTTGGCCTTGCAGGGAGGCACTTACTCATTTGTTCAGGACACTAGTTTTTCTTTACAAATGCCAAAGATGAGAGAGAAAGGGAGAAAGCTAGAAATCTGAGAGCCAAAGAGAAGACAAATGAGACTTCGAGGTGAGAAGGGATGAGTCCCAGCCTCTGAGCAGAAGGCTGATCTCAAGCGATCCTTCTGTGCTGGCCAGAGTAGGAGGCTGCCTGTGGGCCGCTGCACAGTCAGATAAGGGGAACGGGGGAACGTGTGTGGGAAGAGGAGGTGGCTCTCCTCCGGCCACACCAAGCTTCTCTATGAAGTAGGAGGCAAGGTGATTATCGGCTGTGGGGGCAGGGACCGTGCTGGAGAGTTCAGATGCACACTGGGAGAATGAAAAGGGTAGAGTCTGGTGGGTAGGAGAAAGTACGGCCTTAAAGCCACAGCTGACGCGCCGTTCCAGCCACTTACCTGACCTCGGCAGGGTGAGCTGCCAGTGAGCGGCTCTGTCTCTAGCTCCGGGCTGTGTACCTGGAGACAGGGGAGTGGGGGGAGCTTGGAGGGCATCCTGGAGGACAAGGTGGTGTGGACCGGTTAGAAAGAAAAGTTAGTTTTATTTTTTGGTTTTGCTATATAGAGCACATGCGTTCACTGGAGACAGACAGAGGAAATCACCAACCGGGGCGTGGCCATGCCACAATCGCTTCTCCATTCTCCTCTTGGGATTTTCCAAACCACCATGTCCGGGACTCAAACTGCACACTTGGTCATGTAGGATCCAGCCAACTTAACCTCCATGCCATCTACTGGTCCAAAATGAAAGGCTTCATAGTAAATGAAATAATTTGAAATTTAATTCAACTTGAGGCCAAAAGACCACACTGTAGACAAGCAGGCTGCCAACTGCGGAGGAGCAGAGTGGGCGGCAGGGCACGAGCGCGGCCTTGGGCGAGCAGGTAAGAGCCCGGGTGGAAGCTGAGCTGCTAACCACCCCAACCCCAGGCCTTGTTACTGCTCTCCAGACCCTCACCTCCCCTCTGTCGTGTACACTGCCCTGAGGCCGCGCTGGAGGTGCAGTGCAGCTGACTCCTGGGCTCTACCCAAGGGGTCCGCCCTGTCATCAGCAGGGGCAGCCGACGCAGCAGGTTCTGTCTCTGGGGTACTGCCTTCTGAACAAGACACGGTGCCTTCCTGCTCCTTCTCTCCTCCTAACCTCGCCATCTGCGGTGCAGGGCAGGGGTGGCGGGAGCCAACCAGGAAAGGTCTGGAAGGCCATGCTGAAACCTAGCCATGGCCTTCTCCCCAACAGTGAGGTCCCCCAGCTACTGGTTCCTTGCACAGCAGAAGCCTATTTTATTATCAGTAATGATCAGCCTCACTCAGCTCTGAGGCCGGACTTCCTAGAAGGCCCTGGGACCTGCCTCTGGTAAGTGGCAGGTCGAGAGCTGTCAGGACAGACAGAGTTGGCCTCCAACAGTGTGCTCCTTGGGGCTGCAGGCAGAGGAGCCCAGGCTTCATCTGCGCTGACGGAGCTATTTTGCAAACTGGGATTGCTGGGGAGGCCGCTTCCCTAAAAGGCAACTTGAATGCTGTTTTCTGCCTGCTTCCCTGCAGTCATGGCTCTCTGCCATCCCTGCCACGGGACGTCTCCAGGCTCTTGGGGACAGGGTTTTCTTGACCACCCTTTCCTGTCTCAGTGCTGCAACTCCCCAGTTCACCAGCCTCAGCCCATCCAGGATAAAACTGAGCATTTGGAAAACTTTCCCCCATACCGCTCCAGGAAGATAGACTGCCCGAACAGCAGATGGTGCCCTCGCAGCTCTGTGGGCAGAAGTTGACTGCTTTTCCTATTTTTCTAAAATCCTTCCCTGAGCCTAGAGGGAGTCACGCCCACAAGTGTTAACAGACCACTTTGACCACTGGTCACAGGATTCTTCCTCCATCCTGCCCCTGGCGCAGTCCTGGAGTCTGTGATGTGTACAAAGCCTCCTCACCACTGTTAGTACGTTCCTTTCTGATCTCAGCAACTTCCTTTTCCAGTCACCGCCCTAAAAACTGTAAACCCAATGGAAAAACTTCACTAAATTCCAAACTTGGTCTCCCACTCTCAGAGTCAAATAAAAGGAACCCCTGTACCTGATCACCCCGAGAAAAAGGCATGTTTTGTCTCCTCTCTGGCCTAGGCCACTCATTCTGCTTAGAAATAAACCGTATTAATTATTATTTTTACAGAGCTGTTTTCCGTCAACGGTTCATACTATGTGATGGCACAGGGTCCCCTGGTGTCACTTCCCAAAAGGCCCAAGGCAGCACAGGACACAGAACCAGCAGCTCTGTGGTGCCGTCTGGGGCCCGGACGTCCCTGACGGCCCTGGCCTACCAGCTCCTTTGGACGTCCAGCCGCTTCGGTTGTGTCTTCCCTGCCAGCTCCAGATGGCTGTGACCCACTCAGAACAGGGTGGTTTCGTAGCCTAGCAGGAATTCCAGGGTCATGGAGGACTATGGCTCTGTGCTTTCTAGCCCAGAAGAGCAGATTTATGACTAGGAACCCTCCCCTGCTGGAGACGCTGCATAATGGTTATGTCAGCAGACTCCCACATTGCTGACCACAGTTCAAGTCCCAGACCCACTGGCTTAAAACTCACACCAGGTGCACGTTTGCGTGTGTCCAAAATCCCAAGAGGCAAGTGGAGGAGAAGGGATTGTGGCATGGCCATCCCTCCTGGGGAGTGACTTCTCACTTCATCTGTCTCTCTGTTTCTCCTCTAGAGTACATGCACCCTATAGGAAAAGTCTCTCTTAAAGAAAAAAATTTTTTAATAGGGGAGGGGCGGAACTGGTAGCAAGGTGGTTAGGGTGCTGGACTCCCACATGGCTGACTGTTCGAGTCCTGGTTCTGGCAGCTTGCTTTTTCTCTCTCTAATAAGCACATGTACCCTATAGCAAATTAAAAATAAGAATAATAAATTTAAAAAGCAATAACAATAATAGATTTGTTTTAAGTGGAGCCAAGGAGGTCAAAGGCATGGAGGCCTAGCCGTGCAGCAGCAGCAGCAGCGCTTGGGGCTTGCTGAGTTCCAGAAACAAAGCTGGGCAGGAGTGTCTCTGTCCACCTGTGCTTGGAGGGGACCCCTGGGAAAAGGATGGGCTTGGGGGTCAGAGGCATCTCCCAGGCACCTCGTGGTTCTGAAGAAGTGAGGGTGCCATCCCTCCCCGAGCAAGGCCCAGTGACGTCTGCTGGCCCTGTGCTTTCAGCTCCTGGGGGCTACATCTGTCATGTGCTCCCTGAATTCGCTTTCCTTTCTCTCTTTCTTCCTTCCTTCCTTTCTTTCTCTTTCTTCTCCTTTGTTCCTACTTTCCTTCCTTCCTTCCTCCCTTTCTTTCTTCCTTCTTTCTTTCTTTTAAATTTTGCCAGAGAAGCAGTGAGAGAGATAGAGGAAGAGAGCAGCCAGCAATGGAGTGTATAGTCGTGCTGCAACCCCATCTGGATTTGGACACACACGGGCATGCACCCATACCTGGCACATTTTTCAAAGCCCCTGGGGCCTGGATTCAAACCATGTGTTCAGCTCTGTGGGATCTGGCTTCCTCAACCACCAGGCCACAGGACCAGCTCACTTCCTGGACCCTTAACGCGCTAACACATGGTGGAGATTTGAGTTATATGTATTAAGTATTCTCAGGCCTTAGAGAAAAAGACCCTTGCTTATTTATCCTCATTAGCTTATTTATCTTCCTAACATCCACAGCAAAATCAATGGGAGGTGTGACTCTGTAGTCCCTAACATTTTTGGCACCAGGGACAATTTTGTGAAAGACAATTTTTTTACATAAAGGAGGGGGGTGAGTTATGAGAGTGCACAACCTGGAGACCTCGTGTGCACAGTTCCCAGTAGGGGTCTCGCTCCTATCAGAGTCTAACGCCACACTCTGATGGGAGGCGGAGCTCAGTTGGTGACACAAGTGGTGTGGAGAGGCTGCAAACACATGAAGCTTGGCTCGCCCACCTCCTGCCGTGCAGCCCAGTTCCTAACAGGCACAGACCAGTGGGTAGCAGGCAGCCTGGGCACTGGGGATTCCTGCTATAGACAGCTGACACCACATATGCACAGAGTTCAGGACTTCAGGGGAACATGATATTACATATGTGCTGTTGGTGCCATTTCATAATCAACGTGCTTTGTTGGGAAGTATTTTAGGGCTACTGAAGACAAATTGTGGGAACTTTCCAGAACATTCTGTGAGAAGCTGAGGAGCGGCGGCTGCCCGAGCTGCGCACAGCTACGTGCACCTTCCCGCTTCCCCCATACCAGCCTCAGCCCGCTCACCGGCTGTAGAAAATGGTGAAAGAAACGACTTACTATGATGTTTTTGGGGTCAAACCCAATGCTACCCAGGAAGAGTTGAAGAAGGCTTATAGGAAACTGGCCTTGAAGTACCACCCTGATAAGAATCCAAATGAAGGCGAGAAGTTTAAACAGATTTCTCAAGCTTATGAAATTCTCTCTGATGCGAAGAAAAAGGAATTATATGACAAAGGAGGAGAGCAGGCAATTAAAGAGGGTGGAGCAGGTGGTGGTTTTGGCTCCCCAATGGACATCTTTGATATGTTTTTTTGGAGGAGGAGGAAGGACGCAGAGAGAAAGAAGAGGTAAAAACATTGTACATCAGCTGTCAGTAACCTTAGAAGATTATATAATGGTGCAACAAGAAAACTGGCCCTGATTTGTGACAAATGTGAAGGTCGAGGTGGTAAGAAAGGAGCAGTAGAGTGCTGTCCCGATTGCCGAGGTACTGGAACACAAATAAGAATTCATCAGATAGGACCCGGAATGGTTCAGCAAATTCAGTCTGTATGCATGGAGTGCCAAGGCCATGGAGAGTGGATCAGTCCTAAAGATAGTTATAAAAGTTGCAAAGGAAGGAAGATAGTTTGAGAGAAAAAGATTCTAGAAGTTCATATTGACAAAGGCATGAAAGATGGCCAGAAGATAACATTCCATGGTGAAGGAAACCAAGAACCAGGACTGGAGCCAGGAGATGTTATCATTGCACTAGATCAGAAAGATCATGCTGTTTTTACTCGGCGAGGAGAAGACCTTTTCATGTGTATGGACATAC
>NW_006160094.1:7937264-7943927 GCF_000334495.1 Tupaia belangeri chinensis | reverse complement strand
ATCTATTCTATTGCCTCAACTTGAAAATGGATGGCATAATATAATTTAGCCTGTGGCATCAGTGATAGAAATGATACCTTTCTAAAGGGGTTTATCATAATGTGCTGTTTCTCGAGGGCTTACACCTCTAGAACTGCATTCCCTTCTGTTGTGCCATCTTTTTTTTTTTAGTATACATATATAAAACTATATTATATATATGTATGTATATGTGACCAGTCCTGGTTACTCCCAACTCCCCCACTCCCCTTCTCTTTGGACCATGAAAATCCCCTGAGTAGTGACTTCTGGAGCTGGGTAACTTACAAAGTGAAACAACCTTTACATGGAGAAGTCATTTAAATGTGTGGTATAGAAAGGTGTTATTAGGTATTACAGATTTACTTTAAACCATTTAACTTATGCTCCAAAGTAACTGTAATTTGATGTTGGTAGGATAGCAGATTATGGTGAATAGCTTTAATTATATGTTATAAAGTCATATGTTCACATGCTTAAATCTGGATTAACAGAATTTAAGCAATTCTTGAAATGTATGAATGTCTCCTTAATATACTGATTACAAAGAAAAAAAAAAAGGCAAATGGTTCCCCTCAGAAGGTCCTAGAACCTGAGTGTCATTGTTCATGGGGAGTTCAGCAGAATAACACACTTTTTTGGAGGTTTTTGCTATAGGGCACATGTGCTCGCCAGAAAGACAGAGACAGAGAGGCAGAAAGCAAGAAATCACCCCCCAGGGGGATGGCCACTCTGCAATCCCTTCTCCTCCATTCTCCTCTCAGCATCCTGGCCACGCACACACACGCGCCCGGCACAATAGTTTAAGCCACCAGGTCTGGGACTCAAACCGCAGTTGGCTATGTGGGAATCCAGCAACATAGCCATTATGCTAACTGCTGATCCCAGAATAACAAAATTTGTGAAAATTTCTGTTTTAACTCAGTCGTGTGGCCCTTCTAGGTGATCTATAAATGATGACCTAAGTTTGACCCATTGGAAATGAGGTGCCTCTTAAATGAGGCACCTTAATGGGCCAGTCCATGGCATGGTGGTAAGGGCAACTGGATACCACATGGCCAACTGCACCATTCAAGCCCCAGACCTGCCAGTGTGAGAAACGTGCTGGGTGTGTGTGCAAACGTGCCCCAAATCCTGAAATGAAGGAGAGCTGGAGAAGGGATTGCAGGTGACTATTCTTCACCTGGGGGTCCTCTTCCACTTTCTCCTTCTGTCCTTCTGTTTCTCTCTAGGAAGCACATGTACCCTCTGGCAAAAACAAAATAAAAGCAAAAATAAAAAACAGTAATACACCTTAAGTTCAATTTGTTCAGTTTTCCATTTGAAGCAAAATAGGTTTTCAATAGAGTAATTCTGTATCCATCCTGAGAAAGACCAATTTACAGAGTTTACGGAGCCCTAAACTGAATGCCACAGGAGCCTCACATACTACACACCAGGCAAGGAGACCAAGTCACTTGCCCAAGGCCACACAGCAAGGCAAGGCGATATCAGGAGTTTTATTTCCACTCAGTTCTGTAGCAGTTCATGTTTATTTGTAGATTCTACAACGACATTTAAAAGAGTTGAGTGCCCCAAGGCCTGGCAGTTGGGGAAGCCAGATCCCATATGGCCACCTGTGTGGTTTGAATCCTGAACCCGGCAGCTTAGAAAACAAGCTAGACATGTGTGTGTATGTGGCTCAAATCAGGAAGGCTAGAGAAATGGAGGACAAGGGGTAGCATGCCTATGCCCCACTGGAAGTGATTTCCTCTTCTCTCTCTGCCTCTCTGCTTCTCTCTGGCAAGTTCATGTGCCTTCTGGCAAATAAAATAACTAAATAAAAATAAAAGAGTTCAGTGATTGTAACCAATTTTGACATGGTAGAAAGCTACCTAAAAATAATTTTGTTTGTTCAACTTGTCTTTTTTTATGAGTATATTTCTTTATTTCTTCCATGAGAAAGAGATGCACACACATACACACACGCATGCACATACACACATGCACACACGCATGCACATACACCCCCCAGGGTCAGCTCCCTCAGGCCCAGCCAGCCTAGCGCACAGGCAGACACCCGCATACGTGGGGAGGCTCTGGGCTGTGGGCCCAGGACCTTACCCACATGAATCCAGCAGAAATGCCACTCCCACCACCTGGTCCCAGTTTACCATCTGGCAAGGAAACGTCAACCCAGAAGTTTGTCAATAAAACCTGATGTTTTAGTACCAAGTCACTTGCCCAAGGCCACACAGCAAGGCAAGGCGATATCAGGAGTTTTATTTCCACTCAGTTCTGTAGCAGTTCATGTTTATTTGTAGATTCTACAACGACATTTAAAAGAGTTGAGTGCCCCAAGGCCTGGCAGTTGGGGAAGCCAGATCCCATATGGCCACCTGTGTGGTTTGAATCCTGAACCCGGCAGCTTAGAAAACAAGCTAGACATGTGTGTGTATGTGGCTCAAATCAGGAAGGCTAGAGAAATGGAGGACAAGGGGTAGCATGCCTATGCCCCACTGGAAGTGATTTCCTCTTCTCTCTCTGCCTCTCTGCTTCTCTCTGGCAAGTTCATGTGCCTTCTGGCAAATAAAATAACTAAATAAAAATAAAAGAGTTCAGTGATTGTAACCAATTTTGACATGGTAGAAAGCTACCTAAAAATAATTTTGTTTGTTCAACTTGTCTTTTTTTATGAGTATATTTCTTTATTTCTTCCATGAGAAAGAGATGCACACACATACACACACGCATGCACATACACACATGCACACACGCATGCACATACACCCCCCAGGGTCAGCTCCCTCAGGCCCAGCCAGCCTAGCGCACAGGCAGACACCCGCATACGTGGGGAGGCTCTGGGCTGTGGGCCCAGGACCTTACCCACATGAATCCAGCAGAAATGCCACTCCCACCACCTGGTCCCAGTTTACCATCTGGCAAGGAAACGTCAACCCAGAAGTTTGTCAATAAAACCTGATGTTTTAGTGGGTATGGGTGATAGTCGACAAGAAGCAGAGGCTAGGAAAATGATGTCTTATAAGATATACAGAGGCTTACTCCGCTACCTCGAACATGACTAACTGAATGAATTACCACTGATATTTTAATGTTTAATCATTGTCGTTCTCCCAGAGGCCTCCTGGCTGAGGCCCTCAGCTGAGAGGGGCAAGCAGTTCTGCTGGGAGGAGTTTCAGAGTCCAAGGTCAGACTGAGCAGCCAGGTGTTCGCCCCAGCCCAGGGAGCTCCTGGGATACACCCTGAGCGGGCCTCCTTTCCTCCCCTGCGCCTCTCACCCTGAGGCTGCAGGAGCACTTCCTGCCCTGGAAGAACTCCATCTGTCCCTCGGTCCCTCCAAAGGGCCATCTGTCCCTCGGTCCCTCCCACGGGAAAGAGCATCTTGTGTCCTGGGCCCCAAGGCTTCAAAACAGCAGGGAGGGGCTGTGTGGAGGGGGGGTGCGAAAGGGGAGCTCCAGGCCAGAGAGCAGCCCGGGAGAGGGCCGGGACGCGCTCCCTGCTGGGGACAGGGGTTCCTGGCAGCCGGCTCTGGCTCTGGCTGGGCCTTTGTTTCCCTGCAGTCTTCTCTTGGCACGGGCAGAGGCTTTCAGTGTTGTGCTTTCAGAGTCACATGATTAAACCTTTGCACAGCTGCCTGGGGCGAGACAGCAAGGGAGAGACTGGGAGGCAGCTGCGCTCGGCTCTGCGATGTACGAGGCTCCGCGGGCCGCAGGGCTGGAGTCAGGGCACTCCCGCATCTCTCACCCCGTGACGTGACGTAGCAGGCCGCTCGCCCTCCTTCCGGACTTCCACATCCCGCTCATCCCCCGCCTGCCACAAACACGCTCCTGGCGACATTCCCATCCACCGTCCCCCGAGTGCGCACACTCTCACCCACAACGCACAGGGGTGCGCGGACCCGCACACCTACCCACCTACCCACCTACCGGAAGAACAGCAGTTGAGTAAGCCCAGTAACTCGTGCACGTAGGCCGATAGGTTCTTTGCCCAGAAAGTATCAGTGGCTCTGGCAATTAGTACGCGCGCACACGTGCACGCGCACTGGCCTTTTCCATAGTGTGTGAGCGTCGCGTCCCTAACCTCGCCAGCAGCGCAGACTGCCAGCTCTGCTTCCTGGCTTTCCGCTGACGCTGCACCTTACCATCAGAAGAGTTGCCACTGTGCTCAGACCCATCCCAGCCCCCTACCCCTACCCCCCACCACCCCGCCTTGGCGAGTTTTATCCCCGCTGCTGCTTCCTGTGACCCAGTTGGTCTGGTGTGGCTTAGCCTCTGGAGTGGGCACCAGGGCTGTGCTCTTATAGAGAATAGTTATGTGGGGCCAAGAGGTGGCAAAGTGATTAAGTTGCTGGACTCCCACAGGGTCAACCACAGTTTGAGTCCCAGACCTGGCTGCTTGAAACACACTGGGCGGGTGTGGATGTGTGCCCAAAATCTGGAGAGAAGAATGGAGGAGAAGGGTTTGTGGTTTGGCCATCTCTCAAGGGAGTGATTTCTCTCTTTGTCTCTCTCAGTGTCTCTGACAACCACACATGATATATAGCAAAAATCTTTCTCTAAAAAAAGGGTGGCTGTGAAGTAAGAGGATGGATTTTTTTAGTGTTATTTATTTTTTTTATACATTCAGTCTTTATACATCATTTAATATGTAAAGAGATTTTACCCAGCATGATATACGCCACACAGCAAATGAGTTGAGACTACTACACACAACATCACCAACAGGCAACAAACCATATCTGTGTAACACAAATGTCTTACTTCTCCATTTTTCCCGAAATTTCCCTTCCTGCACTTTCCCCTCTCCCACTCTCCTTCCACTTTGTCCCCAGTGTCCATAACAATTTTCAATGCTTTTATGTCCTCCAGTCTTTCAGTCTCTACCATGGAGTGTAGACAGTCGCTATATGTTAAAGGAGAGGCATACAATGTTTTTCTTTCATACCCTGACTTGCTTCACTCAATAAAAAATAGATATTCCATGTTCGCCCACTTTCTATCAAATTCCAAGGCCTTATTGTTTATTATGGCTGAATAGTATTCCATGGAGTATATGCGCCACACTTTTTCAATCCATTCATCCATTTGTGGACATTTGGGTTGGTTCCATATCTTAGCAATCGTGAATAATGCTGCAATAAATATAGCTGTGCAAGCGCTTTTCCGACTGAGCATTCTCCTGTCCTTTGGGTAGATACCCAGGAGTGGAATTGCTGTAGCATATGATAATTCTATTAGAAGGTCCTTGAGGAACCTTCATATTGTTCTCCACAGTAGGTGGACCAATTTACATTCCCATGGACAATGTAGGAGAGTTCCCCTTTCACCACATCCCACCAGCACTTGTCATTATTTGTTTTTTTAATCTTGGCCATTCTGACTGGGGTTAGGTGGTATCTCCTTGTGACTTTAATCTGCATCTCCTTTATGATGAGGGATGTTCAGCATTTTTTCATATGCTTTTTGGCTTTTTCATATGTCTTCCTTAGTGAGTTGTTAATTCAACTTATTTCCCCATCTTTTAATTGGGTTAATCATTTTCTTCTGGGTGAACCGCTTGAGTTCCCTGCATATTCTGGTTATCAATTCCTTATCTGAAGCATAGTTTACAAAAATTCTCTCCCATTTTGAGGGTTGTCAATTCACACTAACTACTGTGTCCTTTCCTGTGCAGAAACTTATTAATCTGATGTAATCCCACTTCTCTATTTGGGGCATTATTGCCTGTGCTTCAGAGGTCTTGCTTAGTCTCCCCCTACCCCAATGTCTCCCAGAGTTTCCCCGATGTTATCCACCAGTAGTTTTACAGTTTACAGTCTTAGGTTTAGATCTTTGATCCACTTTGAGTCAATTTTTGTTAATGGTGACAGATAGGGGTTCGAATTCATCTTTCTGCAGGTGGATACCCAGTTTTCCCAGCACCATTTGCTAAAAAGGTTTTTCTTTTTCCACTGGATTGACCAGTACCCTTTGTCAAGGATCAGTTGGCTGTATGTTTTGGGGTTCATTTCTGGGGCCTCCACTCTGTTCCATGTATGTTTTTGTGCCAGTATCATGCCATTTTAATTATCACAGCTTTGTAATATATTTTGGGGTCAGGAAGTAAGATGCCACGCACTCCACTCTTCTTGTGCAGGATGGCTTTGGCAATACGTGGTCTTTTATGGTTCCAGACAAATTCTGATTGTCTTTTCTAGATCTGTGAAGAATATCTCTTGTAATTATATAGTAATTGCATTAAATATGTAGGTTAATTTGGGTAGAATTGCCATTTTCATTATATTAATTCTCCCAATCCAGGAACATGGGATGTCCTTCCACTTTTTTTCAATTTATTTTTTAAGATTTTCATAGTTTTCCTCATAGAGGTCTTTGACTTCTTTGGTTAATTTTATTCTTAGGTATCTTATACTTTTTGTGGCTATGGTAAATGGGATTACTTTCTTTTTTTTTTTTTTATTCACTTTACACCATCACAACACACAAATGAGTTTTCCATCCAAAATACACTGTGCATTGTCTCAATCAAGTACATCCACATATATGTTCTCAGCAAATAATTTTCCAATTCTTACGTCCTGCATACCTTGCCCTTTGTCTTGCCATCCCTGATTCCCCATCCCCCACCCTCTGCTATGTCCCACCT
>NW_006160094.1:7935251-7935953 GCF_000334495.1 Tupaia belangeri chinensis | reverse complement strand
TTCCCTATTGGAATGCCTTTTATTTCATTCTCTTGTCTGATTGCATTGGCTAGGACTTCCAGTATTATGTTGAATAGGAGCAGAGAACGTGGGCAGCCTTGCCTTGTGCCAGTTTTTAGTGGAAAAACTTTCAGTTTTCTCCTATTCAGTATAATGTTAGCTATAGGTTCTTCACAAATGACATTTATTATGGCAAGAAATGATCTTTCTATGCCAGTTTTACTGAGAGTCTTAATCATGAAAGAATGCTGTATTTTGTCAAATACTTTTTCTGCATCGATCAAAATGATCATAAGGTTTTATCTTTCTTTCTGTTAATATGGTGTAGTACACTTATGGTCTTGTGTAGGTTGAACCATCCTTGCATCTCTGGAATAAAGCCTACCTGGTCATGATGAATAATCTTTTTTATATGCTGAATACAGTTAGCCAGTATCTTATCGAGAATTTTTGCATCTATATTCATCAGAGATATAGGTCTGTAGTTTTCCATTCTTGTTGCATCCTTATCTCCTTATCTGTTTGGTGAATGTGGCTTATGGAGGCTTCATAAAATTAATTTGGAAGGTTTCCTTCCTTTTGGATCTCTAGAAACTGTGTGAATAGAATGGGGGTTACCTCTTCTTTAAAAGTTTTGTAAAATTTAGCAGTGAAGCCATCGGGACCTGAACTTTTCTTTGTTGGGAGGTTATTTATTACTGA
>NW_006160094.1:7923996-7934848 GCF_000334495.1 Tupaia belangeri chinensis | reverse complement strand
ATTTATTTCTGCTTGAATCTTTATTATTTCTTTTCTCCTGGCATTTTTTGGACTTTCTTGTTGTTGTTTTTCCAGTTCCCTGAGGTATGATGTTAGGTTGTCCTTTTGCACCTTTCCATCTTTTCCTTGTGTGCACTAATTGCTATGAACTTCCTTCTTATGACTGGTTTTGCAATGTCCCATAGATTATGGAAGGTTTTGCACTCATGATCGTTTGTTTCCATGAATCTTTTTAGTTTAGTCTTAATCTCTTCAGTAGTCATGAAGTCATTCAGAAGTAGGTTATTTAGTTTCCATGTATTTGTGTATTTTCAAGGGATTTTCCTGAGATTAATATCAAGTTTAATTCCATCATGGTAGGAGAAGATACTGGTTATAGTTTCTGTCCCTTCGAACCTGTAAATGCAGTTTTTGTGCCCTATCGTGTGGTCAGTCTTTGAGAGGGCACCATGTGGGGCTGAGAAAAATGTGTATTTTGTGTTCTTTGGGTGGAAAGTGCTATAGACGTCTGTCAAGTCCATCTGATTTATGGTATAATTTATGTCCTGAGTCTCTTTGCTTATGTTTTGTCTCATTAATCTGTCTAAAAGAGATAATGGGGTTTTGAGATGGCCAAAATTAGTGTGTTACAACAGTTAGTGTTTTAGATCTAGCAATCTTTTCTTTACACATTTGAGTGCTCCTAAGTTGGGTTCACAGACCCAACTTATACAAATTTATAACAATTATATATATATATATATATTTTTTTTATATATATATATTTTTTTTTTGAGAGGTTTTCGCTATAGGGCACGTGCGCTCGCCAGACAGACAGAGAGAGACATAGAGACAGAAAGCGAGAAATCACCTCCCGGGGGGGATGGTCATGCCGCAATCCCTTCTCCTCCATCCTCCTCTCAGGATCTTGGGCACGCACGCACACACGCCCGGAGTGAATTTTAAGCCACCGGGTCTGGGACGCGAACTGCAGTCGACTACGTGGGAGTTCAGTGACATAGCCATTACGCTAACTGCTGGTCCCAGCATTATATATTTTGGACAAGTTAGTCCTTTTACTACTATATAATGCCTTTCTTTGTCTCTTCTTACAGTTTTTGTCTTAAAGCCCATTTTGTCTGAAATCAGTATAGCAACTTCTGCTCTTTTTTGTTTGTTTGTTTCCATTTGCATGGACTATGTTTTTCCAGCCCTTCACTTTTAATCTATGTATATCTTTATCCATGAGATGGGTTTCTTGTAGGCAGCAGGTGGAGGGTTTTTGCCTTTTAATCCATTCAGCCAGTCTGTGTCTCTTGATTGAAGAATTTAATCCATTAACATTCAACATTATTATTGGTATGTCCAGACTTGTCTCTGCCATTAAATTGGCCATATTCTTGGTTGATTTTTGTTCTCTTATTGCTGTCTGTCTGACTTTAGTATTTTTGGCATAGTACTCCTTTCAGAATTTCTTGAAGAGTTGTTTTGGAGTTGGTAAATTCTTTCAGGTTTTGTTTATCCGAGAACGTTTCTTATTTTCTTTTCCCATATGAAGGATAATCTTGCTGGGTACCGTATTCTTGGTTGAAATTATTTTTCATTTAACACTTTGGAAATATATCCCCATTCTTTCCTTGCTTGCATAGTATCCAATGGGATAGCCTTTGTAAATGATTGAATGTTTTTCTCCTGCCAATCTTAGTATCTTGCCTTTGTCTGTGGTCTGGTCAAACTGGCTATGATGTGCTGTGGAGGATCTTCCTGGATTGACCCTATTTGGGTGCTTTTTATTCTTGGGTCTAAATGTTTGAGTGCCTCTCTAGACTTGGAAGTTTTCTTCCAGGATTTTGTGGAATTGATTATCAATGCCCTTATTAGTTTCTTCACCTTCTGGGATACAAATTATTCAGATTTTTGGGCGTTTCATGGTATGCAATATTTCTTTTATATTATCTTCAGTTTTCTTGGCTGTTTTCTCAGTATTTTTGATAATTTTTTCTAGGCCCATGGTTTTGTCTTCTACTTCTGAGATTCGATCCTCTGCATGTCTAACCTGCTTTTAATACTTTCAAGGGAGGTTTTGACTTCCTGTATTATAGCCTTCATGTCTAACTGTCCCATTTGATTATTTTTTATGATGTCCAATTCTTTTTTCATATTGTGGAAGTACTTCCTTATCTCTTGGAGCTCAATGTCTCTTTTCTCTTGCATCTCATAGAGTTTGTTACTATAAATGTTCTAAATTATTTTTCTGGCATTTTGGTAATATCCTCTAATTTTTCCCTACTTGGAGACAAGTTACAGTGTTCCCTTATGGGAAATGTATTACTTGATTCTCTCATCCTTGAGGCTCTTCTCCTATTTTTAGTCACTCGATAATGTATTCACTTTTGTCTAATTTGTTGGAGAAGAATTCTGTAAGTGTGAGCTCATGTGTTTCCCTTACTGTGAAATAATTTGGTGCTGTTTTCTCCATTCTGTTGTGTCTTCCAGTGTGAAATAATAGCAGGAGATTTTAAATTGGATCTGTGAAGGAGAGTTTCCCTCTTTTTACAACCAGTACAGTGAGGGGCAAAACTCACAATGTTCAGATGTTTAGCTACTATATCTAGGCAGTGGGTAAGGGCTGAGCAATAAGATAGGAAAGTAAGGTAAAAGAAAAAGAAAGTAGGAAACAGAAATACAAAGAAAAAGAAAACACAGAAATAGGAAGAAAAAGAAGGAAAGAACTAGAACAAAAAGAGGAGAAAAAATAATACTGTGTTAAAAATCAAAACCACGTGGTGCACAGACAGAACAGGCAGAGATGGTGGTGCCTGGATGGATTCTGTCCTGGGTGAGAGAAAAAGGGATAATTTAAACAGAGAAATGCACAAGGAGGGGACAGAAAGCTATTTTTTAAAAGGAGAAAAAAAAATGTTAGAAGGGACAGAGAAGAACAAGAGTGAGAGATAGACTGCCTACCTGACTAGCACTGGGGTCTGGTGGGGGGTGAGTCCTAGATGGGGAAGCTTCATAGCCATGAAGCTGGACCCAGAAGGTACAGAAGGAGGATGGATCTTTTTAAACAGACTGAGTCTTAAATACTCAAATGAAACATTATTTAGTGTCGTGATTGGCATCACTGGGATGGGTCATCAATGGGAAAGCAGTGCTCATTTAGACGTAAAATTTTTGATATGGTGTTTAAAAACTAGTCTCTTTTTTAAAAAATAGAAGTTGATTCATTTATTTCTTCCATGAGAGTCAGAAAGACAGCATCCCCATGTCACTATCCACCCCCAGTCTCAGTTGGCCCAGACCATGGGGCCTGGTGTATTCAGAGAGGCTCTAGAATATGAACCCAGAGCCTTCTCTGTGGGCCCATCCCACAACTGCTGCAGCACCAGTTGGCCTCTCAACTCACTGGTGGGTTCAGTTCTGCTACATACAAGGAGGCTTTTAAATTTCCAGAAGCATAAAGATAATAAACTCACGCACATAGCTAAACCTTGGTTTATTGGTAGGAATCAGTTCCTGCACCTCAGGACTTGGCAAACTGCCTGGGGCCAAAGCCTATTCTTGTGTGATCTGCAATCTAAGGATGGTTTTAATATTTTTATATTGTTAAAAAATCAGAAGCAGAATAATATTTCATGACACATGAAAATTAAATAAAATTGAAATGCTAGTGTTTATAAATAAAATGTCACTGGAATGAAGCCATGTTTATGTGTTTACAGTCTCATGGCTGCTTGTGTCAAAGCAGCCCAACAGTTGCAATGAAGACCATCTGACTCATGAAGTTTAAAAGATGTGCTCTCTGGCCTTTACCAGAAAAGTTTGTTGACACTGCTCTAGAGTATTGCTTTTCAATCCCCTAACACCTTTGGGAAAGCATATGTATCATTAAGGAAGAAGTTTGGTTCACTATAAACAGAATCCTTAAAAAAACACTGGCTTAAACAAGGTAGGGGCATATTTTTGTCTTACACTAAAAAGTCTAGAGATAGGCAGACTGGCCCAATATAATAATTCTGTGGTCATCAGGGATAGAGGTTTTTTTCTGTCCCTGTCCTTTTCCATCTTTACTGTGTGACCTTCATCTTTAAGATTGCCTCATTGGGAACCAGCAGTTAGTGTAATGGCTATGTTGCTGGACTCCCATGTAGTCTATCGCAGTTCACGTCCCAGACCCGGTGGCTTAAAACTCACACCAGGCATGTGTGCGTGCGTGCCCACGATCCCAAGAGGAGAATGGAGGAGAAGGGATTGAGGCGTGACCATCCCCCCAGGGGGTGATTTCTCGCTTTCTGTCTCTATGTCTCTGTCTGTCTGGGGAACGCACGCACCCTATAGCGAAAACATATCCAAAGAAAAAAAAAAAAGATTGCCTCATGGACCAACCCAAGTGCCCACAAACAGATGAATGGATTGAAAAAGTGTGGCACATATACTCTATGGAATACTACTCAGCCATTAAAAAAAAAAAAAAAACCAAGACCCTGGCTTTTGACAGAAAGTGGATGAATATGGAAGATTTACTGCTGAGTAAGCAAGCCAGGCTATGAAGGAGAAACATTGTATGTTTCCACTTAATATATACTGAGTGTCTGCATTCTATGACTGAAACTGAATGACTAAAGGATATAGAAGCATAACAAATGGTTGTGAATACCAGATTCAGTGTGGGAAGAGGCTGGTTGAAGGAGTAGAGTCTGAGGAAGGACAGTAAGGAGAAAAATAGAGAGGCAAGTCATTTATGGGTTATTATTTATTGAAGATAACTTTACAGTATTGTCAACTGGACTGATGGGAAATGTACATATGTTGGAATATTCACTTTGCAAACTAAGTAACATGTGATTGAATGTATAAAGGAAATTGAAATTAAAAAATTAAAGAAGGAGTTTCTGCACACAGCAAAGGACACCATAATTAGTGTGAATCGACAACCCTCAGAATGGGAGAGAATTTTTGTTAACTGTGCCTCAGATAAGGGACTTCTAACTAGAATACACAGGGAACTCAAGCAGCTTACCCGGAAGAAAATGGTTAACCCAATTAAAAGATGGGAAAATTAGCTGAATAAACAACTCTCTAAGGAAGACATACAAGCAGCCAAAAAGCATATGAAGAAATCCTCCACATCCCTCATTGTAAGGGAGATGCAGACCAAAACCACAATGAGATACCACCTAACCCCAGTCAGACTGGCGAAGATTAAAATAATAATAATGATAAGTGCTGGAGGGGATGTGGTGAAAGGGGAACACTCCTACATTGATGGTAGGAATATAAATTGGCCCAGCCACTGTGGAGAATGATATGGAGGTTCCTCAACGACCTTCAAATAGAACTACCATATGATCCAGCAATTCCACTACTGGATATGTACCCAAAGGACAGAAGAGCACTCAGTCAGAAAAGTGCTTGCACAACTATTTTCATTGCAGCCTTATTCACAATTGCTAAGACTTGGAACCAACCCAAATGTCCACAAACTGATGAATGGATTGAAAAATTGTGGTACATATACTCCATGGAATACTATTCAACCATAAAAAACAACAAGGCCCTGGAATTTGATAGAAAGTGGACGAATATGGAAGACATGTTGTTGAGTGAAGCAAGTCAGGCTATGAAAGAGAAACATTGTATGTCTCCACTTAACATATACTGACTATCCACACTCTATGGTAGAGACTGAAAGACTAGAGAACATAAAAGTATTAAAAATTGTAATGGACACTAGAGACAAAGTGGAAAGAGATTGTGGGAGGGGAAGAGTGTAGGAAAGGAAATTTGTGGGGGGGATGGAGAGGTAAGACACTTGTGGGACACAGGTAAGGTTTACTGTCTGTTGACAAGGATGTGTCTAATAGTCTTGACTGGGCTAGACTGAGGTGTAAATCATGCTGGGTAAAGTCTCTTTACAATCTAAATGATGTATAGCGATTTAATGAATGAATAATAATAATTTTTTTAAATGGTAGGATCACCAAGATCAGTGTCCATCATTTTTACCACTTTGATTACGTGTGTAGAAGCCATCTGGACCCCTGCAGGAAGTGTGGCAAAGGAAATGATGCAAACATGCTAGTGCTCGTGCTTCTTATTGTTTTCTGGATAATAGAGGTTTTTTCTGATTCACAAAAAAAAAACAAAATGAAAGAAAAAAAAATTACCTCATGGTCATCTAATGGTTACTAGGGCTCCAGCCATTACATCATGTTCCCAGTAGTAGGAAGCAGAGGGGCACCAAGTCCAAAAGAGTTTGCCTCCCAGTTGAATAAGCTCCTTTTAAACAACTTCCCCCTAAGTTCTACCCAAATGTTTCTTCTTACCTAATTTGTGGATTTCCATTTGCAAAGGAGGCAATGGATAAGGGTCCAGCCACAGGGGCAAGTGGTCTCTCCATCTCCTTTCAACATAAGATCCATAATGGTTTCTCATAAATTTATGAGTCCTTGTTCAAGTACTTTTTTTTTTCAGGTTTTTGCCATAGGGTGCATGTGTTCCCAGAGAGAGGGGAGTGAGAAAGCACCCTTCCTGGGGATGGCCACACCACGCTCCCTTCTCCATTCTCCTCCTGGGATTCTGGGCACACACACACACACACACACACACACACGTGCGAGGTTTCAGGTCTAGAACTCAAACCATGGTTATCCGTGTGGGAGTCCAGCACTTAACCACTGCTGGCCCCAGGTACCATTTTTTTAAGCATACATCCTCACTCAACCTCCTGAGGGCTAGTTCTTCGCAAAGTATATTTTACAAATACAATTATTTAATCCTTATGACAGTTCTGAGAAGTCCAGTCATTACTGGAAAGGCAAGGAAAGTGAAACTCAGAGAGGTTAAGCAGCAAGCTGAAAGCCACTCAGAGTAGAGGGAGCAGCAGAGGAGGCCAAGCCCTGTATCTCCTACCCCAAACCTAGCTCTCTTTTTGTTCCCCACCATACCAAACTGTAAACACCATGAAGTCACAGACCTGGACTGTGCCTTCCCACAACACCCTCCATCTCTTGCTCCCTTCTCCACAGACTCCCTCCTCCCCTGCCCTCCCTCTTCCCCCTCGGCATCACTGAGGTCCTGGATGGTCCCCCCTCCCCTTCCCTCCCTCTGCCCCTTTAGCATCACTGAGGGCCTGGATGGTCATGCTGTCATCCCACCTCTCCTCCTGGGCTCTTCCTGTGACTAGTTTTGTGCCCTGGCCATTCTCTGCTCTGGTATTCTTGAACCAACAATTACACAAGTAACATAATTCTATTCAGCAATGTGTCTTAATGTTCCAGGAACCAGATACCAAAATCAACTGAGCAAGCTGTGACCGAAGCTGAAGCTCAAATGTGCAGCATGGCCTCCCCCTCTGATGCTGTCCTTAACCCTCTCCAAGCTTACACTTGCGTAGAAATACCTGGTCTTAGGGAAGACTCACCCAGCTTTTTCTCTGACCGCATGGTTGTCTTCGTCTACTATAGTGTTGCAGCAGGATCGAGGGTGGGGGGGGGTAGGACACGGGGACTTATAAAGAACAGAAGTTTGGGGCTGGCTCCATGGCCTGGTGGCTAAGGCAGCTGGATATCATATGACTGTGTAGTCTGAGTCCCAGACCAAGTGCCTTGAGAAACATGCTGGGCACGTGCGCATGTGTGCCAGAACTCCAAAAGCAGGGAGAGCTGGAGGGGAAGGGACTGCACGCCGCCATGCCCCATGGGGTGCTTCCTCTCCCTCTCTCTCTTGCCCTGGCGAGCACACACACCATGTAGCACATGCATGTCCGCGTGTACACACACACACACACACACACACATACACATAAAATAGAAGCTTATCTGGGTTATGACTCTTGTGGCCAGAAAGTTCAAAGGGATGAGACTGCTATCACGGCAGGGCTACAGAAACAGAGGATGGCAGGCGCGTGCAGAGGGTGGAGGGCACACACAGAGAGGATGGCGGGCACGTGCAGAGAGGGTGCAGAGAGGATGGCGGGTGCGTGCAGAGAGGGTGCAGAGAGGATGGAGGGCACACGCAGAGAGGATGGAGGGCGAATGCAGAGAGGATGGAGGGGGCGTGCAGAGGATGGAGGGGGCCTGCAGAGAGTATGGAAGGCGCGTGGAGGGGATGGGGGGCGCCGGTAGCACAGAGGATGGAGGGCGCGTGCAGAGAGGGTGCAGAGAGGATGGCGGGCGCGCGCAGAGAGGATGGCGGGCACGTGCAGAGAGCCGGGGCAGACGTCTTCCTTAACAGCTCACTCTTGTTAAACTAAACCGTTCTCATGAAAGCGAGGCTCACTCCGTCTCGCACGAATCCATTCATGATGGTGTGATGCCTCCATGATCCAATCGCCGCCCACCAGGCCTCACCACTCCCAGTGCCAGTACACTGGGGACCAGATTCCAAACATGAAACTGTGGGGACAAATGTCATCCAAACTCTAGCAAATGGTATAAATACAAGTTCACTCTTACAAGTCATTATTTAATATTGTTTTTAATTTGCTAGAGGGCACACGTCCTCACCAAAGAGAGATGAGACAAGAATGAAAGAGAGAGAGAAAGGGAGAAAGAGTGACAACAAGCACCAGGTCCAGGATTTGAATCACGGGCAACCACGTAGGAGTCCAGCACCTTAACCACTGTGCCACCTATTGTTCCCCCCCAAAAAAATTACTCTCTTTTTTTAGAGATATTTTTGCTATAGGGTTTGTGTGCTTGCCAGAGAGACACAGAGAGATAGAGAGAAAAAAAGTGAGAAATCACCTCCCTAGGGTGGATGGCCATGCTGCAGTATATTCTCCTCCATTCTCCTCTCCAGATTTTGGGCACGCACACACATGCCCTCAGCATCACTTTCTTTTTTTTAAATTAATTTATTTATTTATAGTCATTCACTGTACATCAATACAGTATACAAAATAAGATTTTGCAACCAGTATATCATGAACAAATAATTTGCTATTTCTTCTTTCTTATCAATTTTGCTTCCCCACACCCTTGATTCCCTACCTCTCCCCCTCTGTCAATTTCCTGCCTTCTCTCACCCGGCATGAATTTCAAGCTGCCAGGTCTAGGGCTCAAACTGTGGTCAACTATGTGGGAGTCCAGCAACGTAACCATTACACCATCTGCTGATCCCCCAATTCACTCTTTTTAAAGAATTTTTGAGAATTATTTTTGAGAATTATTTTTAATAATTATTTTATTGATATTTATCTATTTGTTTTAATTTGACCAGACAGGGAAAGAATGAGAGAGGGAGAGAGAGAGAGAAAGTGAGAAAGCAAGCCTCCAGGTCCGGGACCTGAACCTTGGTCGGCCATTTGAGAGTCCAGCACCTAACTTAACCACTATGCCACCTGCCAGCTCCAAATTAACTCTTAATAAGTAATAAAATTATACAAAATATATCCAGTGAAAATTAAGTCTTCTTTTCATCCCTGTCCCCAGTCACTAAGCTCTCTTACTTAAACAACCACTCTTCCCTTAATATTCTTAGAAACATGAGACTAGCAGTTGGCTTAATGGCTATGTTACTGGACTCCCATGTAGTCCACAGTGATTTAAGTCCCAGACCCGGTTGCTTAAACTCACTCCAGGTGCTTGTGTGTGTGTGTCCAAGATCCCAAGAGGAGAATGGAGGAGAATGGAGGAGAAGAGTTTGCAACGTGACCATCCTCCATGGGGGGTGATTTCTCACTTTCTGTCTTTCTGTCTTTCTGGTGACTGCACGCACCCTATAGTAAAAACTTCTCAAAAAAATGTATATATATGTATATATTCTTAGAAACACTCCATACACTTACAAGTACATGTACATATACCTGTACATATAGTCAGATGCTCCTTGACTTACAGTGGGGTTACTCATGATAAACTGAAAATAAATTAAAAACATCATAAATCGAAAACACATTTAATACATCTAACCTACCAAACATCATAGCTTAGCCTAGTCTATTTATTTTTATTTTTTTAATTTTTGTTTTATTTTTATTTGCATTTTTAATACATTCAATCACATTATTTAGCTTACAAGGTGATCATTTCAATATGTGAACATTTCTCCCCAGTTGAGTTGATCAAAATATAACAACACTACCTCCCTGTCTCAACAATGCTGTCTTCATATCCCTCCTCCAAATGTTTTTCCCCAGGTCCCACTCCTCCACACACACCACATCTGGCATTCACATCCATCTCTTGTGTTTGTACATCCTTTAGCCTGTCCGTTTCAGTTATAGAGTGAAGACATTTGGTATATATTAAGTGGGGACACACAGTGTTTCTCCTTCATAACCTGGCTTGCTTCACTCAGCAGTAAATCTTCCATATTCTTCCACTTTCTGTCAAAAGCCAGAGTTTTGTTGTTCTTAATGGCTGAATAGTATTCCATAGAGTATATGTGCCACAGTTTTTCAATCCATTCAGCCGTACAGGGGCATTTGGGTTGGTTCCATGTCTTAGCAATCGTGAAAAGTGCCACAATGAACATACATGTGCTAGCGCTTTTCCAATGAGGAATTCTTCTGTCCTTTGGGTAGATGCCAAGAAATGGGATTGCTGGATCATATGGCAGTTCTATTTATAGATTTTTGAGGAATCTCCAAATTGTTCTCCACAGTGGTTGGACTAATTTACATTCCCACCAGCAGTGTAAGAGAGTTCCCTTTTCACCACACACCCTGCCCCCTCCCGCCAACACTTACCATTTTTTGCTTTATCTTAGCCATTCTGACTGGGGTTAGGTGGTATCTCATTGTTGTTTTGATCTGCATTTCCCTCACAATGAGGGATGTTGAGCATTTTTTCATATGCCTTCTGGCTATTCATATGTCATCTTTAGTGAGTGTTTTTTTTCAACTCCTTCTCCCATCTTTTAATAG
>NW_006160094.1:7915369-7923494 GCF_000334495.1 Tupaia belangeri chinensis | reverse complement strand
GGAACATGGGATGTCCTTCCACTTTTTTTGTGTCATTTTCAATTTCTTTTTTAGCTTCTCATCGTTTTCCTTGTGGAGGTCTTTCACTTCTTTGGTTAGATTTATTCCTAAGTATCTTACACGTTTTGTGGCTATGGTAAATGGAATAAATTTTTTCAGTTCTATCTCCGTCTGCCTGTTGTTTGTATATGTAAATGCTACAGATTTCTGTATATTGATTTTGTATCCTGCAACTTTACAGTATTCATGTATTACTTCCAGAAAATTTTTAATGGAGACCATTGGGTCTTCTATGTATAAAATCATGTCATCTGTGAATAGAGTTTCACCTCTTCTCTTCCTATTTTGATGCCCTTAAGTTTTTCCTCTTTTCTGATTGCATTGGCGAGGACTTCCAGTACTATGCTGAAAAGGAGTGGAGAAAGTGGGCATCCTTGTCTCGTACCCGTTTTTAGTGGGAAAGCTTTCAGCTTTTCTCCATTCAGGATGATATTCGCAATGGATTTTTCATAGATAGCTTTTACTGTATTGAGAAATGACCCTGTATGCCAATTTTGCTGAGCGTCTTGAACATAAAGGGATGTTGTATCTAATCAAATGCTTTTTCTGCATCAATCAATATGACAATATGGTTTTTGTCTTTTTTCCTGTTAATATGGTGTATTACATTTATGGTTTTGCATATGTTGAACCAACCTTGCATTCCTGGAATAAAGCCTACCTGATCATGATGTATAAACTTTTTAATAAGTTGTTGGATACAGTTTGCTAGTATCTTGTTGAGAATCTTTGAGTCTATATTCATCAGAGATATTGGTCTATAGTTTTCCTTCCTTGTCCTGTCCTTATATGTTCTGAGGATAAGGGTGATAGAGGCTTCATAGAATGAATTAGGGAGAGATTCACTTGCACAACTATATTCATTGCAGCATTCTTCACAATTGCTAAGACATAGAACAAACCCAAATGTGCACAAACAGATGAATGGATTGAAAAAGTGTGGCACATATACTCCATGGTATACTATTCAGCCATAAAAAACAAGGCCCTGGCATTTGATAGAAAGTGGACAAACATTGAAGATTTGTTGTTGAGTGAAGCAAGTCAGGCAATGAAACAGAGACACTGTATGTCTCCCCTTAACATACACTGTCTGTACTCTATGGTAGAGACTGAAAGACTGGAGGACATAAAAGCATTGAAAATTGTTATGGACACTGGGGACAAAGGGGAAGGAGAGTGGGAGAGGGGAAAGTGCAGGCAGGGAAATTTGGGGAAAAAATGAGAAATAAGATATTTCTGGTACACAGATATAATTTGTTGTCTGTTGATGATGTCGTTTATAGTATTCCCAACTAGCCTGGTATGTGCCATATATGATGTTGGGTAAAATCTCTTTACAATCTATATGATGTATAGCGATTTAATGTATAAATACTAATAAAAAAGAAATGGATGAAGCTGTATTAAAGACAGGGTTACAAGTGAGGACTGCATTGCATGTAGAGGTGGATGGTCCATATCTATCAAGAAATCCTATTTTAATCTCCCTACCCTTTAGTTCACTTTTCTGTAGGGGTGCAGTTTTATTTGAGTGGTCACCAGCTCAGCGCTCACATGAAATGAACTCTTTTTCTTCTTAAAAAATAATGGAGGATTTTTATCTCAACAGAAAAAAATTCTAGGATTTTCCCCAGAGTTTTATTTGTACAGAGACTCTCATGAAATTCAGACTAATAAAACCTAGTTCAGACAAATTGGAGGCTAATCTTGGTAATTCATAAAAAGCACAACATGGGGCCAGACCATGGCATGGTTAAGGTGGCTGAATCACATGGCCAAGCTGGCAACTTGAGTCCTGGCAGCTTACAAAGCACACAAGGTGGGACCAAAGGGCCTGGTGGTAATATGCTGGACTCCCACCTGGTTGACTGTAGCTTAATTCCTGGACCTGACAGATTGCTTTCTAACTTTCCCTTTCTTTCTTACTGTCTCTCTCTCTGATCAATTTTTTTAAATGATAATAAATAAAATTGGAGAACAAGTTTTTAAAAAACTGTCACATATTTGTGCATACCCAAAACTCCAAATGGAGGTTGATATGGAGAAATGATTGCATCATGGCCATTCTCCACGTGGGGTGATTTCTCACTTTCCTTCTCTATCTTTCCCCGGGAAATGCACATGCCTTGCATAATAAATAATTATATTAACAATTATTCATTAAATTTCAATTATTTTGGGGTACCAGCAGGTGGCATGGTGAATAAGGTGCTGGACACTCCCATGTGGCTGACCACGGTTCAAGTCCTAGATCTGGCTGCTTGCTTTCACACTTTCTCTTTCTCTCTGTGTCTCTCTCTGGTCAAATTAAAATGAACGAATAAATAATTTTTTTAATTAATTTGTTTTCATTAATATGTTATGTTGGCCAGCTTAGAGGCAGAGAGAGAGAGAGAGAGAGAGTAGAATGGAGTAGGTAAGCCTCCAAGTCCAAGATTCACGCTATAGTTAGCCATGTGGGAGTCCAGGGCCCTTGATGCCATTCCACCTGCCAGCCCCTTGCAGGAAAATTTTCAAAAGGCATTATATGGGTGGGTAGGCTTAGATTCTTGATAGTGATAGTGGTAGTATAAAGGTATTCCTTTCTCCAAGTTTATCCAAACATGTACATTAAACATGTACAAATTTTTGGTTACTATTTACACCTCAATGAAGTTTTTTAAGAGGGAGCAAACATGTTTTGTTCTTTACCTTTATTTTGGACTTCTTTCAGTAAGAGTGTGATTGTCATGTGACAATACAATGAACAATTTGTGTCAAAATATAAAATTAAATTTTTTTAATTCTAAACTAGTGGTTTTGTGTTTTTCTGGGGCAGGGGTGGTGGTGGTGGTGGTGGGGGTGGTGGTGTGTCCCTGCCAGGGAGTGACAGAGACATAGTGAGAGAGGAAACAAAGAAAGCACCCCCAGTGGGGAATGGTCAGGCTGCAACCTCTTCTTCATTTCTCCTTCCTTTCTGGGTCTGAGCATGCATCCATACACACATGTCTGGCACGTTTCTTAGGCTTCCAGGTCTGGGACTCAAGCATGTCAAATCCAGCTCTCTTACTCACAAGGCCATAGATTCAGCGCACAAAAAAGATTTCCTTAAATTATTTATTTGATTTTATCTATTATCATTTTTTTAAATGTGCAATAGGACACATGTGCTCATGAGAGAGAAACAGAGAGAGAGAGAAAGTGAGAGAGCAAACTTCTAGGTCCAAGATTTGAACCATGGTCAGCCATGCAATATTTTACACATCTACCTATCCATCTTGACAAAATCACTTGCTTTTCAAGAGTCAACGTCAAACTTGCTCAAAGTGTAATTCCAATGTCGTTATTGTTAGTACAAGTGGAAATCAGATAGAAACTAAACTTTCTGATGTTTATTTGTATGTATATATATTGTACTCATTTTGTTCTGCTCAGCAAGTTTGTCTAATGTATTTGTCCCCTTATGATAACGATGTTTCATATGAAAACAAAAACAAGTATTGGTGAAGATATGGAGAAATTGGAACCCCAGTGCATTTGTGGTGGAAATAGAAAATGTTGCAGCTGTTATGGAAAACTAAATAGAAGTTCTTCAAGAATTAAAATAGAATTACCATATGATCCAGCAGCCCTACAATCTGGGTATATATCCAAAAGAATTGAAAACAGGCCATATTTGCATTCCTGTGTTCATTGCAACATCATTCACGATTGCCAAGAGATTAGCAGCAACCTAAATGTCCATTAACAGATTAACAGATTTTTAAAATATGGTTTATATGTGTGTGAAATTGATTATTATTGAATCTTAAAAATAAATGAAATTTGGGGCTAGCAGGTGGCATGGTAGTTAAGGTGCTGGGCTCTCACATGGTCGACCGTGGTTTGAGTCCCAGGCCTGGCAGCTTGCTTTCTCGTGTTCCCTTTCTCTCTCTCTGTATCTCTTACCAAATTTAAAAATAAATAATAACAAATAAAAATAAATAAATAATTCTAAAATAAGTGAAATTTTGTCATGTGCTACAACATGGAAGAATCAGGAATAGCAGGTGGCATATTGGCTAAAGGACTGAACTTTTGCATGGCCAAAGGTGGTTCCAGTCCCGGACCTGGCAGCTTGAAAATCACACCAGGCATGTGTGCGTGCATGCCCAAAACCCCAAGACAAAAATGGAAAAGAAGGGGGAACCAGCAGTTAGCGTAATGGCTATGTCGCTGGACTCCCACGTAGTCGACCGCGGTTCGTGTCCTGGACCCGGTGGCTTAAAACTCACGCTGGGCGCGTGTGCGTGCGTGCCCAAGATCCCGAGAGGAGAATGGAGGAGAAGGGATTGCGGCGTGACCATCCCCCCTGGGGGGTGATTTCTCGCTTTCTGTCTCTATGTCTCTCTCTGTCTGTCTGGCGAGCGCACGCGCCCTACAGTGAAAATCTCTCAAAAAAAAAAAATGGAAAAGAAGGGATTGCAGTGTACAACCCCTCCTGGGGGGTGATTTCTCACTTTTCCTCTCACTGTTTCTGCCTATCTCTCTCCAGCAAGTGCATGTGCCCTATGGCAAAAACCTTGAAAAGAAAAGAAAATACAACATTAAAGAATCTTAACTACATTGGGGCAGGCAGGTGGCATGGTGGTTAAGGGCATTGGACTCCCACATGGTCGACCACAGTTCAAGTCCTGGCCCTGGTGGCTTGCTTTCTCACTTTCCCTCTCTCTCTTGCTCTCACTCTGTCTCTCTCTGGTCAAATTAAAATAAGTAAATAAATAAATAAAGTTAAATTGGGTGGAGGGGGGGAAGAAGAACCTTAAGTACTTTATGGAAAGTAAAAGAATTCAACTGTAAAAAGACACTACACATTTCCACTTACACGAGATATCTAAAGGTGAGCTCCTAGCAACAGAAAGCTGAACAGTGATGGCCAGGGGCCGGGGTGAGGAAAAGGGGGAGTTGTTCAATAATTCTGGAGTTTCAGTTTTCCAAGATGACAAAGTTCTACAGATCTGCTGTATAGCAATGTGTACAGTTAACACTGCTATACTGAATACTTACAAGTGGTTAAGGAGGTAAATTTCATGCTAGTGTCTTTTTACTACAATTATTTAAGTAGCCAAATGATATGTATATTTTACTACTATTTAAAAAAATTAAAAAGACATCTCTGTTCATACAGGTCAAATTCAAGAGTAAGAATATCCTTAGGTGTCTGGTAGGTGTCTGGTATACCAGGGGTGATGGCAAAATGGGCAAACAGATACAATCAAAGGTAAAACAGACAGGGACTGGGTGGATGGAGGCTGACTTGAGGTGGAAGTCACCCAAAGTCTCCAGCTTTTACAATTGTCAGGTGTAGGCTGTTCCCTGGAGTGGGGGAGCACTAGGTTCCTGGGACTTGGGAGTCAGGACACGGGATTTAGTCCCGGCTCTGTCTGTTTCTGAAACCGAGGCAGGTCACTTCCTTCCTCAATGAAGTGTAGCCTCATCTGTACGATGAGGGGATTGAACAAATGATTTCTGAAGTCCTTTCCTACAGATGCTCTAAAATCAAACTATTAGACATTTGCATCTCAGTGTAGATTTATTTCTGAGGTTAGTTTCTTCCGTGGCACTAGCTGAGGTGTGAGAGGAGGCTTTGAATGAGGAAAGGGGGCCCCGGAGATGGGCAAGGGGCTGAAAGGAGCTGCTGTGAGGGAGACGTGCAGCAGGCCAGGGTGCACAGACAAACCCCTGGGTCCCAGGCGGCAAGAACAGGCCTCCCAGACGGAAAAAGTTACGGGAGAAACTTGGGCAATGATTAATTGGGTCCAGTGGGAGAGAAAGCCCAAATACAGTCAGAAAGAAAACATCAGTAGCATGACCCAAATATGAAGAGATTTCATAAGATATCCCTCTAATCTACTTTCTTTTGCTCTATAATTGATTTAGGTTTTAGTCAAAGCAAGTCTCGCTAAGTTAGGGACACATGCACCATCCAGAAAAAGATAGAAAGAGAGAACAAAAATGAGAAATCACCCTCATGGGGCAAGGACACACCAAATCCCCTCTCTAGTCTCCTCTTAGGATTTTAGGCACACACACACACACACACACACACACACACACACACACCAGTGTATTCTTCAAGCTGCCAGATCCGAGACTTGAACCACAGAATCTGCCATGTGGGATACAGCTCCCTAACCACCACAACACCTGCTGGCCACCTCAATCTTTTTTTCACACCAGAAGGTGCATTTACGGCAGAGAAAGAGAAAGCACCCTACAGCAGGGCCTAGTTACACCATAATCCTTTTTCTTCCAGTTCTGCATCCCATCAGGAACCTGGACGACCATGCCTGGCATGTTTCTCAAGCCACTGGAGGTGGGACCTGAACCCTCATGGGCCACGTGGGATCCGACTTCCTCTGCACAGCGCTTAACTGCTATGCTACAGGGTGGCCTCCCAGTCTTTCTCTTTGTATTTGTTTTCGGTGTCTTGTCTCCACCATGAACATGTGAGCTCCCAGAGAAACGAGCCTCATATTCTTTTTTCTTTTCTAGTTTTATATTACTTTCATAACAGAAGCACCATAAATGTTTATTGATATGTCACATCTAGGAAAGTTGCCACAGAAAAATCATGATTCGACCTGAAAAGGGAGACACTATTAAAGCACTTTTCTCACAAATACAATGTTGTCTCCACCATGAACATGTGAGCTCCCAGAGAAACGAGCCTCATATTCTTTTTTCTTTTCTAGTTTTATATTACTTTCATAACAGAAGCACCATAAATGTTTATTGATATGTCACATCTAGGAAAGTTGCCACAGAAAAATCATGATTCGACCTGAAAAGGGAGACACTATTAAAGCACTTTTCTCACAAATACAATGATTTGTCCCCCCCCCTTGGGGGAAACTGAGGTCTTCTCTGTAGATTGAGGGACCATCCATCTGTTTCTTAGAGGCCATGGGCTTCCCTCAAGTCAAAGGAGCCCCTGAGGTGGTGCTTCTGAGGAAGAGGGTGGCCAGCAGCTGCAGCCCCTACAGGCTGTCTTGGCAGGGGCCCCTCCCATGGCTCTCAGGCCTCCCCCCACGCCGGCAAGCTCAGCCTCTGCCCCATGACCCAAACAGGCCGTCAGAACAACCTGCCCTGTTCTGACCAGATGCTGCAGAACAGAGAAGGGGGAGGTGAGACATGAGGTTCCTGGGGCCTGGGCATAGCCAAATAAAACACTAATGAGGGGACTCCAGACAAATGTGAAGGCTGCATCTTTCTTATGTGACAACATTGCAGTTTTCTGAAAAAGGATCTAAGCAAATTAGTGTGTGCGTGCGTGCACGCGTGTTGTCGGGGGGAGGTCTTCCAAAAGCTCATAGAAAATGCTCTTATGAAAAAACTATGCATGGATTTCAAAATTTGTTTGTACCAGAATAAACTTGTACTTGAATTCCATTTTTCACACACAGGGACTTCAAAAATGTTATGGAAAATGGAGTTCAAGTACAAGTTTATTTTGGTGCAAACAAATTTTGAAATCCATGCGTAGTTTTGCAAAAGAGCATTCATTTTCCACAAGCTTGCCGAAGCTCCTCATGTCTGCATATGCTCCCACCTGCGCCTGTGGCATAAATCTGCTCGTCCCTGTTCCACATCTGCTCGTGGGGTGTGACCGCCACACACGTGTGTGGAGGCTGGGGGATAGCCAGGTGGACATGCATGTCAGTCAGGGTGGGTTGTGGGGCCGCCAGCTGAGCCCTGCCCCAGTGCTCCTGGGCTGCTCCCAGGGCAAGAAGAGGGATAAGGGCATGAGCACACTCTGGTCAGCCCGTCTGCCTGCTATCTCCGACCCAGGGCCATCTGCCTGTCCGCAGCCTCCACAGCCCGGCCCTGCTGAGGAGGTGCTCCCTGACAGGTGAGGAAAGGGCTCTGCCCCCGAACCCCTGCGGCTGGGGCTTGCCCAGGGTTGCTGGGCAGTGGGGAGCAGTGGGGAGCTGAGCCCCAGGCAGCCCGGGCTTCTGGCTGTAATGTCCTTCATTGTCACCCTTAAAGCCCTTCTCCATCCGGGAGAGGCTGGGTCCAACCCCTCTTTGACTCCGGCGGTGCG
>NW_006160094.1:7913171-7914031 GCF_000334495.1 Tupaia belangeri chinensis | reverse complement strand
TTAGACTCCGGAGATGCGATTTCTGCAGGACTCCACTCAAGGCCACGCCCCTTCACCCACTCCCATTTTTCTCGGACTCCGATTCTCTGCTTTGGCCAACCGCTTCTGCTCAGTGTCTCCTGAAAGGAGCCGGAGTCTGGACTTGGAGTTCCTCTGCCCTGGAACATGCCTCTCCACCACCACCCCACCTCCAAACACCACGGCAGTCCCTTTCCTCCCAGAAGCCTTCCCTGACCACCTAGCTGAATGCTCACTCTCCCAGTTCTTGTTTTCTTTAAGTTGATTTCTCCCATAAAAAAGAGACAGGTACCCAATGGGGTGCTCATGCCGGTATTAGCCAGCCCAGGTCACGGGCACACCTACACACCCAGCGTGTGCAGGGGGACCCCGGGACACAAAGCCAGGGCCCTCAAACATGTTGTTTCTACCGCATCACCGCCGGCCCCTCTCCTGTTCTTGCCCACACTGCTCACCCCACTGATCACCTGTGGCTCGCCTCTGGGATTAGCTCCCTCCATGTGAGCGCTCTCCTCGGCCCTGTTCTCATGTAGAGCACCCCTCTCACCACACAGGGCCCGTGGGCAACCTGCAGCCTCTAACTTAAACTAAGGAACACTCAGGTAAGAGTTTATTTTCTCTTTCTCTTTTTTTTTCTTTTGCAAATTTATTTTCTTCCCCCCCTTTTAATTTCAATTTATTTATTTGCGTTCATTCACTGTACATCATTACAGCAGACAAAATGAGATTTTCCATCCAGAGTACACTGCATATTGTCTCAATCAAGCACATCAACAAACATGTTATTGTCAGCAAATGATCTTCCATTTCTTGTTGTATGTTTTGCTTTTTTTCCCCCATCC
>NW_006160094.1:7903919-7912555 GCF_000334495.1 Tupaia belangeri chinensis | reverse complement strand
CACACTGTATAGTGACTCAATCATGCACATTACAAAATAATTTTCCAATTCTAGTTCTTAGAATTATTTCCATCCCTCTTTCTGACCCTCTGTCCCTTCCCACCCTCCTCTCACACCACCTCCAGTGTCCACAATTGTCCTCCATTCCCTTCCCACCCACACTGCATTGATCACACAATTTCCTACATAATCTAACTACTTTCAATAGTGAGTTCACTCATTACTACTAAGAAAACCAGTTTTAACTTAAATCAAAGAAACGCCAAGGAACTTTGCTTAAAGTCAGGAAACAGGTTAGGATTCTGTTCAAATGGCAGGTGCATGAACCTATCAGTCTCATGTACTTTATCGTCTGTTGTGGTTCAATTTTCCTGATTAAATTCTGGGATATAATATTCAACTCCAGACTTGTCCCTATGATTAAGTTGGCCACTTTCTTAGTTTTTGAACTCTTATTTCTGTGTGTCTGTATTTAATTGTCCTGATACAGCACACCCTTGAGAACTTCTTGGAGATCTGGTCTGGTGCTGGTAAATTCTTTCAGGTTTTGTTTATCTGAGAATGTTCTTGTATTTTCCTCCCACCTGAAAGATAATCTTGCCAGGTACAGTAAGAGTTTATTTTCTTATTGTGGGGACCTCAGGAAGACTAGAAGTCTTCGTTTCCTGAGTTTATTACTCAAAGCACTAACCCTGCCAGGCAATCCTCCAGAAAATCATTTACAGGGCCGGTTTCTGCTTACTCTTTTGGTCTGAAAAGTCACCTCTAGGAATGGATTTATTGATTTGGGGCCCAAGACCCGGGGTTCTGCCCTTAATTACCCATAATACTGAATGCCAGCGACCGACGGGCCAGGCTGGGCATGGAGCTGCCTTGACCGTCTCCCCCTGAGTTTCCTGGATTTTCTCCTTGAGTACCTTTCAGGAGCTCGGCCTGGGTAAGGACAGCAGGCGTTTTGAGAGAACTCTTGTCTCGGACACAGTGGGCAGCTAGCGCTCCCAAGGGAGGTTTCTGATGCCAGAAATGCAGGCTGCCTCTCAGCGAGCCAAGACTGCTGCTTAGGGATCTGAACCAGAAATCCTTCGGGGATACGGAGGCATGAGTAGCTCCTAGTCTGCCAGGGACGTAGCTTTCCATTTGGACAGTGATGTTGAAGGCTGTGAGGTAGCAGCAGGACTCTCCCCCCTGAGAGCTGCCATTTATTCCAGCCAGTCAAGGGCCAGACTGGAGGGAATGAGGTTTCTGGCAGTCCGGGCGAGGAAGTCCTGCCCGCAAGGAGCCCTTGCTGAAGGACCCGCGTCCGCAGCCTCTGTCCTATCGGCCTGGTTCCCAGCCCTGCTTGAGATTGCCTTGGCGTCACACTGGCCTGGCTGTCTAAAGGCCACTCTGCAGGGCAGTACCCTGTTGTAACCCCATGGGCGCCCTCCAGCCAGCCCTACATTCTGCCATCTGCACGGCCCCTTCCCATCCAGCCCCTGCCTGTCTGAGCAGAACACGGGGTAGAAGGCGCCAGGAGTATCAGTGCTGTCCACTCAGTACCTCTAACAGTTCCACCAAAACTGGCATTGGAGGGTCAATAAATGGCACAGTGGATAAGGTGCTGGACTCCCACATGGTCAACCATGGTTCAAGTCCTGAACCTGGTGGCTTGAAAATCATGCCAGGTGTGTGTGCATGCATGCCCAAAATCCCAGGAGGGGACTGAAGGAGAAAGGATTGTGGCATGGCTACCTCCCCTGGAGGGTGACTTCTCACTTTCTGTCTCTCCATCTCTCTCCTCTCTGCAAGCACACAGTCCCTATAGTAAAAACTTAACCACAACAACATCAAAGAACAAACTGATGAAGTGTATTTTAACTGAAATAAAGAGCAGTTGCTAATAGTCCTTCCCATGCTTGTGGCGCTTTTCCAGTTTGCAGAGTTTTCACACGATTGTCACTTGACCCTCACATGCTCCTGCGAGTAAGCAGACACCAATATTCCTACTCCCCTTTGGCAGATCATCAAGCCCACCGGTTTGTTCGAAGGTCATGCCGTTAATGAACGACGCTCCCGGAATGCAGATTCAGGTCTTCGTGTCCTGCATCTACAGACATTTCGTAGGATTCTTGGTGTTCCTTTATCCGGGCTCTTCCTGCGCCCTGGACCTGGACCAGGTCAGGAAGATCCCAGTGCGCTGCCTGACCTGGAGCTCCAGTCCGGCCTCGCCTAGATTTGGTCTCTCGGCAGATTCGCCTGTGTCTGTGGATGAGTGCTGGCCATTTCCAATGTGCGGGCTCATTGTGTCCGGGTGGGGAGGGGTACTGACTTGCTCGCTTACTGCACCAAGCCAGAGCCTCTGCCAGCCCTCAGCCCACGGGGTCTCCTACAACAGCGCACATGCACTGGGAGGGGCATTGGACAACCTCAGACAGTGCATCTGGTGCCAGTGACGTGGCCGGGTTAGAATGAAGGAAAGGAGTGACTCCTGGCTGTGTGGGAAACTGCATAAAGGAGGAGGTTCCCAGGACATGCCCTCTGCTTCTTCCCATCTCTTGGCTCAGCTGCATCCAGCAGGAAAAGAAGCAAGAGACGCCAGGCACAGACCTGCCCCACTTCCTCCCTGGCCTGGACAAAGCCACCAGCAGGGCTTGGTCCCAGCCTCTTCTCCCCTCACAGACGTCATTGTCACAGCGCTCCCATCTGGCGTCTACCTGCAGGTCCTGGGTGAGGAGGGACTTCCGCAGCAGCGGGCCCTCCAGCAGCTGGCTGGGCCTTCTGGTTGTGCGGTACCACGGGGGAGTTCCCATCATCCCAGGATGGGGTGGGTGGGGAAGTGCTGAGAAAGTCTCCAAGCAGAATGTATTAACATTCACAAAGATTTAAAAATAAATATATACCATCTGGTATTTTGGGGACAATGAAGAGGGGCTGGGTTTGGGAGGAAGATGGCTATGTGGTGCGGAAACAGGCTCTGCAGACAGACGTGAGTCACGATGAGGCTCGGGCTTGTGTCGTTCATTCTGAAGCCCTGAGCCGAGCAGACCTGGGAGCAGAGCTGGACGGTGGCCAGGCCAGGACACTGGGCATTGGGGGAGCACACGGGCAGCCTCTTGGCTCGCCCCCAGGAGCAGAGGGAGAGTGGGGACCCGTACCACCTGGTGTCTTGCCATGGGGAAGCCAGGATACACTGGACTTTGCTCCAAGTTGGTTGGTTAAGTACACACTGAAGGGAGACGACTTGCCCAGAGACAGGAGGATGGGAGCACCAAGTCTGGAGCTGTAGCGTGAAGCGAGTACATCCACGTGCAGCATCTGGACTGGTGCTTGTGTTCTACGTAGATGGAATACGTTGTTGGGGACTTCCAGGTCCGATGGAGAGTTCAGGGCAAAGAAAGCCAGCGTCCCAGAGCAGACAGGTCACTAATGACCTGCGGCACAAATGCGTTAACACAGAATCTGTTCTGCAGACATGCAGACAGATGACAGACGCAATCACAGTGGCGGGAACATACTGCAGACCAAATTCCAGCCCACGGTAAGCCCGCTAGCTCGTACCATTTCAGACTCTGACTCACACCTGCCTGGGACACTTGGGCCACCAGCCCTTGAGAAAATGTAAGGGAGAACCATTTCCCACTCCACATTTAGGAAAGTGACCTCATTCAAAACACACTGAGCACCTACTCTGGTATAAAACAGTCTGAAATGTGCTATTGGGCTTCAAATGAAGTAAAAGAGGTGGTCCTGTCATTAAGAATCTGATAACCCCACTGGGGAGCCAAGGTCGACTCTAATTCAGATGAAAGTGTGGTCTTCCTCTTCTTGAACAAGAATCTATAATGTCACCCATTTCCCTGTCCACCCAGACTTTAGAAATTTAGTTTTAAATTTAGAGCCTAAATACTGCAGCAACTCACTTTTCCTCAGGGGTCCTGGATTCCAGTTTTCATTACAGTTGTTTGTTTTGTAAAATTACGTATGCTATTGTGATATCACAAACCATTCTGAAGAGCGTGGGGAATCAGAAGGTCAAAAGACTAACACAGACCGGGGCGAAATTGCCGCACAAGAAAACGACAAGTGGAGTCTCACAGAATCTTTGAGGCAAGGGGACACAGAAGCGCCGGAGACAGCTGCTCTCTGGATGTAGCACTCCTCTGGGAAGCTCCAGGTGCCCAACACACTTCCAGATTGTTCCACTGTGTGTCAGCGATGTTGGACCATTTTTAGACTGAACAGAAGTCCACCTCCCGTTAACCCTCCTCTCCTGAGCCTGCTTCTGGCCCATGGAGTGACGCAGGACCAGCCACGTGCCTCTTCATTTGACAGCCCTTCAGCTATCTGCGGCCAGTGACCGTGCCCTTCGGAAGTCTTCGGGAACCAGGCCCCCCGCCACGCAGGGCTCAGGCCCCTCTCCGACCTCTGTGGGTGGACTCCAGTTTCTCAAGGTCCCTCATGAAACCTCATGCCCTGTGCAACAGCCGGTGGTACAAACGTGACCTGACCAGCACCACGCACCTCAGGCCCGTTGCTCCGGGGACATCAGGTGGCCTCTGAGCTGTGTTGGCTGTTCTAGCAACTGCTTCCCGAACGAACGGGGCTCTGACTAGCCTGTGGCTGAACCCCTCCCCCAGCTTTTGCACCCCGTGATCACATCCACACCGGGCCTCTGCGGAGCGATAGAGTCTCCAACCAAAATCACAGCCATCACATTTGTTCATGATGGAACCTCAATGTACTGGTTTTAACCCATCATGTCAGGCAAACCATTTTTAAAACTTATCCTGTCAAGTATAAAATAGAAATAAGTTTTAATCTATTTCTTTCTTTTTTTTAAAATTTTTTTGGAGAGGTTTTTGCTATAGGGTGTGTGCACTCGCCAGACAGACAGAGAGAGACAGAGAGACAGAAAGCGAGAAATCATCCCCCAGGGGGCTGGCCACGCCACAATCCCTTCTCCTCTCAGGATCTTGGGCACACACGCACATGCGCCCGGTGTGAGTTTAAGCCACCGGGTCCAGGACTCAAACCGCGGTCGACTATGTGGGAATCCAGCGACATAGCCATTATGCTAACTGCTGGTCCCGAGTTTTAATCTATTTCTATTAGCTGTCTTTCCTAGTTTTCTGTCATCTGCAAATTTAACCAGCCTGCCTTCAGACAACAAGCTTACTAATGAAATGAAGTGTGACCTTGAACTAGTCTTTTAACCTCTGTAGGCCTCAGCTTCCTCATCTATAAAGTGAGGAGGCAGGGAGTGACCTCCGAGTTCCCAAGGAATTTCAATATAGCTTATATAAATTTAAATGGACTAGCTGGTAAAAGACTGGGAAGGGGGAAAAACAGACTCTCCCTTTCACTCATGGCAGAAATTAGTCAAGTAAATGTTCTGTGTTCAAATACACAATGTCAGCTTTAAACCTCAGGCATTCTCTGAAGGAAATAAACTCTGAAAATAGCATAGTACGTACCTTCATTTTAACTAGACAGAGTTGGTCCATGACCTAATAGTTCAAAAAGCTGGACCGGCAGTTGGCATAATGGCTATGTTGCTAGACTCCCATGTAGTTGACTGCAGTTCAAATCCTAGACCCGGTGGCTTAAACTCACTACAGGCGCATGTGCGTGTGTGCCCAAAATCCCAGGAAGAGAATGGAGGAGAAGGACTGTGGTATGGCCATCCCCCCTGGGGGGGATTTCTCACTTTCTGCCTCTCTTTCTGGCAAGCACATGCACCCTCTCCAAAACAAAACAAAGCTGGGTTCCATATAGTTGACAGCAGTTCAAATCCTGGCTCCAGCAGCTTGGAAACACACAAGGTTTGTATATTTCTCCATTCCAACAGGGTGTTGACCATGTCCCATTGGGGTGTTTTGTCTCTCTTCGGTGAGTGCACACGTTCCCCAGCAAAATTAAAATAAAAAAATTAGACACTTGGGCCAGCCTGTGGCATTGTGGATAAGGCAGCTGGATCCTACATTGCCAGCTGTGCAGTTCGTATCCTGTACACTGCAGCTTGAGAAGCAGGCCAGGTGCATGTGACTGCGTGCCCAAATCCAAAAGGGAGGGGGACGTGGAGGAGAGTGGGTTGTGGTGTGACGGTGCTCTATGGGTGGGGGTACTTTCTTGCATTTCTTCTCTCTCTCTCTCTCTCTCTCTCTCTCTCTCTTTTACAAGTACACATGCCTTCTGGCCAAAAAAAGAAAAAGAAAGAAAAGAAAATTAGACATTCAACTTTCACATAATTCTAGTCAGCAGAAGAGAAAAGATGCAAAAATGTACAGGTATTTTGTCATTTCATTGCAATAAATTTAGTTCCTAAATTCAGTATGTTATCTAAAACTATTTAATGAAATTAGTCTTACACTCTCTTTAATGAAATCAATGTGAAATACTACTTTTAATATTCAGAAAATTACTCAAGAGAATGTTTGAAACACCTATAGCCACATTGTATCCACGTCAGTCAAAGCCTTTGACCCTTGGGCTGGGTCCACAGCTTAGCCGGTAAGGAGCCAGATCCCACGTGGCCAACTGCAGTTCAGATCCCAGGTTTGTTGGCTTGAGAAACATGCCATGTATGTGTGCATGCATGTCTCAAGTCCCAACAGAGTAGAGAGATGGAGGAGGCGGCACTGTGGTGTGACCATGCCCCACGGGAGGATGCTCCTTCCTTCTCCCTCTCTCCCCATCTCTCTCTAGACAGTGTACACACCATCTGACAATTAAAGAACAATGAAAATCTTCAGCACTTCAGTCAAGGGAAAAAACTTGTGGCCCGATCTCATTTTACAAGCTACTAGAAAATTGTCAACAGAAGTATAATAGATCCCCTTTTTCTGTCACACTTAGCTTTTTCAGTGGAGCCCTTCAACGGCTTGCAGGGCTCTGGCAGGTGGCATGGTGGTTAAGGGCTCTGGATGCCCACATGGCTGACTGTGGTTCGAGTTCTGGACCTGGTGGCTTGCTTTCTCACTCCTCCCCCCCCCAGGTCAAATTAAAATAAATAAATGAAATAAATAAAGATAAAATAATTTTTTTAAAGGCTTACAGATAGAGCCCACCAAGTGGCAAGGCAGTTAAGACAGATGGATCTGACATGGCTGACCAGGTGGCTCAGACCTAGACCCAAACCTGAAAAACATGTCAGGTTTGAGTCTGTACGTGCCCAAAATCCTGAGAGGAGAATGGAGGAGAAAGGATTGTGTGGCCAAGTGAGGGATCTCTCACTTCCTCTCTCTCTGTCTCTCTCTGATGAGCTCATGAGCCCTATAGCAAGTTAAAAAAAAAGAAGAAAGGAAAAGAAAAAATGGGAAATAACTCAAATATGACTGTATCATAACTCATAATAATTCAATAAAATTTTGATCCATTCATATGATGAAATATTGTATAACATTTAAGGTGCTTTAAAGAATCCTCAAAGGAGAAATTTTTCAGATATTTTAGGAAAGAGAGCAGGATACAATTACATATATGAGAGGTTTTCAAAACATGAAAAACGTGTATCATAAAAAAAGTATGCATACATTTTAATCGTTTTTTGCACCAAAATAAATTTGTACTTTAATCCCATTTTCACAAAAATGTGTGCATGTACTAGTATATATGCTTTCATTTCAACTCGCTGTAATGAGAAAGCGAAGAGAGACAAGGGAAGCATGACCCTCCCGGGCTTGCCCTGGCTGATAGATGCTTTTTATTCCTTTACGTCTGTATATTTTCAACTTTTCCAGAATAAACACTTTATTTCCTTTTAAAATAGGGGAAAGAGATACAATCAGTAAACGGGAGTCGGGAGGAATTATCAGAGGTTCTGGACACCGGGGAAGTTCTGAACAGCCGATCAGGCCTCAGCGTCAGCGGCGGGAACTCGGGCTTCACGGTCGCCAGATCCGTAACCTTACAGGAGCAACCTCGCCCTTATTCTGGGTGCTCCGGGTTTTAACCCGAAGCAGTGATGTAAAATCTTACAGGCCGAAGGATGACTAAATGGCATGACTCCTAAGAAGCCCAGGCGCATCGCGACGTTGGAGCTGGGCAGAAAGCTGTCCCCTCCTCTGACCCCGAGGCTGGAGCCGAACCCTGAGGATCTGCAGGTGGCAGAGGCCGAGGCGCTGAGGAGTGCAGGGCGGTCAGGGAGGAGCCCCGGTGCTGTGGCGCCTGCTCACAGGGGTGGCTGCGGGATGGCAGGGACCCCACCGCTGCGAGTGGTGATGCGGTCCAGGAAAGTCTGCAAGGAGAGCGCCCTCTCCGAGTCGGCCGCGAGGGTGGACTTCAGGTGGACTCCATCTGACCAAGGACCCTCGGAGACCATGTCACCCCTGAGGCTCCCTCGCGCTGCCATGCCACCACTGCAGTTAGCAGGCGCTGGTCCACCCGCCCTGTCACTCATCCTGGGCAGAGTTCGGCGTGTGGGAAGCAGGGGTTGCTGCGGGTGAGGGCTCAGGCTCAGCCCTGGACGTGCCCAGCGGGACGCGGCGTGCCCGAGCCCCCTCGAGGCTTCTGCAACCTGGCCCGAGAGCCCAGCGGACCCTGCAGGGCGGTGGTCCGCGCCTTTGCGGGTGTGGTCGTCTGGCCTTCACCTCGGTCGGTGTTTCGCTGCGCGTCCTTCCCGATGCGCGGGGTCCCCACGCTCAGAGCCAGCGGCTTGC
>NW_006160094.1:7902034-7903362 GCF_000334495.1 Tupaia belangeri chinensis | reverse complement strand
CGCCGCCCGCCGCCCGCCGCGGAGATGCCGGCCTAGCCCTGTCCGGTGAGTACCGCCGCGACTTCCTTGGGATGGGCAAATGACAAGGCTATGGTCTTGATCGATGTCTTTTTAAAAATCACTTCTTTAATTTGCTTATGACTAAGAAGCACTTTCCTTTCTGGCATCTTTGGGTTTCTTGGGATGCTTTCATCTCCACTTGATCCCAGCCCAGTATCCGTGTCCGATTAACGCCAACACCCGCCAGCGCGTACCGAGCCTCGCGAACGCTGGCACACCCGGGAGCCTGCGGGAGAAGCGGCGGGCACGCGTCCCACTTGCATCCGATTCTCTTTATGTTCCTATCCCACAGTCAAAACGCCACCTCCCCGGGCAAACCAGCGTGTGCCAGATGTTAGAGGAACGCCAGGGTTCTCCGGCGAAGCCTTGTGTTTTCTGATGAGCTCATGAAAGTCGAGCCATTAGCTCATTCAGGGAAACAATTGTTACACGAGGAGGGACACCTGCTTCGCGCCAGTAGAGGGCGCCAGCGCTGCCCTGCACACTTGTAAACAGGCGCAGCCTGAAGCAGGCGCCGCCGCATCCGCGGGTACTCCGGGGCTGCAATGGACGCGCTAGTGCTGTCCTGGCATCTTCGACAAAGGATGGTTAAGGCAGTTCTTTCCTGGGAGCAAAGGAAAGGGCCGATGCCTCGTGGAGGACTGCATTTATTTTAGAGTAGAATGACTGATTTCACGGCAAAGGACTCTGTGCTAACCAGTCTTCTCCTGGCCTGCCAATGCTTCTCTTCCCTCCTTTCCCCACCCCAGAAACCTGATCTAGCTCTGCCACCAACGAGTTAGAATTGTCATTGTTGTAAAGACGCAAGGGGAGGGTGAGGTCCCAATAATGAAAAACGAATTGAAAGCGGAACTGCTGGGTCCTGCAGCACAACTCACTGGGGTCGCAACCTTAGCGGCAGGTGGGAACACTGGGCAGCTTGAAAAATCCCACAGCGGGGCCCAATTCCTAGCGCTTCTGTTATGGTTGGGAAATAGCTGAAACAATGGAGTGTCCTAAAGCTCCCAGATGAAGCTCATCAGCTAAGGTTGCAGGTCTAATCGATCAGGATGACATTCTCCCAGGTGCGCCTGGAAATAGCTGAGCCTCTTCCGTGGGCGAAGAACCTTGTCGGCCAAGGTAAACAACTCGTGAAGCCTAGAAGCTGCAGGCACAGAGAGCTAGCAGAGCCTCGGCTGCTCTGAGAGGGTTAGGACAACGGTGATGTTTCTGGGGTGGGGGAGACACACTTCTAGGATGTTCTGATCTGTATTCTGGAGTAAGGGAAA
>NW_006160094.1:7893505-7902003 GCF_000334495.1 Tupaia belangeri chinensis | reverse complement strand
TAGACCTTCACTCACCCACCTGCCCACCCATTGCTAGGGGAACGGCAGGTCAGGGAGAAAAGGAAAAGTTAGGGTACAATGGTCACTCTAGAGAATGAAGCAGTGATACTGAGATTGGCTAGAAATTAAAGTGTCATCCTTCTCAGCCTAAAGCCCTTTGAAATTACTTGAACCCCTCCCAAGGTTAAGGAAAATTCTTTTTTTTTTTTTTTTTTGAGAGGTTTTTGCATAGGGCGCATACGCTAGCCAGAAAGACAGAGATAGAGAGACAGAAAGCGAGAAATCACCCCCCGGGGGGATGGCCACACCACAATCCCTTCTCCTCCATTCTTCTCTCAGGATCTGGGGCACTCATGCACACTCGCCCAGCGTGAGTTTAAGCCACCGGGTCTGGGACTCTAACCACGGTCCACTACATGGGAGGCCAGCGACATAGCCATTACACTAACTGCTGGTCCCAAGGGAAATTCTTGCAACTTCCTTTCTCCAAAAATTGGAGCACAGGGTAAGCTCCTCTCCGGAAATGCACTGCAGCCTGGGGCAGAAGGTCCTCCTGCCCTTGCATTCTGAGGTGAGCTCATGAGTGTCTGTAAATGCCATGAAGCAGGTGGGAGACAGAAGCCATTCAGAGAGTTTGCAATGCCTGAGGTGCTCAAGGAAATTAGGGAAGGCCTCAAAACTCTGGCCTGAGAAGCTACAAGTATGAGACCTACGCACTCATGCCAGAACCCGGCCAGGCACAGCTTCCTACTGCTCTTGCTTTCATTTTGGTTCAATACAGTAAGGGTCAAGGTCTCCTTGGGGGTGAGGTGGAAATGCCGGCACTGTGTCATCTGGACCCTTGCCAAGGCTCCATCATTCACCTCATAGACAGGCAGGAGAGTGAAGCACTGTTTAAAAAGCCCATGGCCGACCAGTGTCTGTCATGAAGCCGTGTGTGCCTCAGCACGGAGTGGTGGCTGGGTGCACCTCCTGACCACAGGGTGGCCAGGGCTCTCCACACAGCTCAGCCCCATTACTCGTCTCCACATTCCCAGGTACTGAACTGGACAAGGCCTCTCCTACACCTCCTCACCTCCTCCAGCAGCACAAAACATTAGCACCCCTCCATTCTGCAGCTCCGTCAGTGTTTTCCTAGCCTGAGCACAGCCACATACACGAGGTGATGCAGCCCCCTCCTTGACTGGCCTGACCCCCAGAGACAAAGCCTTCGCTCTGGCCACATGGCCTCCTACAGGGTTTCCTAGCCTTCACACGGCAGGGCAGGCCAGGGGCATGCTTGCTGCGCCAGCAGTCAGCCTCTGGGCTGAACTGGAGCTGCGTCTGACTCATTCCAAGTGACGGACAGCTCAGGGTCTTCTGCTACTTCCAGCCCAGGCACTTGCATCCAACAGGGCGCCTCGGAGCTGACCATACCACCAGGCAGGCCAAGCCAAGCTTGCACAGGAGGCCAGGCCGCTAGATGGCTCATCCAGGAATGCAAAGCCACATCTCAGCTCTCACCAGCCCCTCCCCACATAAGCGCCAATCTCTGTTCTCTGAAACAGGCAATTTATTGTGCGTCCTGTCCCGACCTCTGGGGGAGTAGCCAGTTGAGCTCTAATTTACATAGATTGTTTCATCTTTAGGTAGTATCTAAACTCAGAGTGGGAATGCTAGAGAGATTGTGATACTTGAATAAATTCTATTTTACGCTTTTTTCAAACTATGGATTGTGACTCATCAGTGGGTCACGAAATCAATTTGGTGGTTCATTTTTAAAATGAAAAAACTGGGTCAGCCAGTGGCATGGAGGTTAAGGTGCCTGGATCCCACATGGCCGACTACATGGTTCAAGTCCCAGACCTAGAGGCTTGAAAAACACACTAGGTGCATGTGTGTGCATGTCCCAAATCCCAAGAGAATAAAGGAGAAAGAATTGTGGTGTGGTCATCTCCTCTGGGAGTGATATTGCACCCTCACCTCTGCCAGCACACACACTCTATAGGAAAAAAAAAAAAAGAGTAGAATAGAAAATATCAAAGTGTAATAGCAGTTGAGGGATCCCACACGGCCAACGGCACGGTGTGAATACTGGCCCTTGACTTGGAAAACACAGGCACAAGTGTGTGCTTGCCCCAAATCTTGACAGAGTAGAGAAGTGGAAGAGCTTGCAGCATGGCCTTGCTCCATTGGGGGTGCTTGCTTCCTCTCCCCCCTTTCTCTCTGTCTCTCTCTGATAAGTATACATGCCTTCTGGAAATAAAAAAATTAAATTAAAAAAAAGATAGTAATTCAAATTCTAGAAGAGCTTGCAGGAAGATTTCAGTTAGAGAATTTAGTATATTTTCTATCTATGGGTCATTCTAAAGCAATGAAAGAACCCATGGGGAGAGATCTGTTAGTTCAAATTCAAAATTTTTAATGCAAAATGAACAGAATGGGGAAATGTTAGCAAATATTTTATATTCCAGATTAGAAGTGAATATCTGTTAAATAAAAGCTCATTTCAGAAAAGAAGTGTGAGTGTGGAAGAAGGAGAAGCAGTTTCCACTACTGACTTGGCCCTTGCCAAGGCCAGTTCTCCGGGCTTTTTTCCTGGGCGTGGTAGCATAAGAGTACCAGTGAGGTGTAAGTCACAGTCCAATTTCTGCCCCTCCCACACTGTCCTGCTTTTGTGACATTGGACCAGGCCTTTAACAAAGCATTTTGAATACTGTGGAAAGAAAACAAATTTTAAAAAGCATTACAACTCCACGTGTAACTACCTGCCTTGTGATCCCACGTATGTTACATTGTGGAAAAGACGAAACTACAAGGAAAGAAAACTGGTTAGTGATTGCGGAGGGCAGGAGGTCTGGGGGGAACTTGACTGCAAAGGGGCACAAGGAGACTTTGGGGGACGACACGCCAGCCATTAAAAGTGCAAATTACAGCAGTCCCAGGGCCCTGTGCTAGTTCTTACCAATGATTACCAATTTTTTTTTTTGAAAGGTTTTTGCTATAGGGCGCGTGCACTTGCCAGACAGAGAGAGACATAGAGACAGAAAGCGAGAAATCACCCCCCAGGGGGGATGGTCACGCCTCAATCCCTTCTCCTCCATTCTCCTCTTGGGATCTTGGGCACGCACGCATACGCGCCCAGCGTGAGTTTTAAGCCACCAGGTCTGGGATGCAAACCACGGTCCACTACGTGGGAGTCCAGCGACATAGCCATTACGCTAACTGATGGTTCCCATGATTACCAATTTTTAAAAACCGTAACACACCATGCTCCTGAGGTTGTAGTAGGATGGCACTGTTTATGGTGGGTTGTGTTATAAATTGGTAGAACTGGAGGGAATGCAACGTGACAGTACATAAAATTACTATACCCAGGAATTTCTCCCAGGAAGTTAACAGAGGTTTCTAAATACTCAAATCCATAAGAGCTATCCTCTACTGTATTAGTTATAATAGGAAAAATGAATAACTGAAACATCACTATTACAGGAACAGTTCAAACATTTGTGAAGCAAGGCCAGCAGGTGACATAGTGGTCAAGGTGCTGGCCTCCCACGTGGCTAACTGCAGGCAGGGGTCCCAGACCTGGTGCCTTGAAACTCATGCAGGGTACGTGTGCATGCATACCCAAAAATTTCAAGAGGAGAATAGAGGAGGATTGCAGGCATGGCCGTCCCCTCTGGGGGTTGATTTCTCGCTTTCTCTCTCACTGTCTCTCTCCAGCAAGCACATGTGCCCTATGACAAAAACCTTAAAAATATTTTTGTGGTGCACTAACACAATATTTTGCATTCACAATGAAAGCCTAAATCCAGAGACATGTAGAAAGAAACTCGGAAAATACTTGGGATAAAATGAACGACAGCAGAATACAAAATCGCAAGCACCTTGTGTTTATCATCCTAAATAATCCGTCTGCAAATGGAAGACGGAATGCTCATTTCAAGTGGTTGTGCACAGTAATAACTTAGAGATAGAGGAGGCTTCAGTTTTCAGAATTCACTTGCTGTCGATGTATTGCCTTTTCAATAACAAAGACCCTTCAAATAAAACCTTCATGATCAGAAGAAAGGAATGGAAAGGAGAGGAGAAATCCCAGATATGACCATGGAATGTTGGAATGTTGTCTCCTTGGCTCTAGAAACAGAAGGGCCCGAGAGTCGCGGTTGGCGTTGATCGGTTCCCACTGCGTGGATTCTCTTTCACTCTTGCTACAGCTGAGGCCTCTACGGTAAAGGTCTGGTTGTGGTGGGTGTTTGTGAATATCAACTGGCTGATCGGCTGCACGCGGGGCCCATCTTTGAGAACAGTGGTGCTTTTCACGGGCGCAGTCCTGGGAAAGTCAGGATGTGTCTTTGAAGAAACCCCAGCAATCAATACAAACAGCAGTTTCTCTTTAACTGTCTTTTGTAAGCAGACTTCAGTCCAGCACAGGGACACACTTTAGGGGACCCCCCCCCAGCACTAAAAGCGTTTAAAGGACATCTGAAGTAGGTCACAACTCTCAGGGGAAAGTCAAGGTACGTGATGGACAGTGCTCTGGGGAAAGGCCTGATGGGGTGTTTGAATGACGGAGCTTTCTTATAACTAGTAAAGAGTGAAGGGCATAAGTGGGGACAGGGACAAATCCGACCATCTGGAAAGCCTGTTCTCTTCCTTCCAGGCGCTGTATTTTCTGATCAAATGGCCTGGCACAAAGTTCCCGGGTGTCCCGAACCTTCGGCCGACTATATGAGAACATAAGATAAACATTCGGTGTCTCTGTGCCTCATTTCCCATCAATCCTTACAAAAATGAAAATTTTTACTCTGTATCTTCCCCAAACATATGTTGCATGGAAGATTACAATTATATGCGTTTTATTTCTGCATACCCTGTGGTTGTCCTTGAGGAACATCTGAGTTTTCTGGATGGCCATCCACAGACAGAACACCAGGAAATGTCCAAATTTTAAAAATTAATAAGGGTGACGGGGGGATAAAAGTATGAAGAAAAACCCTAGAACTGTGTGTGTGTGTGTGTGTGTGTGTGTGTGTGTGTGCGTATCAGAGAGAGACACAGAGACAGAGATAGGGATATGAAGAGAAATCTGTTACCATTTTAAATTGTTACCATTTATTTAACAACTACCAAGTAAAAAGCTAAGCTAAGTAATGCAGGAAGTAACTTCTTTTTTTCCCCTTATTTTATTTATTTTTCATCACTATACATCTTTGCATGAATACACTGCATGCAGATACTACCATAAACATCATCCTTAACACCTAATTTTATACTTTTGTGTATGTTAAATTTTTAAAATTTTTTTCATGATTCCTCCTTCTTGTTCCCCACTGCCCACCCTCCTCCCACACTGACTTGTGTATCTACATTTGCTCTCCATGCTTTTATACTTTCCAATCTTTTAGTTTCTGCCATAGAGTGCAGACATACAGTGTATTTGGGGGATATATAATGCTTCTCTTTCATAGTCTGGCTTTCTTCACTCAAGATTAAATCATCCATATTTGTCTACTTTCTAGCAAATGCCAGGGTCTCATTTTTTTTTTAATGGCTGTGTAGTATTCTATAGTGTATATGTATCACACTTTTTCAATCCATTAATCTGTTCTTGAACATTTGGGTTGATTTCATGTCTTAGCAATCATGAATAATGCTGTAATAAATATGGATATGCAAATGTGGATATGCAAGTGTTTTTGATCAACTTGGATCAACTCAAAAATAGTAAACTTGTAACTAAATAAGACATCACTTTGTTTAGCTATGCAGACGTAATAATTTTCACTGGGAGGGATATTAATATTTATTAAGCACATACCTAGACCAGTTGCTTACTATCATATATATGACATATATGTAAAGTCTGTGAAATGAGAATTATGATTTTCGTTTCTCTGATTTAGAGTTACTGCCATTCAGAGGCTTCATGAGACTAGTGTTTTTATGCAAAAAGCGGGGAGGTGGGGACTTGAACTCGTCTCTCTCTAGTGACAAACTCACACTCTTGTCATGCCCCAGGCCAGGTAGACTGCGGTTCACACTCTTGCCATAGCACTTGTGAGCAGTGTAGCTTGGGGCACATTTTGTAACTTCTCTGATGCTTAGTTACCCTATATTAAAATCGAGACAATAATGACACGAAATGAAGTTCTTAAAAGGACGAGGGCTTACTCCTGTGGGATTTTCTGGTCGCAGACAGCAGAAATAGACTCGAACTCTGCACTTCCACGCTCACTGAAGGGAAGGTGGTAGACGGAGATGAGTTAGCACAGGTGACAGTGTGAAAGTAACAGCCACGTCTGGCAGGGCGGGGACCCGGGCAGCGAGAGCAGCCTGGAGGGTGGAGAGATCACCAGCTTTCTTCTTTGGGATATTCTTGACTGGATGAGTCAGCTCTGGTTATTTCCAGTTCTCGTGTCTCTGTTGAACACTCACATTCCAGGAAAAGAGGTCAGACCGGACTGGGCCGGGCCGTGTGCTGTCCCCTCGGGAAGGAGTGAGCAAGGCGCATTGATCCACACGCCCACCAGGCCACACGCTGCAGGGGTTCCCGTGACAGGAGGCATAGGAGCTATTCCCGAGCCCTGGGTAGGCAAAGCCAGATGCTCCCCATCGAATGTCCTAGCCCAGGCTGGGCACAAGGAGTGCTCTGTAAATGCTGGCTATTTTCCCCCTATAGGGCATGTATGCTTGCCAGAGACAGAGAGAGAAAGAGGGAAAGTGAGTAAGCAGCCCCAGGAGGGATGGCCACACTGAAATCCCTTCTCCTCCATTCTCCTCTTGGGATTTAGGGCATGCATACACTGTGCCTGGTAGCTTGCTGTGACCCCGATGGTGCAGTCGGCCACATGGGATCCAGCCAACTTAACCTCCACAACACCTGCTGGCCTGGCTTTTTAAAAATATATACAGGGTTGTGGAGGAGCTAGATCCCATATGGCTGACCCCACGGTTTGAGGCCGGGACCCAGCAGCTTGAAAAATACACCAGGAATATGCACATGCATGCCCAAAATCCTGAGAGGAGACTGGAGGAGAAGGGATTGCAGTGTGACCATTCTGTCTGGGGGAGGGGGGTGACTTCTCACTTTTTTTCTCTCTCTCTTTCTCTCTCCAGTGAGTGCATACACCCTACAGCAAAACAAACAAACAAACAATATGTACACACATATTTTTAAGTTTTTTCACTTCTTCCATGAGTGTGAGAGACAGCAAGTCCCAACTGGGGCATAACCTACTGGCAGCCTCAGCCAGTCCCTGATCATGGGCATGCACATTCCTGGCACACTCAGGGAGGTGTCCGGTCAGGAGCCCAGAGCGTGCCCATGTGGGTCAGCCTTGCAGGGCCACTGCCCAGCCCTCCACGTGTGCTTGCTTTGTTGTTGGTGGTTTTGCCTTGCCTCCTACGAGGCAGCGGCTCTAGACCAGTAAATCACATCTTGAAATCCTACCTCCATGCCCTCTGTGTGTACGTCATGGTATGATACATGTAGAGGGGACTATTTGACCACCACTCTGGGGTGAGCTGACAAGGTGCTCCGGAAGCAGGAGGCTGGCTGGGAGGCTCTGGCTACCCTGGTCCTACCCAGGAGCCTGGGAGCCGAGGGCATTAGTGTGCGACACCCACTAGTGACACACCAGTGGAGAAGGAAGCTCAGGCAGATCTGACCGTTTCTGGCCGCCTGCCGCTCTGTTGCCTTCTAGTTTCCAGTGAGATCTTCTGGCAGAGAAGGGAGGGGAGGCAGGAGTGGGACCGCAGCCTGTGCTCACGGATGATCGTCAGCTGTCTTCTGCCCGCTCTCTCCTTTGGGCGTTGTCAGGAATTCAAGATTTTCAGGAAATAAAGTAACTTCTCGTCTCCACCAGATTAGGGACGTCTGGGTCCTGCAGCCTGCATGTCTTAGAGGTGTTACCTCACCAGCTGCTCACCTGTATATACTCATAATTAAGTCCACCATTCTGCTGCAGCGCGCCCCCTGGAGGCCAGGCACTGGTCTGTTGATGCTCTTAGGGTGGATCCTTTTTTGGTTGGTTGTTTTCAAGAATTATTTTATTTAACTTTATTTGTTTATTTTTATTTATTTTATTTTATTTTAACCACAGAGGGAGAAAGCTAGAGAGAGGGAGAGAGAAAGTGAGAAAGCAAGCTGCCAGGTCTGGGACTTGAACCACGTCAGCCATGTGGAAGTCTGGAGCCCTTAACCACCATGCCACCTTAGCAAACCTGATCTGTGATCTGCAGACCTGACTTTGGAGGTGGTCAGAGGACCCACCACACCCATTAAATTCCTCAATCCTTTTTTCCCCTGGGTTGAGGGGTGAGGTGGCTGCTGTTTAAAGTAATTATGTTTTCCTTGTAACAAAAGTTTGTCTCAGCTCTATCCTCTCCCAAAATGAAAAACATGACTAAGCAAAAAGATAATTCTAAATGCCCAAATCCCCACCCCTCCTACTATTCATCTAGATGTTAACGTGTTAGTATTTGGCTAAGTGTGTCTAGTTATTTCTTCCATA
>NW_006160094.1:7884457-7893492 GCF_000334495.1 Tupaia belangeri chinensis | reverse complement strand
GCACTCCCAACCAGGTCTTGACACCATGACCCACCCCAGTCAACCCAGATCATGGGCACTCACTTGCCCCATGTACTCAGGGACACAGACCCCTAAGCTTCCCACAGGGACCACCATTCAGCTCCCAATGTTAGCATTTATCCTTTCAAATTCTTTTTCTTTCTAACCCTGCCATCCGTCTTCCCCGGGGGAAGCGCAGTACTTCTGAAAAGCCCTGGGTAGAAAGGGCTAAGCACTGTGCCCCTCGCTGCAGTGGGAGCAGGTGGATGAGGCACAGGAGGCCTGCTCTGGACTGTCCGTCTCCATTCTCCCTACAACAACGTCCCTTGTGTTTTGAGAGGCCCTCCTTTATCACATCTTCCCTGATCTCTCTCCATCTCAGAGACAGCATTTCCCCTTCGCAAAGACTCTCTCTATCCATGTCTTACTGTCCCCAAACCATCGTCTGCCCCTAAACCATCATCTGCCCTTCAGGCCAGACTCTTTGTCTTTGGTGCTGCTATCAGCGCCCAGAGCAGGGCTTCCCCACCAGACATCCAGGGCTATGCGAAGCAAAGAGAGTCAGAGGCTCAAGTCAAACAGAAGTTCACCTGATGGCAAACAGGAACAGGGAGGAGGATCTGGGATTTGCCTGTGCCCTCTCCAGGTGCTGGACAAAGGGAGGTTGACACCTTTCCTGTCCCTGGAAAAGACGGAGCCACAGGATGTGGCTTCCGGAGATCTGGAAAGGCCCGTTAGTACACCAGTGGTATGGGCTGGCTGGTGTCACACCCAGGCCACAAGATACCTCTGTCCCTATTCTGCTTCCTAAATGGGTGCATCACATGATTTCTGCCCTGTCCCTCCCTCCTGCCCATCCCCCATTCTTGTCCCTCTGCTTGGTTCTCTTTTGTAATTGAAAACAGAGCTGTGTGAATAAGTAGGTTATGGTGGCATGGTGGTTAAGGCGCTGGACTGACTGCGGTTCGCGTCCCGACCTGGCTACTTGCTTTCTCACTTTCTCTCTCTCTCTCTGGTGAGTGCACATGCCTTATAGCAAATTAATAATAATAAATTTTTAAAAAGTAAATAATTCTTTAAAAAAAAAGGTAGATTCGAATATAACGTAATTGGGCTGACCTGACCTTTGTCACGTAATTCTGAAGTTAATATTTTGCATTTAAGGACACTGTGTCTGCAGGGTGAGGAAGTTAGGACAGGAAGGGCCTATAGCTTCTTCCCTTCCTCCCTGCAAAGGAACTGATCGCCAGGGTCAATTTACGTGTTTTAATGCTGCAGACGTATGGCATTTAGCCCTGTCTGAGAGAGGACACAGAGACCTAAGGCCCAAGGTCAAAGTATTTACATCCTACAGAATGAGCACGCATACACGTACACACACATATGTGCATACTACACATATATTTGTACCTGTAGTATTTACTATTCTTTCTTAAATAAAGTTTTTGCCATAGGGCATGTGCATTCGCTGGAGTGGGACAGAAATGGGGGAAGTGAGAAATCACCCCCTATGGAGATCACCACACTGCAATTCCTTCTCCTCCATTCCCTTTCTAGGATTTTGGGCACGCACACACATGCTCTGGGCATGATTTTCAAGCCACCAGTCCAAGACTTGAACCATGGTCAACTATGTGGTAGTTCAGCACCTTAACCACCAGGCCACCTGCTGGCCCTGCCTTACATTTATGGTGTGTGTGTTGGGAAGATTTCCTGCCTGAAGGCATCAGTTCACAAAAACCCCTCTGGCAAACGCGCTAGGCTTCCTAGAGACGTGAGCGCCGGGCTGCGGCAGAGTTCTGGCACGCTACAGCAGGTGCACGGGCCTCTGACACGACTCTTACGACGCGCTGAGTCTAGATTTTGTTTTGCATGGCTCGTGACTGGGGATTGCCTCCACATCCTCCTCCAGGTGACGCTGGCTTTCACCTCATGGAACGTCTGGCTCCTCAGGAACGTGCATGGGCCAATGAGTTAGGGAGAAACAGCTCTCCACCCTTTGCCAAACTGAGCAGTAGATTTGCCATTTCATTAGGTTGTGTTTAAATTTCCTTCCTTCTGGTGAGATGAAAACTTGTAAATCACTCAGGAATTAGTGAGAAAGTAGAAAATTTCTATTTCTATTTTGCTTTACCATTTTACATCACTAGATTTAGCCCAGGCATAAGCCCAGAACTGAATGGGGTGTGCTTCAGCTCTGGGACAGCCCAACCCAGGATCTCCTCAGCTTCCCCCAGGAGGCAGGGTGGTTTGGAACCTCCATGTCGAAAAGGGGCAAAGACATGGGCCTTTCATATCCCACGTCTCCAGTAGGCCCGGGGGATCGAGAGGCACCTCGTTCTGCACTGTCCTGCCTCCTCCCCAACACACTCTTATTCCACAGAGAGAGGATGGGCCTCAGCAGCTGGCCAAGGGCATCGTGAGAACATGGCTTGGATGTTCCGTGGGATCCCTTAGGGCTCTCAGCCCTGGTGATCACAATAACCTGCACTGGTGACAGTAAGGAATGCAATGGTTGGAAAACTTGACAAGAATGTTCTGAGTTCCTACGGGACCACCAAATCCATCCATAGACAGTGCCACAGCTTCCTTTGACTTGGCAGTGACAGAAAGCTGACCAAAACCTGGTTTATGTTTTTGGGACCAGCAGTTGGCGTAATGGCTATATTGCTGGACTCCCATGCAGTTGACCACAATTTGAGTCCCGGACCCTGTGGCTTAAACTCATGCCAAGCGCATGTGCGTGTGTGCCCAAGATCCTGAAGAGGAATGGAGGAGAAGGGATTGCGATGTTACCATCCTCCCTGAGGGTGATTTCTTGCTTTCTGTCTCTCTGTCTCTGCTTTTCTGGTGAGCACAACTACTCTATAGCAAAAACCTCTCAAAAAAAAAAAAAAAAAAACTGGTTTAAGTTTTTCAAACGGGGTTGGGGTAGTTGTGGTGGGCAGGATCATTGTCTCATGTAACTGGCTTTGCATGACTCGATCAGGGGCTTACAGCTACGGCCAGACCCAGCTTTCCCACCTCTGTTTCTAACTCCACTCTTTAGGCTGGCTAGCTGCCAGCAGCTCCCAGAGATCCCTGCAACCCACTTTGGATCCAGAGAGGGGGTGTGGTCAATCCCAGTCACACAACACAGGAGCAAGACTCTATGGTAGGGGCTGGCAGGTGGCATGGTGGATAAGGGCGCCGGACTCCCACATGGCCAACCATGGTTCGAGTCTCGGACCTGGTGGCTTGCTTTCTCACTTTCCCTCTCTCACTCTCTCTCTGTCTTTCTGTTCAAATTAAAACAAATAATTAAATGAATGCATAAATAAAATTAAATAAATAATTCTTTAAAAAAAAAAAGACTCTATGGTAATTAAAACATTAGAGAGCCAACCAGTGGGGTGGTGGTTAAGGGGGCTGGGTCCCACATGGCTGACTGCCCGGGGTAAGTCCCAGATCTGGCTGGAAAGACATGCTTGATGTGTGTTTGCACATGCCCAAAGTCCTGAGAGGAGAATGGAAGAGAAGGATTGCCACATGGTCATTCCCCCAGGGAGTGATTTCTCACTTTCCCTCTCTGTTTCTCTCTCTGGTGAATATAGACACCCTATGGAAATGGAAAAAAAAATTCTTGTCAAATTGACAAGAATGAAAAAGAAGTGTACAGGAATGGTGAGGTTTGCATGAATATCTCCATCATACATTGGTGGTGGGAATCAAAATTGGAATTAACTCCAGAAAGACAATTTGGCAGTATGTGAAACATTTTTAAAGATTTTTTTAATGTATTAATATTACCATTTTTAAAATAATTATTTATTTAATTTTATTTATTCATTCATTTATTTTAATTTGACCAGAAAGACACACACAGAGATTGAGAGAGGCAGAGAGAGATAGAGGGAAAGTGAGAAAGCAAGTCACTAGGTCTGGGATTTGAACTGTTGTTGGCCATGCGGGCATGTCCAGTGCCTTAATCACCATGCCACCTGTTGGTCCCCAATATTATCATTTTAAAATGTGCTATAGGGCATGCATGCTCAGCTGGCCCCGTGTGAAACATTTTTAAAATGTACATATCCTTTGACCAATTCTATTCCTATAAATATTAGGAAATAATCATAAACATATATAAGCACATATATATGACTAGTCTTTGAAGTTACATGTAATAATGAAAAATTAGAAATTGTTTTAATGACTGAAATTGAATTTTTATTTAATAACATAAGATATAGCCATATTTAAAATCACATTTCAGGGAGCCAGCAAATAGTGTGATGGTTAAGGCACTGGATTCCCACATGGCTGACTGTGGTTCAAGTCCCAGACCTAGCGAAATCCCAAGAAGAGAATGGAGGAGAAGGGATTGCAATGTGGCCTTCCCTCCTGAGGGAGAGGGTTATTTTTCATTTTCCCTGTCTCTATCTCTCCAGCAAGTGCATTGCCCTATGGTCAAAAGAAAAAAAAATTCAGACTAGTATATAGCGGCATGGGGACATTCCTAGTCTATTAACTAGAAAGGTAGATTGCAAAGAAAGAAACACGTACACATGCGCACAGAAAAAGAAATGAAAACACGTGTGGTGTGTATCAGCTAACAAAGGGGATATATCTCAAGAAACGTGTGATCGGGTGGTTTCGCCCTGTGCAAACACTGTAGAGTGTTCTTGCATGAACCGAGGTGGGGTGGCCTCCACACCCAGCCTACTGAGTCCAGTTGCCGCCCCTGGGCTGTAAACCTTTAGCATGATGCTGTACTGAAGAGCACGTGCGATTGTTAGATAAGAGTAGGTATGCCTAACATACCTAAACACAGAAAAAGGGCAATAAAAATACGTGAAAGATAAACATGGCCTACCTCTACAGGCACTTGGCAGAGTGCAGCTCTCAGGCCCGGCCGTCGCTCTGGGTGGGTCGGTGAGTGAGCAGCGAAGGCCCTGGACTTTCCGGTACACAGCTGTGTACTGTCCACCCGAGCTACTCAATTCTTAAAATATTTTTATTTCTTCAATATTGAATTAAGCTTAGCTTACTGTAACTTTATTATTTTATAAACTTTGTAATTAAAAAAAATGTTTAACTTTCAGACTCTTTTGTAATACCATCAGCTTAAAACACACATCGTACAGCTGTACAAAAATATTTTCTCTCTTTATACCTTTATTCTATAAGCTTTTTTCTGTTTTTAAAATTATTTATTTAATTGCCAGAGGGCATTTGCACCCCCTCCCCCAAAAGAGACAGACAGAGAAAGGGATAAAAACACCCCCATGTGGTGTGGTTGTGCTACAGTCCCTTTCTCGTAGGGATTTTGGGCACATGCCCCCAGCATGTTTTTCAAGCCACTGGGGATTCAAACCATGGTTGGCCATGTGGGAGCCAGCTCCCCAACCACTAGGCTATAGGACTAACCCTGTTTATTTATTAAGCCTTTTAAACATACTGGTTAAAAACTAAGATGTGGAGTCAACAGGCAGCGTAGTGGTTAAGGCACTGAACTCCCATGTGGTTGACTGCATTTTGAGTCCTGGACCCAGCAGCCTAAAACTCATGCCAGGCACGTGTGTGTGTGTGCGCGTGCGCGCGTGCACGCGCATACACACCCAAAATCCCGAGAGAATGGAGGAAAAGGGATTACAAAGTGGTTTCTCACTTCCTGTCTCTCTGTCTCTCTGGTGAATGAACACACCCTATAGCAAAAATCTCTCTCAAAAATAAAAAAATAAAAACACACAAAAAACACAAGCCGCACATGCATACATTAGCCTAGACCTGCAAGGGTCAGGATCTTCTACACAACCGTCTTCCACCTCCAAAACTCGTTCACTGGAAGGGCGGCAGGGGCTGTTTGCATCTGTTCTGTTGCTAATTATGGAAATATAAAAACAGAAGCATGTTCAGCTCACAGTTGGGACGTGCGTGGTCCAGGGGCTGCCCCTGCTGAGAGTCCTCTCGCTGAGTGACAGCACGGAGGGTTGGAGCCTGTGCAGAGCAGACACACCTCAGTCCCGTACCCACTCCTTGTAAACCTGCCAAGACTCACCGCAGGTCCAGCTCTGAGGCCGTCCCACTTCCCCGAGCCCCGCAGTTCACCTCCATAGCCAGAATAACTCTCTACTTCATCCCCTAACGACAAAGCAAATTCCAGCACGTGCGCTCCTGGAGGACAGGTTCAGACGGTAACGAGGGCAGTGATGCGCCGAAGCTGTCATCTATGAGAACAAGGTTTTCTTCTGGAATTCCTCTCAATGAGCCTGTGTTTTGTGTGACTGGCAGCACAGTAGGTTTGTTGACACCAATGTCACCACAAATACATGAATAACACACGGTACCTTTTCATTACGAAGTGACCACATCGCCAGCTGGCCAGTTTCTCAGCTCCTTAATGATTTTATGGGCCAGTGTGGCACGTGCACCTGGTCAGCTGTCAGCCAGAATGCTATGTGGTGTAAAATTGTATTTGTTTTTTATACTTTCTCTATTAAGGTTTTTGTTTGTTTGTTTGTTTGTTACAATGAACATGTATTCCTTTTGAAATCAGAAAAACTTTTTTCTTAAAAATGAGTCAGCAGGTGGCATGGTGGTTAAGGTGCTGGATCCCAGATGGCCAACCCTAGGGTTTGAGTCCTGGATCCAGCAGCTTTGAAACTCATGCCAGGTATGTGTGCATGCCCATATACTTGGGGCAAAGACTGGAGGTGGGTTGCTGTGTGAAGACCCTGTTGGGAGTACCTGCCTCTCTGTTTCTGTTTCTCTCACTCATGGAAGAAATAAATAAACTTAACCAAAGGAGTAGTAGTGGTATTGGCTTCAGAATGACATTGCTCAGGTTTTATAATCAATAGTTAAAAAGAGAGAGAGCAAGAGAATAAAGTCAGTAACCAGCCTGTACTTTCAGGGCTGTGCTACTTTACTCGGCAGTAAATTAGGGCCTTCCCCCAGCTGGTCGGCCTGAACCCGGCACACAGAGGCGTCCTCCTGGCTGCATGGGGCTAGTTCTGCCTCCCGGCACTCCAGGCAGAGTGGGCAGCTCTTGTTGCCACACGCTACTGAATTGGCCGGACATGTAAAAGACATGCTCTTATCAGCAGAATATAAACAATAAATCGGGCTGGTCCCTCAGCCTGGGGGTTCCCAAGGGAGCCAGACCTCCACATGGCAGACTATGCAATTTGAATCTCACCCCAGTGGCTTAGAACAACTCAACAGGTTGGAAACATGGAGGAAGGGTTGTGGTATGACAACAATCTCTCTCTTTCTTTCTCCCTTTCTGGTACATGTACATACTGCCTGTCCACCCTCTCCCTGCCTAAAAAAAAAACAGTAAAAAGAAATACAGAGCACTTCTCATTTTCCATGAAGTCCTCCTTGACTTGTTTTCTGCCCACTGTAAGCACTTCTTGTACCATCCTCCCCGAACTTGGAGGCAGAGTTTTTGCTATTTTCCTCCTTGCCTATCATTGTTCCCTGGTTGTTACAAATCAAATGATTGCATTCACTCAGGAAGCAGGGGTCAAAGTGGAAAGAATGCAGTTTGGAAAAGCAGGCTCACTATTCCCAGCCCTGTTACCTGGCCAAACTGGCCATCCCCTCTGAGCTGTGGCTTCCTTCCTAATCTGTAAACAAGCTGTGGCCACCTCTCCCTGCACGGTTTGAGGTGGAAATGGTACTACAGGTACAGAGATCAATGTGAAACACGGCATGTGTGTGACGTCTTTTGTATGGAATGCAGTAATAAAGTCTTAAGAAATGAGAGACAGTATTGCATTATGGAGCTGTGAAGGTGGGCGTTAAAGTCAGACCTCTGTGTGCACCCCGAGCAAATCAGCTTCTCCTTCCTTTGTTTCTATTTCAGGAGGAATAACACACTAGTGGGAATAATGGCACTTCACAGAGTGACATAGGGGCAAAATGAAAAATGCACACACCAGCAGATGGCGTAATGGTTACATTGCTGAACTCCCATATAGTCAGCTGTGGTTCAAGTCCCGGACACAGTGACTTAAAACATGCCGGGCAGATGTGCATGTGTGTCCAAGATCCCAAAATGAGAATGAAAGAGACAGGATTGTGGCATGGCCATCCCCCTTGGGCAGGGGGTAATATCTCATCTTCTGTCACTCTGTTTCCCTCTGGTGAGTGCATGTGCCCTATAGCAAAAATCTCTCTTAAAGAGAAAATGCACACAAAGCACTTCCTATGTACCTGGCACATAATAAGCACTTAGCAAATCTAAGCTGCTGCTGCAGGACACTAACCAGGGAACACGCCAATGCGAAATGCATCCTGGGGCAGAAAGCATGGACAATCCGGGTTGCTGGGGGCACAGGGGAGGAGTGGGAACTCGAGGATCTAGTAGCTTCTGGTAATTAGTCTGGGAAGGCTTCATGGAGCATATGGACTTTCTGAACTCTTGGATTACAGTTGGAAAATGAGTTGTCTGTTGTCAGTGGAGCTGAACACCCGATGCAGTTTGGAAGTAGGCTGAGTCGGAGTGAGGTGGCCAGGAGGTTGAAAATTTTGAAATAAAGAATGTGGAGTTGGCCCAACTGCAGTGGTAGGGCAGGCGGTAGGGTGCCACTGCATGGGTAGGACCACAGGGAAGGGGTGAGTTTGGTTCCTAGACCAGCTTCAGCAGGCCTGCATGGCAGTAAGTGCCTGCACTTCCAGCAGAATGGGAGGCCGGGACAGGAGGATAGTGGCATGGGAGAACCTGCCAAGAAATACCTTTCTCTCTACTCTCCATCTTGCTCATTAAAAACAAACAAGTGGAATCAGCCTGAAGTTTGGTAACCAAAATGTAAGCCTAGCTGCCCTGTGTGAAGTTCTAAAACAGAGCAGCCCAGGCCCGCGGGACTGTTTGGAAAGGCTGGAAGGGGACGGCCGTGGGCTGAAGTCATGCTTAGTGAACAGTGTTACAAACACCCTGGCCACTCAGCGAGGGAGGGCCGGTGGCATCTGTTGCTGAAGGCAGGCCTGCTGGATAGGCCAACAGGTGACTGGATGAGGTGGGGTTTTGAGAAGGCCAGGAAGGAAGAGCG
>NW_006160094.1:7883511-7884355 GCF_000334495.1 Tupaia belangeri chinensis | reverse complement strand
GAGCGGTCTTTAGGAGGTACTCGGAAGTGGGGGCTGGAGGCCTCCTCGCCTAAGAGGAACGCTCCTCTCTGAGATGTGAAGGTCCCGGAAAGGACACTGGATTTCCCTTTCCAAGTGGAGGGCTGGTGCCATCTCTGTAAGGGATTCGGTGTCGGGAATCTATCTGTCTTCAACCCAAGCTCTTCGGCAAGGCGGGTGCGGCCGTTACTGAAGAGTGGAGGGAAGGCCTAACCCATGAGAAGGACGACCACCGCCAAAGGCCGTCGGGGCCGCTGCAGTCCAGCACCCCGACAGGACTGGATCGGGAAACAGGTTCAGGACCGCAGCCCCCCGCTGAGCAATATGGATAGGTGCGGTTCACTTCGTTCCCTAGTTTCTCTCCGTCCCCTATTCCCAACTGTAATCTGTTTCCCATCTGCACAGAGCAGGAAGAAACCCTCCTTCAGTTTTGGGGCGGCTATGCGGAGCAACCACAAGTCTCCTTTAAAGGCGTCCCCTCGGCTCCCCTCCGGCGGCTTTGATGTGCCCCCCGCGTGTCCTCGTTGGCCACTTCGAGCCGCTCCGCGCCCCCTCCCAGAGCCCCAGCCAATCAGCTCCCTCCTCTTGTGCTCCCTGGGCTCCCAGGGATGTACCATATGGAGCGCGGGGGAGGAGGGCAGCGCAGTGGCCCTGGCTGTCGCTTTACCTTCCGCATAGGACCCCGGGCACGCCGCGAGCGTCCGCGAGCGTCCGTGCCTGCGGACCGAGCGCCGTCCCCTCGGGCCCGGCCCCCGTGCCAGCCCCAGAGTGGCGCCGAGGTCGCCCGCCCCCAGGTGCTGCCCCGTGGTCCGGCCGGACGCGCAGC
>NW_006160094.1:7878256-7882949 GCF_000334495.1 Tupaia belangeri chinensis | reverse complement strand
GGGGACCCCGGCGGCCGTGGGCGAGCCGGGTGATGGCGCCGTGAGGCCCGGGCCACTCCGGCAGTGGTCGTCCGAGATCACCTTGAGCCCGCCCGAGCCGGGCGCGCGGAGCCGGGCTTTGTGGGCTTGGCGGGGCCGGGGCCCCATCCAGCACATGGCCCCAGCGGCCCCGCCATGGCCGGGTGTCGGGGACAGGGGCACAGGCCCGGCAGGTCTCGGGTCCCAGGACGAGGCCAGAGCCAGCCCTGTGAGCTGGCTGGTTCTTCTCCAGCGTCGGAATGCGCAGAAAGTCTGTCCGGGAGTACACCGCGGGCGTGTTCTTTCAGGGTTGGTTTTAAGCGGGCCTCACGGGTTTTCACGAAGCCGGTTAATGCAGAGGAGTGGACGGGGGTTGAGGACAAGCGAACTTTTACAGCTTATTACTTTCTGTTTGTTTCTAATCGGGATGGGGATATAGAGGACGGTATTTAAAGTCAGGGCACCCTTGTGTGGTCCCATCTATCAGTGGTTGCTGGTGTTCCCGGTGTGAAGGAGTTAGTTCTCACCGCACAGACACCTCAGGACTAGTGGCTGGGGGCGGGGCTCACTGACTGTCACCTGGCCACAGGTGTCTGTGTTGCCCTGCCTCTTCCTGTGAGGAGGGCTCTCCAGGGCTTTAAGAGGATATTATAAATCCCAGAGTTGCTGTCAGACTGCCCAGGTCAGAAAGTTGGCCCGGATTGTTTTAGCCCTGCAGTCAGTGTTTCTTGGGCTCCGGTTGTAAAAGTCCTTAAGCTTTTTTGATAGTGTATTAAGTAACACAAGTTAATTTCAGAACTGTCAGAAAGTCACATTTTGGGTGTTCCTCCTACGAAGAGTCGTTCAGAACTTGGGCCTGGGGACCAGCAGATGGCGTAGTGGTTATGTCACTGGACTCCCATGTAGTGGACCTTGGTTTGAGTCCCGGGCCTGCTGACTTAGAACTCGCGCTGGCCGTCACATGTATGTGCGTGCCCAAGATGCCGAGATGAGGATGGAGAAGGGATTGCGGTGTGGCCATCCCCCCTTGGGGAGGGTGATTTCTCGCTTTCTGTCTGTCTGTCTGGTGAGTGCACGTGCCCTATAGCAAAAACCTCTCCAGAAAACAAAGAACTTGGCCCTGACTCATTTTTGTGATCACAGCACTGACATTCAAATGTCTGAAAGTTAATTTCCTGGTTGTAGTATTTCTCCCCTACCTGGATGGCTTCCTCAGTGGTTATTCCAGTGTTACTAGGTGAGGGGAAGCAGACTTTGGCCATCACGGAGATGACAGTACGTGAGCACAGAGCTCGGTTCGGTAGGAGGTGGAAGTAAACTTTCTGCTTGGATTTGGGAGACCTGGGGATGAGGAAACTGGATGCGGTTAGATTGTACACTCCCTTCTTAAGTGAGGAGGGTTAACTCCCTCTCACTCCTCTTATTCCAGTCCCCTGCTCTAACTTTTTTTTTTAAGAGAGAAAGAGAGATTTTTTTGCTGTAGGGACCCATGTACTCACCAAAGAGACAGAAAGTGAGAAATCCCTCTCCAGGGGGATGGCCACGCCACAGTCCCTTCTCCTCCGTCGTCCTCCTGGGATTTGGGGTATGCACACGCACACTCTGGTGTGAGTTTCAAGTCTCCAGGTCCAGGACTTGAACCACGTTTGGCCATGTGGGCGTCTAGTGCCTTAACCACTACGCCAGCCGCTGGCCCCCTCTGACTTTTTTTAATGGTGGGGAATACACGCATGCACATGTGAGCGTGAGGGAGAGAAGCACCCTCAGTAGGGTCTCTGCTTGCACACGTGGGTGGCGGGAGAGAAATGCCCCTGGCAGGATCTTGTCTCACCTTGGTCCCCGGCCCTGCCCTTCCAGCCCCCAGATGCTGGGCCTGCATGGGCCCTGTTCTCAGGCTCGCCGGGTGGCTGTGTAGCTTCTAGCCATGCAAGGCTCAGCTTCACTGCTGTGCCAGGGCAGCTGGGCCCCTGACTTTTTTTTTTTTTTAAGAATTATTTAATTACATTTGTTATTATAATTAGTATTATTATTTTAATTTGACCAGAGAGAGAGAGAAAGGGAAAGCAAGAAAGCAAGTTTCCAGGTCCAGGATCAGAACTATGACTGGCCATGTGTGTCCATGTGGGAGTCCAGCATTCTTACCACCACTCCACCTGCTGCCCCTCTCCCCTGACATTTTAATGGTATATTAAAAATGAAACTCACTGGCCAGCAAATGGCATGGTGGTTAAGGTGCCGGACTCCCACATAGCTGACTGCAGTTTGAGTCCCAGATCTGGCAACTTGGAAATCACGCCAGGTGCATGTGCGTGAGAGCCTAAATCCTGAGGAGGGGGATTGTGGAGTGGCCGTCCCCCCAGGGGCAGTGTGGGAGAGTTTCCTTACTTTCTCTCTCTGTTGTAAGCACATGCGTCCTGTGACAAAAACCTAAAAAACCACAAAGCAACCAGGAACTTATTATACACAGATTGCATAATGGTTACATCACTGGACTTCCATGTAGTGACTGCAGTTCAAGTCCCGGACCCATGGCTTACAACTCATGCCAGGTGCATGTGCATGCATGCCCAAGGTCCCATTCAGTGCTGGAGAGTGTGGTCAAATCGACACATCCATGGGTCTGCCAAGGCGTCCTGCAGGCGAGGATTTGGGTGGTTGTGGGTCTGACACCTCCAAGTGGAACCAGAAGCATTCCGTGGTTCCTGCTGCTGGCGGCACCTGCGAAGTGGCCAGGGTGGTCGAGACCTAACCAGCAGGCAGGAGTCGGATCTTAGCTTTTCTGGGCTCTGCCTCTGACCTGGGGCTCCACAAAGAGTGGCCTGGCAGGCTTCTTGGGAGCAGATTAAAAGGCCATCAAGCCTAATGTTCTTGAAAAAGGAAGAACCATTGTGGGCTGATTTAGGTCCCATAACATCGGGTGTGGCATTTCATAATAATATGGCTCTGGCTTTACTAATGGCTTCTTCATTGTCACTGCCTTCTATCTCATTGATCCTCGTCTCTGAATGCATCTGTGTAGTCTGATGTGTTATTCTTGTTGTATATGAATAGAAGACAGAGTTGGCATGTTTTGTTCTGAGTTGCAAGTGAGTTGGTCTCCGAGATGGGACTGGATTACATTTTTCTTCTTATATGACATTTCACTGACACCTTTAGGAAGAAAACACATGCCTTCCTTTGGCAACTGAAAGACTTAACCATACCAGAGCGCCGTGCTGTTTGGGCTACTGCATAGCTAGAGGTGGTTGACCTTTACGATGCTCGTCTGTGGGCCGTGTCAGGTGCTTCCTCCCTACGTGGTTTAGTCCTCACAGCAGCAGTCAAGGTAGGACTTACCAGCCCCAGTGTCACATATGACACACTAGAATTTGGTGAAGTCCCAGGTCGAGGAATGACAGTAAGCGCCTGGAAGCAGGTGCTCGTGAGGGGACTCTCAGCAACACCCGTGACTGCTACCTGCCGCCACAGCCTGGTCTGATGGGCTGTTGGACTGGGGCCTCACCGTTTCTGTGTGTTTTGTTTGTAGGCTTTTTGCCATAGGCGAGCGCATGTGAGAGAGACAGAGAGAGGCAAGGTGAGAAGTCACCCCCCCAGGGTATGGCCACACCGCAGCCCTCTCTCCTTTATCCTCCTCTTGGGATTTCAGGCACGCACACGCACGCCTGGTGTGATTTTCAACCACGGGGTCTGGGACTCGAGCTGTGGGTGGCCACGTGGGAGTCCGCCCTAACCACTTGGCCTCACTTTCCGTCTATCCAGCAAGCACACAGACTGCCAGGGGTTTCATTTTGTGCTGCGGTTTTCACAGCCTAGTCTTTTTCTTTGCCAGGAGTCGTCTTCTAGCCAGGTGGAGGGCGAGTACATTAGGAGGATAATGAGAGCTGAGAAAACATCTGTATATGGAGAGTGTAGTCAGGCCGCATGGGAGGTTAGGGACAGAGGGTGGAAGTGCGTTGTGGGCAGAAAAGATCCGTGATGTTTTAACCCCCGAGGCCACTCCCAGTGTCCTGGCCTTTTCCCTTAAGTTCCTGGTTGAGCTCTCAAGCCTGGGGCGGGACGCTCGCAGTTTGCTAAAATCTGTGCACTAAGTAGGTACAACTGAGTTGTTCTACGGCAGTGCTGGAAATCTGCCTCCTTCCTGGAGCCCAGCTTCCGCAGACCCTGTCAGACATCATGGAAGTGGCGGCGTGGTGCGTGGGACTCCGTCCCAGCTGTGGCCTTCCCCTTCTCCATCCCCTCTGTCGTCTTTGCTTCTCCTTCCGAGGGTTCATGCTGATCCCGCAGGTTGGGTGGGGGTGCTGAGGGGTGTCAGGCTTGGATGAATAGCAGCCCTGCTCTCCGCAGGTTGGGTGGGGGTGCTGAGGGGTGTCAGGCTTGGACGAATAGCAGCCCTGCTCTGAGCTGTGGGACGCCACCTGCTGCTTGCTCATGGCTGTAGCCATGCCTAGGTATAGAGGCACCGTTAGCAAGAAGCTGGAGGGAGACCAGGGGTACTCCTCCCAGACCTGCAACTCATTGTAAAGTTGGAGTTGCACAGAGGAGAGGCTTGCCTCAGCTATATATAGATAGAGAAAGGAGGAAAGAAAGTGACCATTAGATCAAAATCGCAAGAGGGAGGCATTCTGGCTGGGATCTTGGTGGAAGTGGGGGAAGAGGGCTGTCCCGGCCGCTCTTC
>NW_006160094.1:7874281-7878239 GCF_000334495.1 Tupaia belangeri chinensis | reverse complement strand
GGTCGGAGTCGACGCAGCAGTGCCTGGGACCCAGCCGAGGAGCTTGTTTGCATCAGATGGGGCCATAGTGTCGCCTCATTGTGTGGCAGTGAAAGGTTTGGCCCGGGAAGGGGTAAATAGTAGATTTTTTCTTTTTGGCCAGAGGGCACGTGCACTAACCAGAGAGTTAGAAAGCAGTCCCCGGTTTCAGTGCTTATGACGTTATGGTGGCTTTTTAAATGGGCCGGTCTGGGAATATACACAGAGAAGCCCTGTGCCTAACTGCAATGAGCTTGGGGATAGAACCCGTTCCCCGTGGAGAGGACATGGCCACACTGTAATCCCTCGTCCTCTATTCTCCATCCCATCATCATTTTGGGCACACATGCACACACACGTGCTTGGCATGGTTTCCAAGCCTCCAGGGTGAGGACTCGTACAGTGGTCAGCCATGCGGGCGCCGGCTCCCATGCCCATGGCCTGCGTGCTGCACCGTGGGGCCCTAACCGCTCGCCTTTAACACCTTTCCTTTCCCCCTGCTTTAAAATAAGTACGTAGGGACAAAGTGAACTCTGGTGGGTCCTGGCTTTGCCCTGTCTCGTCCCCTCTCTTCTGCTGCTGAGTTAAGTGTGGAGTCCTGGGAGGTCTCTGTAGTGTGGAGGAAGCCAGGAAGAGAGGAGGAGCAGAGAGATCAGGAGGCCTCCTGACTCCTGTCTGCCCAAGTTCGAGTTCCAGCACAAACCTCCGTTAGCATGGGCTGTCACTGGAGGTGCCAGCTCTCACTTGCCCTCCCCCACCAGCACTGCCTTGTTGGGTCCGTGGTGAGAAAGGGAAAGAAGGCGGGCGCAGCCTGAGCCAGTGGCAGCGAGGTCAGGAGCCGCCCCGACCCAGTGGCGGCGGGGTCAGGAGCCGCAGAGGCGTGCCTGGGGCAGGGCCACCGAGTCTTCCCAGGGCTTCTGTGTCTGAGCTCACCCAGTCCTCACAGAAGCCCGGGAACTGGGCGCGGTTCCCATCCCCGTTCTACATGCCAGGAAGCTAAGGCACAGGTGAAGAGGGAGGAGTCAGGACAGACTTGGGCACACGGTTTGGACTACGTGGTCACAGACCTGATCAGGTTGTGGTCTCCCCTGGGGGTCACCCCTTCCTCTCCTTCACACTCCCTCACGGCGAGTGAGCGACTGAATGCATGTGGTTTAACAGGCACATTCCTCTAGGTGTGTCTGGCCTGCTCCCAGGGACAGCCTGGGGGTGCAGCACCCAACTCCCCGGGAACACAGACCCTAGCGGGCTTCCCTGCATGGCACCTCAGGCCACACGAGGGCCCTGGGCTGTTCTGCGGGCCCTGAGGAAGCTGGGCAGCCCTTCTCTTCCATCCTCTCCCATGTCTGGAGGGGCTTCTGGTTGCCGAGCCCCAAGCTCCTGCAGGCCCGGCGCTGCCTTCACTAGTTGATTGATTGATTGATTGATTGATCGATTGGAGAGGTTTTTGCTGTAGGGCACATGCGCTCGCCAGACAGAAAGAGACAGACAGAAAGCAAGAAATCACCCCCCAGGGGGAATGGCGATGCCGCAATCCCTTCTCCTCCGTTCTCCTCTCGGGACTCTGCGCATGCACGCACACGCACCTGGCGTGAGTTCAAGCCACCAGGTCTGGGAGTTGAACTGTGGTCGACCACATGGGAGTCCAATGACATGGCCATTATGCCAACTGCTGGTCCCGCTAGATTTATTTTTGAAACAAGTCTGGGAATGCCATCCCCTGCATATAACGGACAAGTGAACTTTGGTACAGAACCTTTTCCCCAGTTTGGCCATGACTGGTCACAGCCGTTTATTTCCCTATGAAAAAGGAAAAAGGAAGTATTTTAACGAGTGACAGGAGCGTGTGCCAGTTTCCAAAACAGGCGTTTCTTAAAACCAGCCTGGCACAGACAGGGAACAGCAGTATGGCTCTGCCTTTGGGTTTTTTGTTTGTTGTTTGTTTTTGACAAAGCATGTACGGCACGGGGCGCCTCTGACCGAGTCACCGCTGGCCTTGCTTGTAACTTGGGACCTCCGTGACCCGCTGACACGACCCGACCCGACTCGACCCGACCATGGACTCTAGCCCCGCCAGCTGTGGTGGCTGTTCCGAGCAGCCTGGAGCGTCCCCGTCCCCGTCCCCTGGCCCACTCGTCCACCTTCCTTACCCCTTTGTCATGTGCTATATTTGGAAGCTGATGAGTTGTGGAGAACAGCCTAGTAGGGCTCCTTACTGTTGGGAGGGTAGGCGTGGTCAGGTACAGCTTCTGCTTGGTCTTAATCTTTTATTTCTCAGATTTTGAATCGGTTTGATCAGATCCATTCAAAGAGAAATCACTTATATTTCCTAGAAATGAGTGAAACATCCTTTGACCTCTGCTTCTCGCTGTGTTAATCAGCCTGCCCAGGTCAATTGGGAACAGTGTGTAGGTGGCTTTCGCACACTGCCACCGGGAAGTCCTCTCTCCACACCCAGCAACCTCCAAGAGCAGCTCGTGGTGTCAAGGGATTTCTTGATGTAGGCAGACTCGGTGTATTAAGTCTCGATTTGCCCCCCAAGTAAAAGAGTATGTTGATACTTCTTGAATTTAAACTGAACTCTCAGGGCAGAGGACTGGCCTGACACAGTCCCTCCCCGAGATGCACATCTCACCTTCCTGCACAGCTGTTCAGGGAACCCACTGTGCCACTTTGTGCCCCTGTGACCCAGGTGGCCTCGGAGACCCAGCTTCCCCGACTGTGTCTGCTGTTTCCTAGACCTGGTATCTGGACCTGGTGCTCAGATGGATCCCAGAGCTGTCATGGCATCAGTCAGGCTGCGTGCTGGCAGGGCCTGGCCAGTCCCCGACTGTGTCTGCTGTTTCCTAGACCTGGTATCTGGACCTGGTGCTCAGATGGATCCCAGAGCTGTCATGGCGTCAGTCAGGCTGCGTGCTGGCAGGGCCTGGCCAGTCTGTCCTTTGCTCATGCAGAATTCGTTTGCTCCCAGGCATCTCTGGGACCGTGTCCCTCTGCAGGCCTTGATCGGCTCCCTGCATGTGTACTTTCCTGGCATGCGTGCCTTGGGCTCTCTCTGAAAGCTCTTACAGAGCCCAAATGCTTGGGCATAGGCAGTGGGCAGGAAAACTCAGGGAGGGGCGTGTCTACTGTTCCCTGACTAGGGCGGTCAGGGACTGGGCTGAAAACCTCACTTATACTGGGAAGGGGAAAGTCATTCTGCAGAAGTCTGCTTTTTAAATACTCTTTATGACATGATCTCTTTGAGTCTTACAGTCTTAGAAGTCCAGTACAGTCACGTTGCCAATGACCAGGGTACATTCTAAGAAGTCCGTCGGTAGGCAGTAGCGTCATGCTCACAAGATACAGTAACTTCAGGGACCTTGATGGAACAGCCTGCTACACGCCTGGGCTATGTGGGCCAGGTGTGGCCCAGCGTACACGGGGGTGGGGCAGGGGGGCGTGTGGGCCATGTGTGGCCCGCGTACAGCCTGCGTACATGCCTGGGCTGTGTGGGTGGGGTGTGGCGCAGCGTACACGGGGGGAGGGGGAGGAGGGGAGCCCTGTGGGCCGGGTGTGGCCCAGTGTCCACGCCTAGGCCTTGTGGGCCGTGTGTGGCCCACGTACACTGGGGGCCGTGTGGGCCGGATGTGGCCCAGTGTACATGCCTGGGTCGTATGGACTGGGTCTAGCCCAATATATACATACACCTGGGGCATATGGACTCAGTCACGCCCGTGTGCACACCTGGGCGAGGTGTAGCCCAGTCTAATCCTATGGGACTGCCTTCATGTGTGTGTGTTGCCCACAATGGCGCACGACTGAGTGCCTGTACAGTCCCCGGGGACAGCTGGGGACGAGGCTCAGAGGTGAGGTGACTTGCTCGTGAATTCCGTGGTGGGTGGTGGCGCTGAATCAGAGCAGGGGCTCCAGACCCAGGCCACTGTCACAGTGGTTCAGC
>NW_006160094.1:7873596-7874268 GCF_000334495.1 Tupaia belangeri chinensis | reverse complement strand
CAGCAGTGTGTGCCCTTGGGCGTGTCCTCCCTGGGACTCAGATTCCTCTCCCATGTAAGGGACCTTGCCTACTGGGAGGGGTTCGGAATTCTGCCAGGTGTGGAAGCCATGGCGTGCCCGGAGTGTGAGGCGGCACCGTTATTGACTGGGTCTTAGGAAACTGGGAATGAAGCTTGAGGCTTGGGGTCTTTACTGCCCAGGGACAGGCTCCAGGTGAGAACATGAGGTCCAGGTTCGGCAGAGACTGGAAGCAGATTTCTGGCGTGCATGTAGCTAAGGTGAGCCATGCAGGCCAGGCGGAGTGCTCTCCTGTCTCATGGGTCCTCCTGCCCAGCCCGTCTCCCTCAGGCCGACTCCTGCGGCCCACTCCCCTCTTCTGCCCTCGATGCCCCTCCATCCCAGCTTGCTCTCTCTCAGTACCCTCCACCTCCTCTGGTGCTCTGCACTTTTCTTATTAATAATTTAGACTTGAAATAATCTATCCATTCATTTTTCACCCCTAGGGCCCCTCCCCCACATGCAGCACTAGGTGGGGCTTGAAGGCTGGGGTAGGTTCCTAGTAAGGGCTCCCCATAGTCCCCGCTCGTGAGGAGCCTGCCTGCTTCAGAAGTTGCTAGGCGGGCCAGCCTGTGGCGGGCTGTCTCTGGGCGTCAGCATGTTTGTTGCGGGGGT
>NW_006160094.1:7859024-7873197 GCF_000334495.1 Tupaia belangeri chinensis | reverse complement strand
GGCCCCTGCCTGCTGCGGAAGTTGCGGGGCGGCCCAGCCTGTGGCGTGCTGTCTGTGGCAGTCAGATCTTATGTGGCTGGCTGCATAGGTCAAGTCCTGGACTCTGTGGCTTGAGAGACACTGGACACATGTGCGTGTGGCCCACGATCCTGGGAGGAGAATGGAGGAGGGCTTGCGTTGTGGTCATCCCCCGTTGGGGGTGCTGTCTTGTTTCCCCCCTCTCCAACTCCCCTGTGACCCGCACACACCCTAGCAATTACAGAGGAAAGAAAGAAGTCGCAGTGTCACATACATAGCAGTGGGGCTGAGGGACGCCAGATGGCAGGGCCTGCAGGACACACTCGTGTGGGAAAACGGGCAATGGCTGTAATGGCTGTGGCCTTTGAGACTGCCGGCCGAGCACTCGTAGGGACCTCGGCAGCCCGCGAGGCCATGCTGCATCCTCGCCCCCTCACAGGCATGGCTCTGAGCTGGAGGCAGTGAGTGGGAGGGCTGTGGCGCCCACACGGACTCCCTGGGCTTCCGTAGGATAGGACTTGCGGTTTGAACGGTGTCCCAGGCTGTCGTAGGATGGTCTGGTGGAGACGGCCCTGGTGTGAGCAGTGGCTGGGGCTGACAGTGAGGGCGCTGTCCCACCGGAGCGTGGGCCCTGCAGTTCTGCCTGCCGCCAGGGTGAGCACGATGAGGTCCTGCCCGGTGGAATGCCCGTGGTTGCTGGGACAGGCACGCAAACAGATGATGTCAGCAGGTGGTGAGTAAGGGCCCAGGCCCTGGCAGCGTCCGTCCTGAAAGGCAGGCCAGCTCCGGCTGAGCTAGAGAAGGGGCTGCACAAGGGCAGGGCCATGTGGGCTTCTCTTGTTAAAGCCGTTACTCGCCAGGGCAGTGAGGCATCTCTGGGCGCTTGGACACAGCAGCAGCGTGGAGGGTCATAGGCAACTTGACTCTGGATGGCCCAGGAGAGGTGAGAGGCAAGCAGACTTTGCTCATCCTGCATGTTCTCCAAGGAGGGCAGGAGGGTGCCCCCGCCCCAGTTGGGTGGTCTGGGGCTGCCATGCAGTCTGCGGTGAGGGCACCCGGGGAGGTGTGAGTGCCTGTGGCATCGAGGCCTTTGCCGCGGGCCCCAAGCTTCATCTCATCTCACTTACATGGCACAGAACCTTTTTACAAACGTCCCCTCTCTAGATGGCATAATGGTTATCTCGCTGGTCTCCCACATAGTTGACTACGGTTCAAGTCTCAGACCCGGTGGCTTAAAACACGCTGGATACATGTGCGTGCGTGCCCAAGGGGAGAATGGAGAAGGCCTTGTGGCATGGCCATCCCCGGGGGTGATTTCTCGCTTTCTGACTCTCCGGCAAGTGCACACACCCTATAGCAAAAATCTCTTAAAAAGTAAAATCCCCCCATAGCCATTTAAGCACTAAGCTCCACTGTATGGGCCATGGCTACAGCCAGTGGAGTGCCTGCCCCTGGGTGGTTGCAGTAATCAGGTGTGGCGTGACAGGGAGCTGGAGCGGACTCTAATGGAGCTGGGCAGGAGAGGACTGGATGCCAGAGACGTTCGGGAGAGAAGACGCTGATGAGATGGAGGAGCCGAGGGCGGGACGAGCCAAGGAGCCCCAAGGTTTCCAGCCGACTGCCTTCCACTGACTGGAGGGAAACCCAAGGTGGCTGACACCGTCGGTGCTTCTGGACCTCAGTCAGCATGGTGGGCCGTCCCCACGCCCCCCCCCCCCCGGGGGCCCCGCCCCAGCCACCTTCGCTGCCTCCACCTCCAAAGGCATGGAGCAGGAGGTGGCCCCTGCTGTGGCTGGGCAGCATGCCACCTGTTTACTGGGGCACAGACGAACTCTATTTTTGGATAACTATTTTTAAATAATTTCATATTTATAGAGAAGTTGCCAGGGGAGTGCTAGGAGTCCCCCTCGACCTGCTACCTAGGATTTATTCATTGTTTACTGTGCCCCACTGCTTAATCATTCTTGTTGCTAACTTGAGTCTATCAGTAGTCTTCATAATTCAATCATTTTCCCATCCTGTGCGCACATGCATGCATACACACATATGCATATGCACAACAGTCACACACCTGTGTATTTTCTCTGCCACATTTTAAAGTCAAAGGTGTGGTCCTCCTTTATCCTAAACGCTTCGTGGTGGGTTTATGGAGGCCAAGCTGGCCTGGCCCAGGCAGCCCCCGGGTGTAGCTGCTCAGTAGGCTGAGGCCACTCGGGACGCCCAGGTTCGAGTCCCGGACCTTAGAGAGTGGGTGTGGTGGCACACACCAGTGGTCACAGCTGCTTGGGAGGCTGAGGCAGGAGGACTGCAGCACAGGGAGACCCTGTCTGAAACACAACACACCCACCCACCTCTTTCTCACACACACGCACACATGCGTACACGGATGATGATCTCCTCTTCCACAGCTGCAGACAGTGGTCAACATCAGGAAACTTAGCATTGACATGATGCTGTTATCAAAGTGTTTGAAGGGAACACCCCCCTGATAGCTGTCGCCCAGATTTCCCACTGTGTGTAGACAGCGGGGCAGCAGGCATGTAGTGGCCTGTCTCTGGGACCCCCACTTTGGCACCCATGCCGAGGCTGTTCAGTGGGCAGGGCAGGGCAGGGCCTGCAGCTGCCTCAAAGAAGAAACATCCCGGGCCGAAGGGTCTGCTGTTCCTCTGCGCTGCGGAGCTGCGGAGGGCCGGCCATTGTACTTCACTAACGCCTCTGCTGCTCCTGCCGTTTCATGGACGGTGTCTGCACAGAGCAGACACCGTCCGTCCACGGGCCTTGCTCTCAGCTTTTCTTTCCAGCATTGATTTGCAGCCTCAACAAGTCCTTGTTCTAGGATGGATTTTTTTTTCCCCTAGACTTGATCTGGAAAATGAGATGGAATTAGATCATAGTAATTTATTTTGGAAATAAATTGGGAGCAAAAGGTGCTCTACCATTTTAGACTTAGGGGGAAAATTCTTTTTGCTACTTGAAAAGACTGAAACTAGAGGGCCAGCAGGTGGCGAGGTTAAGGCGGCTGGATCCCACATGGCCGACTGCACGGTTTGAGTCCTGGACTCAGCAGCTTGAAATCATGCCAGGCAATGCTGAGTGAGTGCCCTAAGTCCCATGAGAAGGGAGGAGAAGGGGTTGGGGCATAGACGGTGATTTCTCTCTCCCTTTCTCCCTCCTCTCTCTGTCTCTGGTGAGCACATTTACCCTATAGCAAACTAATATGCCTGAAGCCAGAACTAGGGCCTTGACACAGGCTCTCCCCCCCAAAACACTCTCCCCCATATGTGTGTTATGTGGTTGGTTCCCAAGCCCTTTGTGTGGGTCTGCCCGGACCTCACCCCCTCCATTTCACCACCTGCCGGCCAGTGTGAGAGTCCACCGGGCACCCTCTCCCCAGGCACTGGCCGCCCTCCACCTGCCTGTAACTTCCTTGCACCAGGTGGGCGTGGGCCCAGACTGCCTGGCTGGAGGTCTCAGGTGTGCATGCAGGTGATCGGCCGAGGCCTCCAGGCGCGATTTCCTCACTTGTAAGAATAATGCCTAGCTTGGGGGTTAAACGAGTTACCTTCTATGAAGAGATTAGGTAACCCCTGACTTGGCGTCAGTGCTGTACAGGTGACTTCAGAACCTTTGTGAGCTAGAGTGGAATTAAAGTGTGAGTTTATTTCGGGGCAAACTTTTTTTCGATCCTTGCATACTATTTCTTAACTTGTATTTCATATGAACTTTTGAAGACCCCCTGTGTAAGTGTAGCATATCTACAGCTTTTATCGTCTGTCTCCTTCGGCTGAAATGGAAGCTTTGTCTGGTGGGCTCTCAGCGAGTCTGCCTCAGTGGGTGAACGGGCTGTGGGCCAGCTGAGCTCGAAGGCGTCGGGCGCTGTGAGGTACAGGTCGGTGTTGTGGACAATAGGGCTGGCCTGGCTTCCCTGTTCAGCCCTGCACTTAGTGGCCGTGAAATCTAGGACCACGTCTTAATCTCCCACAGCCCAGGCCAGCGTCTCCTAGCGGAGGAATTAGCAAAATCAGAAGAACAGTGAGTGCTGAGCAGTGGCGGCATGGCTGCAGGCAGGGCCAGCCCGCCTTTGGTCTTTCCGTCTGCGGCCCTCCTCGCAGCACTGAGTCAGGAACTGGCTCTGGGACAGCGATGGCCATCTTGGGCTGCTGGGGCTGGGGACGTGTCGAGTCCAGGAGCAGAGTGAGGGACAAGACAAGGTCAAGGGAGTGCTGTAACGGCACAGGTCCGCTGAGCTGGAGAGGCCGAGGAGGGGCTGCTCAGTGTCGCATTTGCATGCTAAGATGGGGGCTTAGCTCTTGGGGTAACTTGATTGTAGTATAATTCCAGAAAGTGCCAGAATAGTACAGGGAACTCCTGGCCACCCTCACCGAGCCAGGGTCACCAGTGGTTTGTGTTTCGTGCTATTAGTTGCTTCATGTTTTTTCTTTTCTTTGAATTTTTCCCCCAGAAGTCAGAGACATGATTCTCCCTGAGTCCGGAACACCCGGGACGTACTCCCTCAGAGCAGGGCTGTCCTCTCAGGTTTTGGCGGGGAACCATGGTGTAGGATCTTCTTCTAAGTTTTGTTTCTTCCCTGAGAGAGAGTGCGCACCCCCAGCGGGGCCTGGACATGGCGATCCGCCCCACTTTGCCCGCCCCGTTTACGGTGCGTGTGTACCTGGCAGGCCCGGGGAGGTTTCCAGGCGTGACCTGGAACCTTCCCAGTGGTCACCTCCCAACGAGTTGTTTTCCCACCGAGCTGCCAACTGGCCCCAGCGTAAGCTCCTTAAGGAAGGGCCACACTCTGAGAAGTAGCTCAGAAGATGGCTGGAGGCCAGGAGGGCCTGTGGCCCACAGCATGGGTGACGTCTGCTGGAAGCCGATGAGGACGAAGAGGAACCAGATGTAGGAGCAGGTGTTGATGGAGATGTGGAGGTAGGGTAGGTACTGCTTGGGATGGGGCCACAGAGCGGAAGAGGAGAAGATCTTGTGCCCTCTCGAAAGCGGCGCTGACCTCTGGGGGAGGAGAGCAGCAAGAAAGAGAACAGGCAAGTCTTGCTTTTGTTTTTTATAATTTTGCTAGAGGTGCATACGCTTGCTGGAGAGAGACAGGGCTGTTGGAGGCACTGCTCTCACCTCCGCCCCCAGGGGCATGGGCACGCCGTACTCCCTCCTCCAGTCCTCCTCCTTTGGGGATTCAGGCACACACGTGCTTGTGTCCTGCGTGTTTTTCAAGCTGCTGAGTCCACGACCACGACTGCAGCTGCTCTGCGGGACCCACCGTGCCAGGAGCTGGCCCTTCCCCTCAGTGTGGTGTGGAAAACAGAGCGTCACAGACAGTTACAGGAGACAGTGCCACCACACCCTGGTGGTGAGGCGGTGGTGCTCCCTGCGTTCTCCCAGCAGCAGAGGGACATGCTTGGACTTAGCAGAGGCTGAAGCGCTGAGATGAGCTCCATGACTCATGGACAGGTCAGAGGCTGCTGATGGCGACATGTTTGGTTTCATCAAGAGGGTGGTAGCGGTGCCCATAGGTCTCTCCTGTGAATTTAGGACAGCCGCAGGCAGTCCTTAGAATCTTAGTGGGAGGCTGGCACGTGCCAGAGCATCTGCAGAGACCCTGGGGAAGGCAGCGGGCCAGGGAGGGAGGTTAAGGAATAGCGGCCAAATGGAACCAAAAGTGATTTCCGGCCAGTGGCCTCTGGGCCTGAAGGTGCTTGTGGGGCTCCACTCTTCCCAGATGGGGAGCCAGAGCCCAGAGGCGTGATGGGTGCCTGGAATGCCGCCACTTGTGGCACTGCCCACCTCACACCTGTAGCCTCACTTCCCAGCCGCCCAGCTGTGTGGAAGACACAGCCCAAGGAACACTTACCGAGGAGAGATTTGCACTTACGCAAGTATTGAGAGCACGTTCCCTGTTTTTGGAGGTGAGGTGTCACATGAGCGTTGTACTGTGGTCCAGAATTCACAGTTGTGGGGAGGCTTGTCATGGGAAACCCCGCTTCCCTCTGGATTAGTGGACTAAGGAGTGAAGTGACCACTGGACTGGGCTTTGCACAAATATGCGTCGAGCACTTTGGTGACTAACCGCTGGAAGTGCGGTCGTGAGCTGTGGTCTGCCCAAGCCAGCTCGGACTCTGCCGTGGCATTTTCAAGGAGTATTACGAATTGGTTGTTAAATGCAGCTACACAAGTAAATTACGTTAAAGACAGGGCAGGAAGTACTGAGAACTCAGCACCTGCTCACTGCTTTAGCATAGCCTCGGCTGTGTGTGTGTGTGTGTGTGTGTGTGTGTGTGTGTGTACACTGCGTAACAGCGCCCTGTGGCATGCCGCTCCCAGCCGTGTGTGCTCCGACGTCAGGTTCCCAGCTCTGCGTGAGCTGTGGTGGGAGTCCTTATCCTGCGAAACCAGCTGGGGCTGCACACCAGGGCGTGGCTCGTCGTTTTGTTCATTGTCTGGAGCGTGGTGGAGAAAATGTGAACAGTGCAGTTTAAGTCTAGAGTGCTTTGTCTGCAGCCATTACCCTGAGCAGCTCAAAACTTGAGTGCATACTCTTCTGGTGTTTGAAAACAAGCGTCAATTCAGCGGAGCAGTGCTGCGAGTATGTTTGATCTGTGTCTTCTTTTTCTTTCTTTAAATTTCTTTTTATTTATTTATTCCCCCCATAAGTAAGAGAGACAGAGAGAGGGAAAGTAAGGCATTCCCTACAGGATCCCACACACGGTCACCTCCAGCCTCGGCCAGCCCTGGATCTTGGGCACATGCACCTGCCCAGATTGTCCAGGGAGGCCTCCAGACATGAACCCAGAGCCTTCCTGGGCGGGTCAGCCTTGCAGAGCTGTGCGCTGCACTGCACCATCTGGCCCTGTCTTCCTTGTTTTGCTTTTGTTTTACTCCTTTAAAAAATGGAAGTATCAGCCAACCTCACTGGTCTGTCAGTTGTACCCATAGGTTGGGGGCACAGATACAGTAGTTGAAACCCCCCAAGAGAGACAGAATCTGTGAGAGTTCCACGAGAGCCATGTTACACAGTTCTGTGAGAGTTCCACGAGAGCCATGTTACACAATTCTGTGAGAGCCATGTCCACAAGAGCCACATTACACAGTTCTGTGAGAGTTCCACGGGAGCCATGTTATGCAGTTCTGAGAGAGTTCCGTGAGAGCCATGTCCACGAGAGCCACATTACACAGTTCTGTGAGAGTTCCGCGGGAGCCACGTTACACAGTTCTGTGAGAGTTCCGCGGGAGCCATGTTACACAGTTCTGTGAGAGTTCCACGAGAGCCATGTTACACAGTTTTGTGAGAGCCAAGTCCACGAGAGCCACGCCACAGAGCTCTGTGGCGCTGAGGCTATGATTTTTGTTACTTCGTCCTTTGCTGCCATGTCTTGCCGTCCATTACTGTTACTCAGTTGTGTATCTTAGCACATCTTTAGTGTCAGTGTACCCACTAATGCACACTCATTCTGGAGACGGGGTGTCAGGCCTTCTTCACAACCAGCCCAGGACTGTCGCTGTGCTCGTAGTGTCTGCGGGGAGACAGATAAAGGGGATCGCAGAGACGCCCGCGGTGAAGCAAGGACGGGGAGGGCCAGCAGGGCTGTGTACCTGCATGGGGGGAGATGAGTACTTGGTCGGGGTTGGAGGGGCGAGTGGCAGTCAGGGAGGTCCCCGGGGAGGTGATCTCCAGTTACGCAGGAGCCCTGGGTGAGGCCAGGGGAGCAGGCCGGCTGCTGTTGTGGCTGCGACAGGCTGATAAGGGAAAGGGGTGATAGGGCACAGGGCGTGGGCCAGCGTGCACGGGGACTTAGTGCAGGGCAAGGGGAGGTCATAGTGACAGTCCTGGACTCCGCCTTCAGGCAGGTTGCCGCAGACACGTCAGAGGTTTCAGATGAGAGGCTAAAGTAGCATTCTTGTGAAGTGAGTACGTAAGTTCAACAAATACAAACCGTCCAGTGACTGCGCTGATGGCTTTCAGGGAGTCATAGGGTCCTTACCCACTTGGAGGACTACCCCGGGGCCAGATGTGTGTGCGTAGGTGGTTTGGACAAGACGCTGCAGAGGGAGCTAATAACCCTGACTGCGGGTGGAGAAGGCAGGGTAGCGATTCGCATTCCTCACCTGGGCCCCAGAAGGTCACTCACCTTCGCCAAGGCTCTTCCCGTCTCTGCTTCTGGTTTGTTCCCGAGTGTAGTCCTACTTCATGAATGTCGTCTGTTTCCAGCCAGACTGCTGGAGAGAAGCCACCTCCCATGCCCCCTCCTGTGCTTAGCATGTGTTATGTGACTTTGGAAAGATTTATTGATTTTTTGTTTAGTTTAGTTTTTGTTTTTATCCACCAGCAGAGCCTCGGCCTGGGCGTGGTAAGGAGGAGACTTAGAAGACTCAGACTTCGTCTAACACTTAGAGGATGGAGCGTCGGGCGTGCTAGGCTGGGAGGGGGCGCCAGAGGGGCTCCTGTGGGATGGGGCAGTCTAGCAGTCAGTGGTGCACGGGGATCCCTCCAACAGTCTCTGGTAGCGCTCAGTACCTCTGTCCTAGTTTTCCAGGATTCACGGAGCACCTGCTGCATGCCCGGCCCGGTCTCAGGCAGTTACGCACACGACATGACTACTGCCCTCGGTTTGGTTTCATCGTGTTTCAGCCTTATTATGTAGCTCACCTGTGTAGTTCATCCACTTAAAATCATGCACGTCAGTGCTTTGTAGAATATTCAGAGTTGTATATATGACCGCTATCAATTTTAGAACATTCGTATCATTCCCAGAGAAACCCTGTCCCCATCGTAGTCACTCCCCACGTCTGCCCACCTCTGCCCCCGAGCCCTGGGGAGCTGTTACTACTCACCTACTTCTCATCTTTGTGGGTGTGCTACGCTGGACCATTCATGTGTTGGGCCACACAGTGTTTGACCTTTCGTGACCGACGTCTTTGACTTGGCATGGTGTTGTCAAATAATGTTACTCCTTTTTACTGCAGAACGTCTGTGTGTGGGATGGTACTCCGTGCCATGGATTCACTGTACCACGTGGATTTTCTTTGTCCATTCAGCAGTTGGTAGCCATCTGGCTTGTTTCCACCTTCTAATAACTATTTTGAATAATGTTGCTATGAACATCCATGCCCAAGTGTTTGTGTGGATACATGTTTTCGTTTCTCTTGGATATATACTTAGGAGTAAAATTGCAGGGCTGTATGGTAACTATGTTTAACATTTTGAAGAACTGCCAAACTGTGTTCCAACGTGGCCACATTATTTTACATTTTCACTAGCAATGCAGGAGTATCCCAGGATCCCCCAACACTGCCTTATTCCCATTTGGTGTGATTTGATTTGCGTTCTCCTAATGGTTGATAATGGTGAGCATCTTTTCCTGTGCTTCTGACCATTTGTAGCTCTGTTTCTGATAACTATCTATTTAGATTCCTTGACCATGTAAAAATCAGGTTATGTTTGGACTATTGATATTTAAGAATTCTTTATGTGTTCTGCACACAAGTGCCTTATCAGATACTCGATTTGCAGGTATTTTCTCCCCTCGTGGGTTGTGCTTGCACTTTCTGGGTGGTGCCCTTTATTTCTTTGACGCGTACAAACGTCTAATTTTGGTGAAGCCATAGGTGCTCTCGAGTAAACCCAGATTTCCGTGTTGGCTTCCGTGCTTTCAGGAGTTTCTGTTGGGAACCAGCAGTTGGCGTAATGGCTATGTCGCTGGACTCCCACGTAGTCGACCGCGGTTCGCGTCCCGGACTCGGTGGCTTAAAACTTATGCTTGGGCCAGTGTGCGTGCATGCCCAAGATCCCGAGAGGAGAATGGAGGAGAAGGGATTGTGGCATGACCATCCCCCTGGGGGGTGATTTCTCGCTTTCTGTCTCTATGTCTCTCTCTGTCTGGCGAGCGCACGCGCCCTATAGTGAAAATCTCTCCAAAAAAAAAAAAAAAGGAGTTTCTGTTATATTTAACACATCGAGGTCTAGAATGGAATATGAGGTCCAGCAGTGTCATAATCAATACTCAGCATTTCTTATTTTCTTTTTTAAAGGACTTATTTAAGTTTATTATTTTTATTAATTAATTTGACCAAAGAGAGACCGAAAAAGGGAAAGTGAGAAAGCAAGCCACCAGGTCCAGGACTTGAACTGTAGTCGGCCATAGGGGAATCCAGTGCCTTAACCACCACGCTACCTGCTCGCCCTAAATACTCAGCACTTCTGATGTTTGGTGACTCGTTTTAACTTTGGAAACTTAAAATCCTATTAAAGCAGATACCAGGTCAGAAAAGCTCTTTAAATATTTTATTCACCATTCTGCTGATTTTTGTTTTTAAAGGCAATAACCTGATGGCTACTGAACACACCGAGAGCCAGGCCCGTGGGGGTTGGACACAGGTGTCTGAGGCATATTTGAGCACACACCAGGAAAGTGCAGCGCTGTGGTTTCCCATTGTAATCTTAACTCCCTCGTATTATCTAATGAGATTTTCAGCTTTATTTACTCTAGTATAAGATGTGGATTTAACAACAAGTGCATCTAGGTTATGTGGGCACGTTACCAGAATGTGAACCATCTCCTACCTGGTCCCTTCTCTCTCTCTCATATTTATATCATATATGTAATTATGTATAGTTTTCTCTCTCTATATATATATACACACACACACATATATATATACACACACACACATATATATGTACATAAAACATCCATATTATACACACTTATCTTATTTTTAAAGAATTATTTTATGATTATGTTTTTAAATTTGCTATAGGGCATGTGTGCCCACCAGAGAAGGATGGGGACGGGGGCTGGCAGGGAGGAGTAAAAAAGTAAGCCACCAGGCCCCCGGGAGTCCAGTGTCTGACCACCGCCCCTTGCTGGCCTCCTGCCATGTATTTTAGGAGTTTACCTGTTCCCTATATTATTCAGACAAGGTGAAAAAGACATGAAACAACCAGCTGACAGAGTGACGTTCTGTGGGCTCTGATCTTGCTGCCTCCTCTGGGCCACCCGGCACTTCTGTGGTGGCAAAGCCTGTCCCAGAGACGAGGGCACAGGTGCAGGAGGTGCTGGGGAGGCCGCTCGATGCCCAGGCCTGCGTGGCTCAGTAGGGTGAACTCTGCAGGCTCGCTATTGGGGATGCGTTTGGGATGGTGCGCACAGGTGTTACTTCAGAGCCTTGTTCATCCTGTATCTGTGCTGGGGGTGGACTGTGGCGTGAAGACCCTGTAGGGATCTGCCTGCTCCCCTGCAGAAGACGTAAGCTTAAAAAGATTGTTATCCTTGGGTCTGGCAAGTGGCTTAGTGGTTGGTGCTCTGGACTTCCACATGACCGACCATGGTTTGAGTCCCAGACCCACCTGGTGGCCTGAAAAAATCACACCAGTTGTGTGTGCATGCATGCCCCAAATCCCTTGAGAGTAGAGGAGAAGAAGTTGTGGCATGGCCATCCCCCTGGGGTATGATTTCTTGCTTTCTGTCTCTCTCTGTGTCTATGGTGTGCACACGCACCCTATAGCAAAAAAAAAAAAAAAAAAGATCATTACCCTTGAAATGGCCTTGGGGTCTCTGCACTCCAGCCTCCCCGCCTCCTCTGTCCTCACCCCTCACTGCAGCCTCCCCGCCTCCTCTGTCCTCACCCCTCACTGCAGCCTCCCTGCCTCCTCTGTCCTCACCCCTCACTGCAGCCTCCCCGCCTGCTCTGTTCTCACACCTGGAACCAGTTCGGATGTGATGCCAGCGCAGGGCTCGAGCCAGACTGCTCGGATCCAGTGTATAGCATCGACCACTTAGTAGCTGCATGGCTGCAAATGAGTCACTGAGTTTCGGTTTCTTCATCTGTAACCTGTGGATAATACACCTCTTATGAGAGTATTTTGCAGATTAAACAAAACCTCACCTGTAAAGTTCGAAAGCACACCAGGGCAGTGCTCACACACGGTAGCACACGTGGAATACTCGCACACCTGCCGCCTGAGGGCATGTGCAAGCCTTCGTTCAGACCCGCTCCTGTTGGCAGAGCAGGCAGTCAGGCTGGGTAGAACACGGAAGTGGGAGTGACAGCAGTCCTGCTATATGTCCCCTTTCTTGGGCACCTCCTGTGCTCGGCCCTGGGGCCCAGCTCCTGCCTGGTGGTCCCACCTGTCCCCACAGTGGCTGCTCCACTGCAGAGCCGCTCTCCTGCCTCGGCGCAGGGCTTCCCTCCTGACCAAGCTGTGGCTTTCCTTGCCTCTGTGTGCCTGGGAGCCAGAGTAACAGGAAAGTCTGAGCATGTAATTTCAGCTCCTCCCCAAACCGTGGCCCAGAGCGAGGTTCCAGGCTATCAACCCGGTTCTAGATGAGCCTTTAGTTTTTTTCTGTGGACTGGTTAATCAGTAGGAGAGCCTCAGGGGCTCTGTCTTTTTAGTTTCTTTTCTTTTCTTTCTTTTTTTTTTTGGAGAGGTTTTTGCTATACGGCGCGTGAGCTTGCCAGTCAGACAGAGAGAGACAGAGAGACAGAAAGTGAGAAATCACCCCCCAGGGGGGATGGTCACGCCTCAATCCCTTCTCCTCCATTCTCCTCTCAGAATCTTGGGCACACACACACACACACACACACACACACACACACACACACGCGCGCGCGCGGCGCGTGTGTATTTGTCCGGGACGTGAACCGCAGTCGACTACGTGGGAGTCCAGCGACATAGCCATTACGCTAACTGCTGGTTCCCAGGGGCTCTGTCTTTTAAAAAGAGCCTGTGAGCACCTGTTTCTAAGCTGCCACCTGCGGTCTTCCTTCCACTGCAGGCCAGTGCCTCCCATTGAAGGCTGGAGGCAGCGCCATCCCGTCCCGCCCTCTCTGTCCCGTCCCGCCCTCTCCAGGCCCTGTCTTGCTCAGGCCAGTGCCTGCAGATGGGGCGGGGCTACATGGCCCTGAGTAGTGGATTCCTGGGGAAGGCATGTGTACTTGGTTCTGTGTCTTCTAGAAACAGGTTTCTCATCGGGTAGATGACTTGTGTGTTAGATGTCTTTACTATTTTTCTTTTAGGTTTTTTCCTTAGGGCACGTGTGCTCACCAGAGAGAGACAGAGATGGAGAGAGGGGAAGAGAGAAATCACTTCCCTGCCCCTCTGTGGGATGGCCATACTGCAGTTCCTTTTTTCTACTGTCCTCTTGGGATCTTAGACACACACACGCATACACACACACATGTGCATGCATGCACACACACGTACGTGGTACGAGTTTCAAGCCACCAAGTTCTGGACTCAAACTGTGGTCGGCCATGTGGGAGTCCAGCATGTTAACCACCAGAACACCTGCTGGCCTTGTCTTTCCACTTTTTTTTCTTTTTTTTGAAGAGGTTTTTGTTAGAGGGCACGTGCACTTGCCAGGCAGAGAGACAGAAAGTGAGAAATCACCCCTGGGGGGATGGCCACGCTACAATCCCTTCTCCTCCATTCTCTTCTTGGGCTCTTAGGCATGCACGTACATGCGCCTGGTGTGAGTTTTAAGCTACCGGGTCTGGGACTTGAATTGCGGTTGACCACATGGGAGTCTAGTGACATAGCCATTATGCTAACTGCTGGTTCCTGTCTTTCCACCTTTTAAGAAAAATTTTAGAAACCAGACAGTGGCACAGTGGTAAACATGAAGCTCTGTTAGGCACTGCCACTTGGGAAGTTTCCTGGTTCAAGTCCAGGGATGTTGAGAATGTCCAGGGTACTGGTTACCCAGGGCTGGCTGAAGGAGGGAGGTGGGGGGGCTGGGTTGTGGTATGGAACATGTGGGAGGCACTTTTCCCCCTACCCTACCCTCCCAAAGAAATAATCCTAAAGAATTTTAGTTGGTGGATATTATTTGTACATATCTGTGGGGTCCAGTCCCCCTGCCATCCTCCTGTCCTCCTCCCCACCCTGCTTTCCCATCCGGTGAGGCATGGTATGTGCCGGGATGCCCCATGCGGTGGTGCAGAGGGTGGCAGCAGGTCCTCCACCTCACGCACACCTGTCTCTTCTTCCTCTCGGGCCCACCCCGCTGTTTAAAATGGGGGCGCGCTGCACCGAAGAATTAAGACTAAGGGCTGCAGCCAGAATGCAGCTCTGCCTAGAGTTGGGGGCGGCAGGGTGTGGCCACGGGCCCAGCCAGCCTGAGCGGCAGCCGGGGGGGCCCTG
>NW_006160094.1:7854927-7858537 GCF_000334495.1 Tupaia belangeri chinensis | reverse complement strand
CCGGCCGGCTTGAGCGGCAGCTGGTGTGCCCTGGCCACAGCCTGGTGCCGGCTGCGGCATGCCGGGCCGAGGCCGGGCGCTGGGAGCAGGTATGTAGCATGACATGGCGTGGACTCCCAGTGCGAGCACTGGGCCGCGTTGGGCCTGGCGGTGCCAAAGACTACAGCACAGACGGTCAGGTTACAGTTGCTGTGGGAGCTGTGACCTCTGGAGTTCCTGGCTTAGGCCTGGAATTTCAGTTGCGTAACACCGCAGCGGCTTGGGCTGTTGCTCCTTTTCTCTTTTGCATTTGATTTTTTCCCCCAGAGAATGAGCTCGGTAGCATTCTGCATCTCCCTTTTTTCTTGGGGTTCACAGTCTCTGGCTTTCCCCTCCCCCCTCAAATGTGCCAGCTCGGCCTGGCCCCTGGGACTCCCTCTGATCTCCAGGCAGGAGCCCAGGCTGGGACCATCACGGGGGCTGCCTTGGGGGCTGCCTTGGGGGCTGATGGACGCGGAGGTCTGAGGACGCCAGCCTCTTTCTCCCAAGGCCCGGTTCCGCCTCCCTGCCTCCTCCCCTACTGACACTGCTCTGCCGCCTGGAGCCCTCCCGGGAGCCCTGCCCTCCCAAATTCTCCCCAGAGTTCAGGAGTCCCACCCAGGGAACCTGTTGTCACTGCCCCACCCTGAAATGGGCCCTCCAGGCACGCTGATGGGTGCGTTCTGGGAGGGAAACCGATGCCTCAGGGTGTATGCACTCTGGTTGAGGAAGCTGGGGGGTGGGGACGGTTTCTTTTCTTTAAAACCATATTTTAAGATTCATTTTTTTTTTTGAGAGGTTTTTGCTATAGGGCACATGCCCTCACCAGACAGACAGAGAGAGACAGAGAGACAGAAAGTGAGAAATCACCCCCCAGGGGGGATGGCTACATCACAATCCCTTCTCCTCCATTCTCCTCTCAGGATCTTGGGCACGCACATGTGCCCGGCATGAGTTTTAAGCCACCAGGTCCAGGACGCGAACCACGGTCGACTACATGGGAATCCAGCGACATAGCCATTACACCAACTGCTGGTCCCCCAGATTTTAAGATTCTTAAGGGTTGGTCCAACAGGTGGTGTGGTGGTTAGGGTGCTGGACTCCCCACATGGCCGAGCGGGGTTTGCATCCTGGACTCTTCTCTCTGGTCAAAATAGTAATAATAATAATGATAAGTAGAATAAAATGAATAATTAAAAAAAGACTCTCGAGGACCAGGGCTGGCAGGTGACAAGGTGGTTAAGGTGCTGGACTCCCTGTGGCTGACTGTGGTTGAGCACCAGACCCGGCAGCTTGAAAGTCATGCGGGTCATGTGTGCGTGTGTGCCCCAGATCCCTAAGGACAGTGGAGAAGAGGGGACTGAGGTGAGGCTATGCCCTGGGGGGAGGGGGGTCTCATTTTTCTTATCTTTCTCTGTGTCTCTCTTGGCAAGTACAGGTCCCCTATGGCAAAAACCGAAACCAAAAACATTCCTGTGGCCCGCGGTTTTCAGTGCCGTCTTCCTGGTTGCTGGTCCTCATGGACGTGGTGCTGAATTCAGCGTGTGTCGACTTCGGGCTGGCTTGAGGTGGCGTCGGGTCTCGGAGCTGTAAAGGCAGAGGAAGAACCAGCCGCGTCCCCCTCCTTCAGGTGCTCAGCCTGGCCTTCGTGGTGTGGCCGCCCGTCCTCTGCAGAGCTCCACTCACGGGCCTGCATCCCGGGAAGCCCCAGCTCCGTTCTCGCCCGAGGCCTGTGCAGCGGGCAACCCGACAGGCGGCACCAAGGCCCTCGGCTGAGGCGGGCCCTGCGTGGCTCTGGCGTCTTCCTCAGTGGGCCCAACACGTCTGTGCTGACGGCCGCATCCACTGTGCACTTCCACTCGGGAGCACGGCTCCTGGAGTTCTGTCCACACCCGGTGCAGACACGGTAGCTACACGAGGGAGCGTTCCAGAGCGTAGGGCCTTGTCTGTTTGGCTGGTCTGAGCCAGCCCGCGCCCCTCTCGGCGGAGCTTGTCCGTGGAGGCGGACGCCTGTGTTGTTTTCTGTCCACTCCCTCCCTCCCTCCCTCGTCCCTTTTTTGGCTTGTATTCGGAAGGACTTGAGGCACTTCATCTGTGACGTGAGGCAGGACTGTTCCTCCGCTCTGTGGAATGCTGTGCATTTATGTGGGAACTTTGGGATATTAACTTTTTTCTAAACTCTCGAATCTTTTTTTTTTTTTTTTTTTTTTTTTTTGCCATAGGGCATGTTCTTTTTCTAGAGCGACAAGGCCATAGGGCATGTGCATTTGCTAGAGAGTCAGAGAGACAAGGAAATTGAGAAATCACCCCCCAGGGGGATAGCCACGCCACAGTTCCTTCTTCATTCTCAGGATTTTGGACATGCATGCACCCGTCCCAGCGTGATTCTGAAGCTGCTGGGCCTGGGACTGACTGTGCGGCCATCCATGTGTGACCCAGCACCCGAACCGCCATCCCACCTGCTGGCCCCCAGGACAGACATGAGACCCATCCGTGCCACTGCCCAGAGCAGCAGCAGAAGTGGCTTTGACCTTGTCTCTGTTGCTGACAGTCCTCGGCAGGCAGTGTGGGAGCGTGTGACTTCCTGATGTCGCAGGCCGGTCACCTGTGGGTGGGGGTGCAGCCGTGACGCCTGCCTGGAATGTCCGAGAGAAGCACCTGGAGGGCCGGCGAAGTACCGTCCATGCACGCACTTGGAGCCTGTCGGGAAGACAGCACTGTGAAGCCAGCCTCCCTGCCTCCCTGGGTCTGCCTCCCACTGTGTTGGAGTGGCTGGGGGCTAGGGGTCACACGTGGAAAGGCAACAGGCCACCCCTGCACCCCGCCGTGCCGCGGAGCGCCGTCCTGCTGATGCGTGCAGACGCGGGCAGCAGCCTCTCCCCGGTGCCGCACTGTGCAGCGTCTCTGGGTCCCTGGGCCTCGCCTTTGCCTCCACACCACTCGTCCCAGCCTGGGGAGAAGAGGACAGGAACATGTGTCCCTCACCAGTCCCCAAGTATGTCATCGCATGGGAGAGTGGATGCTGGCTTCTGGGTCTTTCCAGCCGTCTCTGAGTGAGCCCCTGCGCAGCCGCAGAGCCCTGCCTCCATCTCTCTCCACCAGTTCTCATGGGCTGAGGATCCTGCAGGAGCCAGAACTCTGCCCGTTCGTGAAGTGGCGGCCTTAGAGAGCGTGGGGTTCCACCTCTCATATTGTACATACATATTTAAAAATTCAGGTTTAGAAACATAATGTAATCATTTCCTTTCTCCTGCTTTTCTTTTTATGATAATATGTATCCCCTCTGCACACCAAGAAGTCGAATTCCCTCAGGCCATCACAGTCCTGGACCAGGAGGCCCTTAAATCCATAAGTAGGGGATGGAAAGAAGTGCCAAGCCCAGCTCGCTTTCTCAGCCACACAACTCGGGGATTTAACAGTGTTCCAGATGTCTTAATTGGCTCTTATTTATCTTGTCCTCTACTTCAGCCCTTCACCCCGTTTTCAGACAGTGTTTTCTAAACTGTGGACTGTTAAGCAATGTTTTGGATGGGGCCTGCAGGTGGTGGGGTGGTTAAGGGCACTGGACTCCCATGTGGCCGAAGGACGTTCG
>NW_006160094.1:7844595-7854896 GCF_000334495.1 Tupaia belangeri chinensis | reverse complement strand
AGCTGTTTTTGTCCCCTCCCCCCCCCCCCCCCCCGGTCAGATTTAAAATAAATAAGTAAATAAAGTAAAGAAAAAAATTTTTAAAGTGTTCTGGAGAAAATTAAAGAATGTACTTAATAAAATAAATGATTGCATTTTAGTAGTGGTGGTATTGGTGCATGTAGATAGATTTTATTTGCAGAGTTTTTAAAAACTGATAATTTTCTGGGGACCAGCAGTTAACATAATGGCTATGTCACTGACCTTCCATGTAGTCAACCATGGTTCAAGTCCTGGACCCAGTGGCTTAAACTCACACCAGGTGCATGTGCCTGCGTGCCCAAGATCCCGAGAGGAGAACGGAGGAGAAGGGATTGCGGCGTGGCCATCCCCCCTGGGGGGTGATTTCTCGCTTTCTGTCTCTCTGGCAAGCGCACACACCCTATAGCAAAAAAAACCTCTCAAAACAAAAACAAAAACCCTAATCATTTTCTGAGACTGGATGCTGGCACCAATAGTAAGATGCGAACGGTCCTCTGTGAGGTTGACCCACGTGGGAGGGTTCCGAGTTCACACTGGGACCTCAGTGGTACACCAGGTAGGCACGTGCCTCCTTTCCAGGCCTGCCTGGCACTGCCGTCAGCTGCAGCATCAAGACCGTATTGCGGGGACATCTGTCTCTGTCTCTCTCTTGCTCATGGAAGAAATTAAAGAAAAAAAAAAAGAAAAAGAAGAAACCGATTCTTTTCTATAACAATTTACCCATGAAACCTTTTAATTTGTGGTTGATAAAATCTGAGTTTATCCCAATAGTTACTAAATTCATAGGTTTTGCTCTAGATACTTTTTAAAATGTGCCATCCCGTGCTAATCTAAATGCACCCAGTCCCTGGCGGGCTCCATTGGTGTTGTCCTCGTACGTTTTAATGTGCAGTTGCTTGGCGGTCAGCTCTGAGGCATGCTGGGCTGATGGCTGTCGCTCTTTCAGGCTCCTTCACGCCTATGTTTGGCATTGGGGCACTGCTCTCTGGGGCCACCCGGAGCACTTCAGAGGGGCCGCTTACCGAGACTTGTTGGGAGTTGTCATGCCCATACGAGGACCCACTGTCCTGTGTCTGTGTTTCCATGGGGTGGTGCAGTCCTAGCCCTCGACACCCAGCGTCGAGCCGTGTAGACCTAGTCCCAATGTGCAGTACTGCGGGCCTGTGCTCCTTCCAGAGGAGCTCCTGGCTCTGCCCCTCTCCCCTTTGAGCCTGTGTCTACAGTATTGCAGCTCTGAGTTTTGTGCCAAGGTCACTGTCTGTGTCACCATGTTCTAAACGATGGCCCTCACTCAGTGATTGGGTCCCCTGTGTTCCTCCTTTGTTCTTGTGAATTCTCCCTGTTCCTCCTTCCACTTTCTCTCTGTTGACCTTAGAATCTGCTCATATCCACCTTTTCTTTTCTTTTTTTTTTTTTCTATAGGGCATGTGTGCTCATGAGAGAGAGAGAGAGAGAGAAAGAGAAAAAGAGAGAGAGGCCACCAGCAGGGATGTCACACCACAGACCTTTTTCTTCCATTCTCCTCTTGGGATTTTGGGCGCACACGCACATGCACCCGGCATGTTTCAAGCCTCTGTGTCTGGGACTTGAACTGTGGTTGGCCATGTGGGAGTCCACCACGTAACCCATTCCACCATCTGCTGGCCCCCATATTTACCTTTTCTTCTATGAGACATTACTGGATCCATTCACCTACTCTTACAAGCATTGTTTTATTATAACACGTACTTGTATTCAGTGTGAATTGGGTCTGTTTATTAGGAGCCCATCTCCTGAGCTGTTGTCACTAGGAGTCTGTGCCAGTGAGCCCATGCTGTGTGTGTGTGCGTGTGTACGTGTGCGCATGTCTGTAGTAGCAACCAGATCTGCGAATCCATAGAGCCAATTGATCAAACATGCCAGCTTAAGTTACCAATGTCTTGCACATAGACAGATTTTACTTTTTGGTGGTATTTATAGATGCTGTTTTGATTGACAAAATGTAAATTCATGGGGAAACGTTGAATACATGGTAGCTTTTGATCGTTAAGCATTTTTTCTTTTTTGGGGGGGGGTGAGAGGTTTTTGCTATAGGGCGCGTGCGCTTGCCAGACAGAGAGAGAGAGAGAGAGAGAGAGAGAGAGAGACAGAGAGACAGAAAGAGAGAAATCACCCCCCAGGGGGGAGCGCCACGCCGCAATACCTTCTCCAGGGGGGATGGCCATGCCGCAATCCCTTCTCCTTCCGGGATCTTGGGCACACACGCACACGCCCGGCGTGAGTTTAAGCCACCAGGTCCGGGACTTGAACCGCAGTCGACTACATGGGAGTTCAGCAACATAGCCATTATGCTAACTGCTGGTCTCGCATTTTTTCTTTTTAAAAGTACACGTAGCTAGTCCATGAGTCAGAGAGACAGAGGTACAGCACTCCCGACAGGGTCCGCCCCGCAGTCCGCCCCAGCTCAGCCAAACTGGGTCTTGGACCCGCATGGCCGCATGCTCAGGGAGCTCTCCGGACAGGAGCCAGCAGCCTGCGCACGTACATCTGCCTCGGAGCCTGCTTTGCACACCGCACCACTGTCCGGCCCCATAGGCATTATTTACAGCCAACAGATTGTAAGAACGGCCCATACAACACAGAGATCTGAGAATTGCTGGCGGTAAAGGAGCCGCCACGCCAGAAAAGGTTAGGACGTGTGGCTGGACCGTTGGTTGGTGTCTCCATGTCTGCCACGTGCTGTTCTGACCGCTTAGGAGCCTGCAGGTCTCATGTGTGGACCCGTCTTACCTGCCCCGTGGCCCCTGGGGCACTTGCACGGCCCACCAGTGCCTGGCACTGTTTACAGATTTGACTTGTCCTAGGTCCTGTTTCCCTGTTCCATTCTAATATTTTACTTTCTTGAACTCCCTTTCATTTCTCTTCCTGTGTCTAGCTTTTACAAACAATCCTCACCTCCTGCCCGTAGTTTCTTGCCAGTCAGCCGGGCCACTCGCTGAGCTCCCACTGTGCGTCCTGTAAGCATCAGCCTCGGCCTGGGCAGGTACACACAACAGGGATGGTTGGTCAGGGGTCAGAGGGAGCACCGTATGCATTCCCTCATTTGCTTCAGTGGCATGGTGGTTAAGGCACTGGACTCCCACATTGTCGACCACAGTTTGAGACCCGGAACTGGCAGCTTGAAAATCATGCTGGGCATATGTGTGTGTCTGCTCAAAATTCTGAGAGGCGAATGGAGAAGAAATTGCAGTGTGGCCATCTCCTCGGGAAGTGATTTCTCACTCTCCCTCCCTATGTCTCTCTCCTGTGAGTGCACAGGCCCAGTGGCAGAACTGAAGGAAAAAGGGTAGTACTCCAGAAAGAGGTGCTGTTTTCTCCCCTGTTTGCAGGTGAGCTAGCCGGAAGCTAGACAGCCAGGGGGTCTCGCCGACTCCCAGGTCTGTGCTCCTGAGCCCTCTGTCTGGGTCTCCCGCGTACTGGGCACGGCTCTTGCCTGAGGAGTGTTCCATCAGGGAAGCGGCAGCAGAGGCACAGTCCTGCGTGGGCGTGATCAAGTGGCACATTGTTGGAGCTGCGAAGGCCGGCGCCCAGAGGTGGGGGAGCTGGGGCGGGGCTAGAGTCAGGGCCTGGCAGGGAGACTGCTCCCTGCCCATTCCTGCCGGTGGCGAGATCGCAAGGCCCAGAGCATGAGGCTGGGGATCCAGGACAGTGGGGGCTGCATGACCAGAGGCAGAGGACTCGCAGTCAGGGAAATTGCTGTTGAAACCCAGCAAGGACCCTCTAATGTATTTTCTAGGGTTCCTGAAATATAAAGTCCACTTGCATTGTAATGGCCCAGAGTAAGGAGTAAGTCTTCAGACTTTGGTTATGATAATGACCAAAAGGGACCATGAGTGAGGGCATTTCACCTCTAAAACTCTCACTTAAAGGAAAGAAGGTTTTCATTTCAATGTGTAAGATGTTTTATGGCTGGGAACTGCTGGGTATGAGCTCAGAGGCTCCCAGCTGACTAGTTCCAGACACCTGAAGAGGAATTTGATTATCTAAGGCCTCACCAAGAATGCCCACGAGATGATCACGCCCCTTGAACCAGTCACTGAACTGGTCATGTACCTGGGACCTCTGCCCCTAATTTTTGTCCTTAAACAGGCATGTGGGGAACATCTCGGGGAGACCGGGTCTTTTCAGCATGAGCTGCCCGCTCTCCTTGCTTTGTGCTTTGCAATAAAGCTGTACTTTCCTTCATCACACCATGTGCCTACGGCTTGGTTTTAGAGCGCTTGGGCGAGCCGACCTGATTTGAGTTCGGTAACACTGTGTGGGTCTGAGCAGGGAGACCAGGCGGAGTGTCCGTGCCCGAGTGGGCGGGGGGTGGTGGGCAGCGGGGTCCGTGGTGACATGGCTGCTCTCAGACTCTCCCGTCCACGTCCTGGTTCTTTTTCCTGTCCCTTGTGGGACCTGGTCCTGGGAACAGCCATTGCAACAACCCAGCCTGATTGTAATTCTGGTGCTTGAGCGAGGCACTGGCCATTGCCCCTCATAGTGACGAGAGGAGGGGCCCCGCGCTCAGGAGGCTGCGGTCCTTGCTCTCCTGCCTTCCAGGATCCCCATTGTCAGCGTGGCGACGCCGGCTCACGGGACGGGCTGCAACTCGTTAGGCACTTTCTGCTGTGCCCGCCCACTTCATGGTTCTGTGCGTGAGTTAGGTGCTGGTGTCAGCCTGATCTGAGGTCAGAGGTCAGAGATCCCTGCTGGCTGTCCCTGGTGTCGGGTGAAGGGAGATATGGAATGTGGAGAGCAGAGCCTGGGATTTGGCCCTTGGCCCCAGGAGCCCACTCCTTGGCCCAGAGATCCGACCTTCCCCACCGACCTTCCCCACCGTTTTTTGCTCTCCTCTGTGATTGGCGGCACCCGTAACTTCCCCCAGGGCGGTTTCAGATTAAGACAAGAGCAGGTGGCCAGATACAGAGAGTGTCTGTGTAAGGCGGCGCCAGACGCCAGACTTCCTGGGGTATGCCACCGTTTCACTTACTATGTGACTTTGTGCAGTTACTTAACCTCTCTGTGCCTCTTTTCTCATCTGTAAAATCACTTCATCGCTGTGTGGATTAAGCACTGAAATTGTAACCACGCTGTGCCAGTGCCAGGGTCTTTCAGAGATTCCAGGTACTGCCGAAATCCTTTACAAACGCCAGTCACTGTCTCCTGATGTAAGAGGACTCTGGCACACGCGTTCTCAGGCACAGAAGTAACTCCTGTCATCTTAAAATGAAGCAGAATGCTTGGATGCCCGTCAGTCCAGTGTCCTAGTCTGGAAGACCCTGCCCAGCTGGGACAGGGTCAGCTTCTTTCTTCCCTGGGACCAAACGGCACCAGGCTGGTGCGGTGAGCCCCATGTCTGCCTCCTCGTCCCGCGGTCTCGGAGCTGGACTGCAGCTGCAGCCCGGCGTCAGCCCACAGCAGAGGCCAGGGCCCTGGCCCACCCCTCTGGAGCCCCACCCCTTGTCCTGGAGCTGGCGTTCCGCTTGAGTCCTGTAATTGTGTGTGTAGAGTGATATCTTTTTTTAAATACAGCTCAACCCACTGGACCGTGTCGTTTGCAGATGAAGTGAGAGTTCTTTCTGAGGACTGGCTCCTTCCAGACGCCAGCTGGTTTCAGATGGCTGCAGGCCTTTACAGGGGCAACCGAGGTGTGGGCCACATTCCTGACCATGGAACCACTGTCGGTGGCATCTTAGAGTAGACAGCTGGCGGGGGCGCGGTTCAACTTCGGTGTCTGTCACGTAGGGCCCCGTCCCGGGAGCTGACCCCCTCTGACATGCTCCCACCCTGCTCTGGTAGCGCAGGGGACTGCCTGTCACCCATGCAGACGGTCAGATGGGTCTCATCGTCTGGGCCGCGTCGGCAGTGCTGTCCCGCCTGACCGTGACCTCCGCCAACAGTTCCTTTGTAAATGGCCCCAGGACTGGGCTTTGCATATTTGGCCTCAACCATGGCCAGATGAAAACGTGATCAGAAGGGCGTGCTGGGAGGGCTGGGTGCGGGGAACAGTGGCAGGTTGGTGGCGGCAGGTTGGCCTTCATCCAGCTCTGCAGTTCTTGGACTCCCACTTGAACTGAGGCGGCGAGGCGGAGTTTTGGGGCATTGACCAGCTTCTTTCCTCAGCCCAGTCGGCCACAGGATTCCAAGTCCAGGAGGAACAGTACTCCCAGTGCGTTAGCATGTTGTGCGGGCCGTCGGAATCACGCGGGCCGCCCTCTGCCTTGGGGACTTACAAGCATGCCTGTCGTGGTACTGTGGTTACTGTCGCACTGAGACGTCTCCGAGCTGGGCAGGGCACTCCTCTCATAGCTGTCCCCAGAACCATTGCAGACCTGGCCCTGGACTGCTTGCCCAATGGGCGGAGGGGCTGGTCTGAAGGCCAGAGCTGCCGACGGGAAAGGCCGAGGTTCGATCTACAGTCTTCCTTGGGTGTGGGTAGGATGACGATGGCGGAAATGACCTCTCTGGCTGTCTCAGTGCTGTGGCCTCGTCTTCACAGAGCCTGACTTTACCCACTGGCCACGTTGTGGCGACACCTGTGGCTTACAGGGCACTTGGGGGTAGGGGACTCCCATGAGTGACAGATCTCACTGCAAGAGCAGTTCAAGGGGCCCTTCAGGCTCAGTTTACTGTCATCATCATCTTTGGTTGTTGTGGCGGGGTGGTGGGTGACCAGGCAGGGGAGGGTACGGTGATGTGGCCCGTCACCTGCTAAGGACTGTCTGGCTTTACTGCTTGGGAGATAGGAGGTGGCAGAGCGGTAAAACTGCGGGAGCAAGACGGTGTCATGAGAAATGAATGCCTAGGGGTCCCGGCAGAGCTGCCTCCAAGTGTTCTGGATCTGGGAAAGCTTAGACGGGGGAGGACTGCAGTGTAGAGCATGGGCCTGCTGCCGCGCTGGGCGGACACAGAGGGTGGACGAGCAAAGGCAGCAGCTGGTTCGTATCCCGTGTGCAATATCCAGTCCACTTGGTTTCGTCCTCCTTCAAAATGTCTTTGGAAATTGCTTCCCTCTGCACCTGAGTCAGCAGCTGCTGGGTTGGTCCTCAGAGTTCACTAAGAGACTTTCTCTTTCTAACTCGGGGTTCCCACGGCCACGGTTCTAATCTCATCCCCTCGTATCGCCCGAGCGATTGCTCAAACCCACTGGGCCCTGCCTGGCTGCTGTCCTTCTCCATGCTGTCCTCGCGACTGGCTCAGGCCATGAGACTTCGAAAGCCCTGTCCTCCCCACACCCATGTCTGCCCCCTCGCCTGGCTTCAACAGCCCATGGGAAGCCGCTGGCCCAGCGCCACTTCTCAGCCTCCTCCAGGGCCTCAGGCGCCGTGTGGGCACTGCTCCTTGCTGCGCTGTCCTGCTCTGAGGCCCCTCCTGCTTGCCCACAGCCCAGCCGCCCTGCCCTGCTCAGGCCCATGGCTCAGGAAGGGCTTGCCGTGTGCCGCAGCCCTCGCCCTGGTCTGTCCTGGATCGGACCGTGAGCCGGGGGACGGGAACACGTCCTGTGTTCTGCGTGCTCTCAGCGGTCTGCACACGCTGTCTAGTGGAAGTGGTCAGCAGACACTTGGTCCCCACACTTGCCGCTGCCAGAGTTGCGGGCCTGGAAGATTCTCAGTAAGAGGCACTTTCCTAGCATCACCTCACTGGGGGCCCTTTTTTTTTGGTAGATCTCTTAGGTTGTGTGTCCAGATGTCGGGAAGCGCTCTGCATGGGCTTGTCTAGGAAAGACACCCAGGCCCTGTCTTCAGGAATGAGTCCCGTGGCAGTGCCTAGTACCCGTTTGCTCGGATGGTGAGGAATAGGTGGTGAAGAGGGTGGCTGTGGATAGGGAGTACAGGGTGGGAGTTGGGGCCGCAGGGTGGTGGGCCGGGGCCTGCCTCTGCACAGGGATATGCTAGAACAGCTAGGCAGGCAGGCTGAGAGCGGGCTGGGGGTGCAGGGCAGGCATAGCCGAGAGTGGGCTGGGGGCGCAGGGCGGGCAGAGCCGAGAGCGGGCTGGGGGTGCCTTGCTTACGCTGCTTTTCTTATCTGCTGCCTCCACCCAGATCCAGGCCACCTCCTGCCGGTTGGAGAGGTCATGGCCTCCTTGATTTGCACAAAGGCCTCTGTGTGGCAGGAGCCAGAGTCGGCCTGTGTGCTGAGGACGCGGCTCTCGCTTTATCAGGAGCTCTGGTGAACTGTTGGGACTTGTTCGGATCCGGAAGGAGCTGGGAGCAGATTCTGTGGGCGTGTGCCTGGGGCTGTCCGCGAGGGACGGGCATTGGGCGAGAGTGCAGGGAGCCGGCGGGGTGGGTGGCTGCTCTGTGATCCTCGCCCCGGGGTGAGACCTGAGCCTGGAGCAGGGCCGGCCAGGTGATGTCTTCTGCTTTGACGGTGGGATTACCTCATCCTGCCTCTGCCTCTAGCAGGACCCAGCAGGAAGGAGAGTTGTTTGTGCTTTTATCTTCTAAGTTTCTCAGGCCCCAATCTCTGGTTGTCCTCAGATCCTCAGCAAATCTGTCTGCTTCTCCTTCGCATGTCCATGTCGGTTCTGGTCCCTGGGCCAGGCCTCCACCATCTCGCCCCAGATTTCTGGGTTTCTGCAGGAGCCTCATGCTGGCCTCTATCCTCGCCCTCGTGTCCTCAGAGACGCTGTCAGCAGGCAGAGCATGGTCTTTTTTTTTGGAGAGGTTTTTGCTATAGGGCCCATGTGCTCGCCAGCCAGCCAGACAGACAGACAGCAAGAAATCACCCCCCAGGGGGGATGGCCACGCCGCAGTCCCTTCTCCTCCATCCTCCTCTCAGGATCTTGGGCACGCACGCACACGTGCCCGGCATGAGTTTAAGCCACCAGGTCCAGGACTCAAACTGTGGTCGACTACGTGGGAGTCCAGCGATACAGCCATTATACTAAGTGCTGGTCCCAGCATGGTCCTTTTCACATGTGGGTTGTGGTGACATCATTCTCCCTCATTCAGACCCCACTGCCATGACCAAAACCAGCCCTCTCAGCGGCCCCCACAGTCTGCAGGCCCCTGACCTTACTGACCCCTCTCCCGTGGAGCACGAGATGTTCACTTTGCCGGAAGGCTTTTCCGGGCGCCCCCAGCTTGCTCTTCACCCTCTGCTCTGCTTCCCTCCCCTCCCAGGCTTCCCAGCCCACCTGGCCCAGGATGGCGTTGCTAGCAGAGACACCTGAGACCGAGCGGTGACGACTGGAGGGTCACTCCGCTCTGATCCTGGCAGCTGGGAAGTCCAGAGGCGGGATTCCTGTGTGGCATCACCCCGGCCGAGGACGGCAGAGCAGGGCAGCGTGCACAGGAAGGAAGCAGCATTCCTCCTCCGCTGCCCCTCCCGTGTCCCCCACCAATGGCATGGCACCCTCCCTTTAGGCCCCACCATGTCAGGGTCTCGCCATCTCCCGAAGCCTTTACACAGAGGCCAGCCCTTCAGAACATGCACCTTTGGGGGACAAACCATTATCCCACCCGCAGCGCAGACCACCCTGATTCCCGCCGCAGCCTGCCCAGTGCTCACAGGCACTTCCCGTGCTCCACCTGTGCCCTTTTTTTTTTTTATTTTAAGATTTTTGCTGTAGGGTGCATACCCTCAGTGGAGAAAGACAAAGAGAGGGGAAATGAGAAATCAGCCCCGGGGCGGGGGGGATGGCCACACCCAGTCCTCCCTCGCCCACTCTCCTCTCCTAGATGCTGGGCATGCACACAAGGCATGATGCTCTAGCTGCCAGGCCCAAGACTGAAACTGTGGTCAGCCCTGCGGGAGTCCAGGGCCTCACCCCCACGCCGCCTGCTGCCCCCACACGTGCTCTTCATGCACACATGGGCAGAGGGTAAGCATGAACCGCTGCCCCAGTGAGCTCACAACCTGGCAAGGGCGGAAGGGCCGGGCGGGAGAGGAGAGAGCAGCTGTGGGTAAGGAGGGGTGAGGCCCGGGGCGCAGACTGCCCATGCCTCATCTGCCTCATTGCGAGGGCGGGGCAGGAGGGCTTGCCAGGGCCGTCCTGCCTCTCTGGGCACATCTCACATGTCCCATGCAGCTGAGAGGCCATGGTGAGCTTCTCCAGCCAGTCAGCCAGTCGGCCTTGCCTAGAGGCCCCTGCGGGCACTGGCTGCTCCTGGCCGTGTGGGCAGGGGCATTGCGAGGGCTTTCATCTCCGTGTCACACGAGTCCAGTTCTAACTTTCCTTATAAGGTCTCTCTCCCGTCCAGCTGACCGTTTGTTTGTTTTCTGTTTTTTTTTTTTTTTTCCTTGTACCGGGTCCG
>NW_006160094.1:7843408-7844259 GCF_000334495.1 Tupaia belangeri chinensis | reverse complement strand
GCTGCCCTTTTGTTTTTTTTTTTTTTTTTTTTTTTTTTTTCCTGTACCCTGTGCAGTTTTTTCCCTTTATTTAGCTGTCCCAGAAGAGTCTGCCCCTGTGAGGGGTACTGCTCCCTTAACCCACATAGTCTTCACTGGCAGCCCCCCAGTTCACACTGTTGCCGGCTCCCCCTCCCCGTGCTGTCAGCACGCAGGACCGCCCTCCTGTGACGCAGGCCTGGAGGTGGCACACGGGGACGCAGGGGCCCACGTGGAGGGGCTGGTTCCGATCCCACGCACTCACAGGATGCGGCTATCTGGGCCGGGACGTGGGGTGCGTCGCTGACGTGGTGATCTGGGCGTGGGCTGTAACTGACGTGATCTGGACTGGGACGTGGGGTGTATCACTGATGTGGTGATCTGGGCCGGGACGTGGGGTGTATCGCTGACGTGGTGATCTGGGCCGGGACGTGGGGTGCGTCACTGACGTGGTGATCTGGGCTGGGATGTGGGGTGTGTAACTGACGTGATCTGGACTGGGACGTGGGGTGTATCACTGATGTGGTGATCTGGGCCGGGACGTGGGGTGTATCGCTGACGTGGTGATCTGGGCTGGGACGTTGTATCACAAGTGTTTTTCTCTCTCACGTGGAGGAAACAGATGACCTTTTAAAAACGTTAAAAGTAAAGCCCCAGCACCAGGGGCCACCACCCTCAGCCGCTCCTTGGGGTCAGCCTGGGCCTGCTCCTGTGGTGCAGTGTCCACTCCCCGTGGCGGCCCGGCCTCCCCTTCCGTTTGCTGGGTTCCCGAGTAGAGAAGGCGTCTGCCCCGTGACGGGGATGGGGCAGGGGAGGGCGAGGCCCGGCCGGGG
>NW_006160094.1:7837508-7842964 GCF_000334495.1 Tupaia belangeri chinensis | reverse complement strand
GACGGGGAGGGGGCAGGGGAGGGCGAGGCCCGGCCGAGGCCTCGGAGACCCCTGGGGAAGCAGGCAGCCGGCCGCAATGGGCTCGCTGCCCTTCCTGGTCGGCCTCGGCCTTCGTCTGGTGTCAGGGAGCCAGTGCAGTTAGCCCCGCAGCGACGCAGCGAGGGCCGGTCTTCCTGAGCTGCAGGCCGGGCTGTGCGCTGTGCCCAGCTCTGCGTCCGGCTTTTCTGAGGAGCTGGGGGCGGGGTAGGCCGTCCTGACTGTCCGGGCGGTCGCAGTGCGGTCACGTTCTGTACTCGCTCAGGAAGCCTGCAGGTTCCTCGTCAGGCCCCACGTAAGAGGGCCAGCTGGCCACTTCACGACGTCAGCTTGATGTGGAATCCTTCACTTCCTGGGGGTGCATCTCTCCTGCCACTAACTCCCCGCAGAAGGCTCTGCTTCTCTCAGTAGCAGGACTTGCTGCGTTAGAAACTCTAGCCGATCCATTTTCCATAAGCAGGTCCTGTGTGATAAGCTGCCCCCCGCAAGGGCTACGCTGTCTCCATGTTCAGCTGTGACCGTCCCTGTCCCTTCGTAGGAAAGACTTCTGCTACGGTTCTTCCATCAGCTAGAATGAGCTCCACTTGGAAACTGCAGATTGTGGTTTAAACATGAAGGGAGAGTATCTTTTGTATGTGAAAGAGGCCTAGCGATGAGAAGCCCAGAGCCAGTATTGCCAGATCCATGGACATCAGGACTTTGGCTCCTGCCTTCCATCTAGAAAGATGAAGGTTCCTGCCTTGTGTAGTCCACTCTGTGGAACTGTAGGTGACAGTTTAACTCAACTCAGTGTCGTTACTTCTGTCACATAAAGTTACTTCCTGGTCAGGTATAGCTGCTGGAGCACCAGCCATCTTCCCTCTCCTTCCCGGGAAAACACAAAAGGGAGGAAACAGAGAAAAAGATACGAGGTTGCTCTTCTATGGGAGGCAGCTCCTTTAAAGGAGCCATTCTGGGAGGCTGGACACTCTGCGTATGTCTCATCGGCCCAGATTTAGAAAATGTGCTGATGACTAGCTTCAGGGAAGGCTGAGAGGGGCTTTTGTAGCTGGGCACATTACTGGCTCTACTAGGACCGGGGTGCCGTTTGCTGAGTGAGTAGGTGTGTCACACTTCTCTGCAGTCATCGGCGTGTCTCACCTGAACACGTTCTGCCTCGCGCTTGTGTCCTTCCTGCTGTCTTGAGGACATCCGGGTCCGAGCACGCGCACACAGCACCCCTCCCTGCAGCCTCTGGCTGCTGTCCTCACGCGTCTCCTCCGTGCCTTGGTCTCTAAGGGGTAATCACAGTGCACCCCGTGGCAGGGAGCCCACGCACCCCCTGTGGGTGATGTCCCCGTCACCAGAGATGGGCGGGCCTGGGCTGGCGGGGACTGCTGGCCTGCGTCTCGGGCTCTTCCTTGCCTCTTTCCTGGATCCCGGTCTGCTCGTAGGTGAGGCTCCCTTGACCTCATTTCCTCGTTGGGCACTGCAGGGCCCGGCAGGAGCGGGCTCTGGGTGGGCATGCCGCACCGCGGGTGGCTGGCTGTGGCCACATGCCCTCCACAACCCCTCTTCTGCAGCTGGTTGCCAGGAGCCCGGTTGGAAGGCGCGTCCTTGGGAGGGTGAGAGGCCTCTCACCGCGCACGGCCTTCCTTTTGCACATTGACACCCACTGACACCATCTCCTGGTCCGAGATTTGGGTTTACAACTAAAAATCTGAAACTCTTGAGTTCCCTCTGGACCCAGGTCCTTAGAAAGCCTGGATCCTATATCAAGTCAGTCAGAAATCTGATTTTCTCCAGGCCAGCGACTCTGCCATGTTGACTTGGGGCTCAGCAGGCGTGAGATCTATTTCTGCCTCCCCTGGGAGGGCCGTCGTCCAGGACATTGCCACTGACACATTGAGGTGCACAGCAAATGGAGCCATCAGTAGAAATGTGGGTCTAGCTAGAAAGCGTGCCTTCCAGGAGGGGCCTGGGAAAGGGTTAATCTGTAAGAATTTAAAAGGTATGTAGGGGGTGTTGGTAGGTGGGAGTCAGCGTGGGAGTGAGTTTTGGGACACTGGGCTCCTAGGTTGTCACCAGTCATTGGCTTTCCTGTTTTCCTGTGGTCACCAAGGGTGAGGGTCACCATACATGGTCACGTGCTTTCTGGGCATGAGGACAAGGAAGGTCCCCTGCCGAGAGGGGGATGGGTGGGCGTGGATTTCACAGGAGCAGAGGCTGGGGGCTGGGCATCCTTACCTGTGCTGGATGTTAGGCAAGACCGGGCCACAGCACCCCTCCCAGACTCACTCTTTGATTTTTTTTTTTTTTTTTTAATGGTACTTGCTTTTCTTGTCTGCCCCAAACATGGGAGATTTTGAAGGACTAGGGCAGGGGAGAGGCTGACCGTGGCTAGTGGCCACCCTTTATTAAGAGTGCAGGTGAGCTTAGGCAGCTCCGTGGCCGCCTCTGTGATGTGGGTGTTTAACAGCGAGGTGTGACTTGGTTAAAGCCACTGAGCCAGTACACACCCCGAACAGGTTTTGAATATAGTTCTGTGTGACCCGGCATGTTGTACTTGGCTTCTCCCTCTGGGGAAGCTGCCCTCTGGGTTCCAGGCGCATAAGATAATAGAGTCGGCCCAGTGGACACACTCCTGCCTTCGGAGCTTGCTCGCCTGACCGCATGTCTCATCATCATTTTTTTGTTTTTTTCATTTGCATGTGAGCTCACTGGAGAGATACAGAGAGAGGAAAGTGAGAAATCACCTCCCAGGGGGATGGCCATTCTGGCCATCCTGCAGTTCCTTCTCAGTTTTGCTCTTGGGATTTTGGGCACACATGCACACGCACCCAGCATGTTCCTTAAAGCCACCGAATCTGGGCCTAGAACTGCACCATCAGCCACCTGGATCCAGGCACCATTAGGCCACCGGCTGGCCCCCACCTTCTGTTTCCTGTATTACATCTTTCTAACCCCATAATTTATATAAGTATCACATACTTTCTCCAGAACATTCCTTAAGTGACTTGTTCTTAAACACTAGAGTGGGGCTTTTCTTGTTTGGTGGGTATTGGCATATAGAGGTGCCCCCGACCACCCCTTCTTCATATCCCCGTGTCCCGAGAGTATCGCGTGCAGATGTCGGGACAGCTAAGATGCGGTACCCTGTGGGAGGCCTAGGGGCTCAGAAGCACACCCATGCCAGGTACCCGGCCTTCTGTCAGTTTGCATGTTCCCAGAGAAGGGCACTCCTGGTTCACGTCGGGTTGCTTCGCCTCCCGCCTCCACACTCAAGCTTGTTTTGAGGCCGGAGAGGACAGAAAGGTCAAGAAGCCAGAGCGATGTCGATTCTTGCTGTGTGCAGTCCCTAGGGTGCTGGTATCCGGACTTATTTAGTAGTAGATCACACACACACACACACACACATACACACACACACACACACACACACACAGTCTGGATGTGGCCTGGTGGGTGTGAGAGAACGCAGCTGGGTGCTTCGTGCACCTTCACATCTGACCAGGGGCCAAAGATGGGGCCCCCTTCAGGTCAGAGGGGAGCAGCCAGAAGGTGTCAGGATAGTGCTCTTCACAGAGAGCGGCAAGCTGAGAGGAGGGTCTCCAGCTTTGCCCTCAAGACCTTCTAAAAGAAGGGTTTGGGAAAAAAAAAAAAAAAAACAACCCCCGGCTGTTGGAGATGAAGGCAGAGTCCTCGTCGTCAGTGTCATTGCCACTCCAGATTTTGCTGAGTATCTCCTGTGTCGGGTATGGAGCGAGGCATTGTACGCATCACAACCTTCCTCTGAGACAGGTATTCGCATCTTTTGTCAGAAAAAGAAACTGAGAGAAGGTAAGAAACTCCCCCAAAATCACATGGACGTCTAAGGGCCAGATTTCCTGTGCTTTCTGGGCCATCACACTCAGGGTCCTGTGTGTCAGGTGCCTGCCCTGGATGGCACTCCTCAGGCCCCCAGCCATCCAGCATACACAGCTGCTCGGCTCCCTTATCTCCCCAGCAAGCCACAGAAGTGCAGGGTGTTCCTCGCCATATGACTGGTTGGTTGGTTGGTAAGCTTATTCCTTTGTTTTTAAAATTATTATTATTATTGTTAGGTTTTTGTCATGGGTGCATGCACTTGCCGGAGAGAGACAGAGATAGAGAGAAAGTGAGAAACCATCCCCCGGGGGATGGTCACGCTGCAATCCCTTCTCTTCCCTTCTTCACTCAGGATTTTGAGCATGCGTACACATGTGCCCAGTGTGATTTTCAAGCTGCTGGGTCTGGGACTCAAACCTTGGTTGGTCATGTAGGAATCGAAAGCCTTAACCACCATGCCACCTGCTAGTCCTAGTTTTAAAAATTATTTTTTAATTGCCAGTGGGCATGTGTGGCTGGGAGAACACCCCCCAGTGGATGGCAGTCATGCTGCAGTCCTTTCTCTTCCATTTCTCCCTCCTTTTGGGATTTTGGGCATGTACACATGCCTGGCACATTTCTCAAGCCACTGGGCAGGACTTGAACCTGCAGTCTACCATCTGGGATCCAGCTTTGGTAACCTAGGCTGTGGGGCCTGCCCCACTGAGCCTCTTCTTTATATTTGATTCTTACCTCTTTGGCCACTCTTTTCCTCCCCATTCTTCACGCCCCGCAGAAGGCACTGTGGTTGGCTGGGTTTGCCTCCTCACCTCCAGAACTGTAGCAGACCTAGAAGGCAGGGAAAGTGGAGGAGGTGATTTTGGGGGTAGACACCAGCGCAGCGCACCTGCTCGCGCTCTGCTGGGCTGTCTCAGCATGCCAGAGGGGGCTGGATAATCAAGGGCTTTCCTAAGTGGATCCTCAAGGAAGTGGAAGGGTCTGGAGGTAGGAGAGTGGGGTACTGGGGAGGCTAGGAGGCACCCACCCCTGCTAGGCTGGCTTGTACCTGTTTTTGGTGTTCAGTATTGGCTGCTCACAAAGGGTTAATCACTTAGCCCGATCCTGGCTTTTTACAGAAGAGGAGACCTCCTTGCCCCCACACAAGTGTCACATCTAAAGATATCCACGTGGGCTAGCGAGACTGCATCACAGCTGGCATGTCGCTCCTGTCCTTCTGGAACTTTACCTCAGAGTTTCAGTGCGTTGGGTGATGGGAGATGAGTTCTAAATGCGCTTACTCTTGCGAGGCACCTTTGGGCAATGGTAGATCCAGATTCCGTGGAGGCGAGCTAGTAGGCCGCGGTCTTGCTATTTGCACCCAGAAAACACTGAAACACCGACCCTGGGGGCCGTCTGCAGTTCACTCCTTAACAGTCCTGCATTTGGTGTTTGACCTTGAACAAGTCCTTGGTTTCTCTCCATACTTTGAGTTTTTTCTTTCTTTCTTTCTTTTTATTTTTTTGTTTATTTATTTGCATGAATGAGCAAGAGAGAGAGACAGAGAGATAACACCTCCAGAAGAGTCTTACGCCACG
>NW_006160094.1:7828469-7837381 GCF_000334495.1 Tupaia belangeri chinensis | reverse complement strand
CCCCCCCGCCTCAGCCGGCCAGATTGTGGTATGCCGTGCCTGGTGCACTCGAGGTCTCTGGATGTAAGCCAGAAACCCCGCATGTGGGTCAGCCTTTCACAGCACCACCACCCAGCCCCTTGTTCAGTAGGAAAAATAAGCTGGCAAGGATGGTACAGGGCACGGAGGGAAGAGGACCCCAGAGGGCCTCGAATCTCTCAGGCCTTTGAGGATTAAGGTGTTGGGGTTTTAGAGTCCACTATAGCTTGTGAAGCACTTTCCACTGCCGAGTTCTAGCCGTAGCAGAGCTCAGGTGAAACCTTCCTTTTCATAAACGTGGATGTGGATTTGGAGGGGGCACTGTCTCCTGATTCCGACCCCAGCACTCCCAGCCTCCCCCTGCCTGCTCAGACATGTGTGGGCGCTGCAAGGCCGTCGGTGGCCTTCCCTTGCAGGCCAGGCATTCATTTCTGGCCACTCAGGAACTCACTCGGGAGGGCAGTGCCATTCTGTCCAAGATAGTGGAGGAAGCAGCCCAGCCAGGAAGCAGGGCCACATCAGCAGATGGCCCCATTGGAGACCACTGCGCTGGCCCTTCTCCTGGGAGACCTGTGTCGGGAGGCCAGCCCAGGGCGGGGCCGACAGTGGGATTTCCTCTCCTGCTCATTATGGATGAGAGTATTTTAAAATGCTGCGGGAACCCTTCTTTTGCTGGTGGCTGGATCTGCCACGGTTCTTGGCCTCAAATCTGATCACCCCCACGCGGTCAGGCCGCCTTCAGCTCCTTGTTTTTTGTAAGTGGTGCTCTTCTTTCAGTCAGCAAACAATAGTCGTTTTCTACCTCAGCTTTGTTCCCAGGCAGCTTTTTAATGAGAATTAAGGCTTATAATTTGTGGCAATCAAGTGTTGATACAGTTTAGGAAGTCTTCATCTTTTCACAAGTATCTACCTCGATGACCTGTGGGTTTGTGCTTCCTCTGAGCTTTTTCTCCTCTCCCTGAAACGCTCCTCCTCACCCCACAGCGCAGCAGCTAGTAAGCACTGTGCAGGGGAAGAGGGTCCCAGACGACTGGCCTGGGTTTGGGTCCTGGTCCCAGCGGCTTACACTCCAAATGCACATGCATCCCTGGGGCCCTGTGAGTTGGAGAGTGGAGGCTGAGGGACTGCAGCATGACTGGCCCTGTTCGGGGGTGCTTCCCCCAGCTGCACCCCCCTCTCTCTGTCATGCGCTCACACACGCCCTCCAACATGGAGCGTGTGTGTGTGTGTGTGTGTGTGTGTGTGTGTGTACAGATTTCCTTCCTGATGACAGTCTGCCCTAAACTCCTCCAGATTCCACTCCGTCCTCTAAAAGCTGTTTCTGACTCACTATTTACCTTTTCTAAACGTCTCAGCCTTCTGCCCCCCCCTCTCTCTCTCACGCGCTCACACACACGGAGCGTGTGTGTGTGTGTGTGTGTGTGTGTGTGTGTGTACAGATTTCCTTCCTGATGACAGTCTGCCCTAAACTCCTCCAGATTCCACTCCGTCCTCTAAAAGCTGTTTCTGACTCACTATTTACCTTTTCTAAACGTCTCAGCCTTTCAAAGTCAACAGCATGTTGATCAGCAACGTCTGGGCCACCTGACCTGAACGGGCTTGCCTTGTCACTGGACCCCAGGTGACCCTCTGCCTATGGAAGCGCTGCCTTCCCCCTCCGCGTACTCACCCCCTCCTGTCATTGGCTAACATCCCGACTGTCCTTTCTGCGCTCTGTACGTTCGTATTTTGTTAGATTTCTTGGCAGCTCCTGATTCCGCCTTGGCATGGGATGGGCACTAATCAATGTCCGTAGATTGCCGAGAGCCACTTACTAAACAGATTTGTTGGTGTATGTAGGGAGCTGAATGAAAGCTGTGACTTGCGTGCTTATAGGCGCTTGCTGCAGAGCCAGCAGGTGGCCTGGAGGTTAGGGGCCAGATCCTCCATGGCTGACTCCACGGTTGGGGTCTGGGACCTGGTGCCTGAGACCTACACTGGGTGTGTGTGTGCAGGCCCAAATCCAGAGAGGACAGTGAGGAAGAGATTATAGCATGGCCATACAGCTGGAAGTGATTTCTCTCTCTCTTCTCTCTCTCTCTGGTGAGCACACATGTCCTATAACAAAATTACAGGACAGAACAAAACACGTTTACTACAGAAAGGTCAAGGAAAGAGAGGACACCAGCAGTAAATGAGAATCCACCATGTGGGGCAATGCATGCACAAGGGGCAGAGGTACTGGACCCAGCCAGCCTTCAGCGGATGACCCCCAGCTCCATGGCTCACTGTCTGTGGAGACATCTCTGAACCCTAATTACATGTTCTCTAAAATGGGAGTAACATCTTAGGACAATACTCTGAAGATGAACCGAGACACGGCGGGTCGTGCGTGGACATGGTTGGCCCAGAACGCCCTCGCAGTGGTCACTAGGCACAGGACGAAGGCATTCGGGCTCAGCCATAGCGGACATTGTCGTCACCTGAATTGGAGTCTCATTCACCTTGGAGCTTACTTATGTTCTGTGAAAGGGATGGAGTAGAGACAAGCCTGCGAGAGCCAGGCTGGGCTGTCAGCTTTGGAGGAATAGGTCCGTCCTGGCCGAACACCTGCCCCAGGAGTGCCTGGCAGCAAATGCTCTTGTCCTGGCACTGGTGCAAGGACCTGGAGCCTGACTGGGGGGAGCCGTGCCCACCCACCCCTCAACAGTGGTTCTGGCTGAAACAAGCCACCGCAGGCGGAATCCAACCCGACTGACCACCCCGGGAGCCCTCAGGGGTCAGGTGGAGAGTCGGCAGATTTTGGCCATGTGGTGTGCTTGTCCTCAGAGGCGTCCTGCTCTAGGCAGCCCTCGCAGAGAATCCACGCAGGTGTGGAGGTGTAACAAGCTACATCCTCCTTTATTCCCACACCACACCAGAGCAGGGCAGGGAGTGGGGACTGCAGATTGCAACATGGTTTCTCCAGTTTTGGGCAGGAGATGGGATGATGGCGGAGGCTTCTGGTCGATCGTCTGGGAGTGCGTAGGCTGCCGTGCATGTCCTTGGTGGGAGCAGAGTTCTAGAACCTGGAGACTGGGCATGATGTCGTAGGTCCTGCACTGACGTGGGTTTTTCCTGCTCTTTGCCGTTGAGCATGCTCTCTGTCTAAGCAGAAGACATGTTGTACACTGTGTCTTAAACAGGTTCACGGAAAATGCATATTATGGAAAGACTGTGTGGATTTCACAGTTTTTGCAAGAAAATAAGCTCATACTTTAATTTCATTTTTCCATAATTTTTTTCTTTTTTTCTTTCTTTCTTTCTTTTTTTTTTTTTTTTTTAGTTTTTTTGTTTGTTTGTTTTTTTAGTTTTGCCATAGGGAATGTATGCTCACCACAGAGGCAGAGGGAGAGAGAAGGTAAGAACTGAGGATTTGGGCCTGCACACACGTGGGCCTGCAGTGGTTTTCAAGCTGCCAGGTCCTGAATTTGAATTGTAGAGGTAGCAATGTGGGACCCAGCACCTTAACATCTATGCCACCTGCTGGCCTCTGTAAACTATTTTTAAAATTTCTTTTCTTTCTTTTTTTGTATAGTTGCTGGGTGCACTTGCCAGAGACACAGAGGTAAAGAGGGAGGAGAAAGCTCCGCCCGGTGGGTTGTAGTCTCGCTACAGTTCCTTCTCTTCCGTCTCTCCATTCTGCCGGGATTCGGGAACACTCATGCACCCAGGGTGTTCCACAGACACCAGATCGGACTGTGGCTGGACGTGGAGGATCCGGTTCCTTTAACCCCAGGCTGTGGGGCCAGCCCATACAATGTCCGTTACTCGTGAGAGACTGCACAGGTGAGGGGTGTGGGGAGAGAGAGCACCCTCCTGGGGTCAGGTGGAGCTGTGCTCCTCCTCCAGCCCTCAAGTCTGTCAGGTACGGGCACTCGCGTAGGCACCCAGGTGGCTCAGGCAGGGACCAGAGACCTCCAGGGCCTGATGTGCGGTGGCCTGGGTGGCCCAACTTCTCTTGGGCAGCTTTAGCTTTGTGCCCAGAGCTGTCCTTCTCAACACTGACTTTTTGAAGCCCTCATCTGTGTGAATGGGTTCCCAAATGCATCCAAGCTCTCTGAAGATGAGAAGCATTAAGTTAACCAGCTGTATAGTAATTTCCTCTTTTTTTTTAATTGCTGGAGGGCACATGGGCTCATCAGGGAGAGACAGGGAGAGGGAAAGCGGGGGCACCCCTGGTGGGGCGGGGCAGTCCTTCTCCACTTCTCCATCTTGTCAGGGTTTGGAGCATGCACATACATGTGCCTGGTGTCTTTTCCAAGCCACTGGGACCTGTATTTGAACCACTTAGCTATGTGGGATCCAGTTCCTGATGCACAGTGCTTTAGCAGTAGGGGACTGGCCCATTTATTTCTGTCTTCATTTAAACAAAAGATAGTATCCATGTTGTATGCATTGGATCTCTTTCACCCTCTGTGTCTGAGCCTTATTGCAAGTGATGCGGCATTTCCTTAACTCTTGAGGGGATGAAGCGTCTGCCTGTACATCCGATTTTACAGCGACAGCTCGATGGAAAACCAGAAGGAACAGAATTCATTTCTCATTCGTGCCGGCGATTCCCTAAAGCTGCAGCCTGTGCTGCTGTGAGGTTCAGTGGAAGGAGGGCATGTCAGCGTTCACAGCAGGGCAGGCACCGAAGCCGTCCTCTTTCCTGTGGTGCCTGCTTTGTCAGGGAAGTGCTGGCGTCTCCGGGTGTTCTGGTCCTGCTGGTGGGTGCTGCGGTGGCTGGCGCAGGCTTCCCGCCCAGCGCTGCGGGGTGGCCATGAGTGGCAGCTGGGCTGGCCTGGGAGGAGGAGGTGTGCCCACCCCGCCCCTGAGCAGCAGCCACCCCTCACCCTGGCTGCACAGGAGACATGGTATACACGGTGTTTGTCTTCCAGAGTCACACTCCTGCACTCAGTGATTTTAAACATCTTCCTCTTGCCCCAATCCGAGATAATGGAGGAGAAGGAATTGCTGTTAACCATCCCCTCTGGGGGGTGATTTCTCACTCTCCCTTGCTCTGTCTCTGGCCTTTTTTATCCGGGAAGCATATGCATTCTATGACAAAAACCTCAAAAGAAATAAATAGCATTTCTCCCCTCTACTTCGTCCTAGCTCCCCAGTCCATGCTCTTTGAAGTCTGAAGAGTGGAGACACCTCACCAGGCCCCACTGCCCCACCTCCCGCGTGGCTTGGCCAGGCAGTTTGCTGGAGAGCAGAGGGAGGGGCGTTCCCCAGGGAGGAGGGCAGGAAAGACCAGAGGCTAAAAATAGGCAGCTCCGAAGGACCTGCTCCCTGCGCTCAGGTCAGGCGCGGCTCCTGTGAGAGCGAGCTCAGACTTCAGTGTGTTTCTGGAACAGAGAAGCAAGAAAGAAATCAGCCCTCATTAAAACATCACAGCTAAATATAGGCTTTACTACATGTTCCAGATAAGAGGAGCTCTCCAGATTGCCAGGTGGAATTGGATCTGTGTCCCTCGGCAGTTCCGGGACGATGTGTGTGTGTGTGCATGTGCCACATGTGTGCAGAGCACGTGTCTGCCATGTGAACTCAGATGGCTCAGCATTTGACGTGCTGTGAATAAGTCTCCTGTTGGGGGTTCCACTTCCGTTCTTGCAAAGAAAGCTGCGTCCCATTTGCAAGGCAGCTCTCCTTACACACCGCTGGAGCTACACACCATCAGTGCTGCATGCTGTCAGAGGTACACACTGCCAGAGCTACACACCGTCAGAGTTACACCATGGGAGCTACACACCATCAGTGCTGCACGCTGTCGGAGGTACACACTGCCAGAACTACACACCGTCAGAGTTACACCGTGGGAGCTACACACCATCGGTGCTGCATGCCATCGGAGGTACACACTGCCAGAGCTACACACCGTCAGAGTTACACCATGGGAGCTACACACCATCAGTGCTGCACGCCGTTGGAGGTACACACTGCCAGAGCTACACACCGTCAGAGTTACACCATGGGAGCTATACACCATCAGTGCTGCACGCCGTCGGAGGTACACACTGCCAGAGCTACACACCGTCGGAGTTACACCATGGGAGCTACACACCATCAGTGCTGCATGCTGTCGGAGGTACACACTGCCAGAGCTATACACCGTTGGAACTACACACTGTTGGAACTCCCGGGATCGCGCTTGTGCAGCGCATACTCATCCTGGGACTTCGGTCCGCAGGGGCGGTTCACAGGGGCGTCCCCCCCAGGTTGCAGCACAGAGGTCAAAGTACAGGCCATGTGGCTATGCTGATAGACCTCTGAACTGCCTCCCTCCCTTTGTCTGGGTTATTTGAAGAAACTGGGGTCTTTCCTTAAGCCATAGAAAGAGAGGTCTTCTCCAGCCTTGGGGCTGGGCAGAGGCAAGGGCTGCTGGTCTGGTTAAAGCTGGCAGGAGGCCCCCTGCCCCTCCAGGACAGCCCCACAAAGCCCTTGTGATGCCGCCTGCCATGGAAACGCATCCCGGCTGGCTTGTCTCAGGTTTGCCCGGTGTTCCTGCAGAGCATTTCTGTCCTAGTGGACTGAAGAACTTGATAAGGGTGCCACCTTTGACTCCCCTGGGCTTGCTTCCACCTTTTTCTGCATCTGAGGTTTCTGGGCCCATGGAGACCTGTCCTAGTGGGGATTGTGCCTGGAGGCAGCTGCCAGGCCAGTGTAGCCGTAGCCGGGAGGCGCGTGGCCCGTGTAGCTCACCTCCTCCCTTTCTCCCCCTGCGAGCTGAGCGTGGCCTCTTTCTCCCATCCCTGCCCCCGTCTCTGGGCAGAAAAGGGCCTGCCTGTGGCCTGACGCGGTGGGCCAGGCCAGAAGGCCTTCTCGGTGGGCGTGGTAGGGCACACTGGTGCTGCCAGTCGGCTGGTGCCTGCCGCTCTCAAACAACCCCTTCTCAAACCCCCCACGTCCAAATCTCAAGGAACTTCCTGGGAAGGACAGCAGCTGTCATGCGCGTCTTGCTGCTGTTTCATTTCGTGGAACTTGGGAGTGTGAACGATTGCAGGTTTCCCAGGTGGTTCCTTGGTTCTGGCTGCTTGTTTTCTAATAACAGGTGCCTTCCTGCCACACAGATCCAGGGTTGGGGGTGCTCACAGAGCCCCCAGCTGTGGGCTCTGCATCTGCAGGATGAACTAGCATCCACCATCTCCCAGGCTGGGCCTGGGTGGACTTCAGTTCAGACTCTCACGTACATTCGTGGGGGAGTGCAAAGCGAGCTTCGCCCTGGCTCATACTGGCCGAACTGACCTGGGAAAGGACAGCCAGAGACAGGTGGCCCTCCCTGCACCTGGGTGACAACTCTTGGGACAGGTAAAGACTGAAAAGGCAGCATGAAGAGAACCTGAGTCTTTTCTCCCGGAAGTCACGGAGGATCACAGTCAGTCCTAAAGGGTATAGTTTAAGTCAGTATTGATTGGCTTAATCTTAATGTTACATCTAATCATACTGTTCAAAAAAACAACAGGGTCAGGGTTGGCAGGTGCCGCTGGATTCCCACACAGTCAACCATAGTTCAAATCCCAGACCTGGCGGCTAGCTTTTTTTTTTTTTTTTGGAGAGGTTTTCGCTATAGGGCGCTTGCACTCGCCAGGCAGACAGAGAGAGACATTAGAGACAGAAAGCGAGAAATCACCCCCCAGGGGGGATGGTCATGCTGCAATCCCTTCTCCATTCTCCTCTCAGGATCTTGGTCATGCACACACAGGCACCCAGTGTGAGTTCTAAGCCACCAGGTCCGGGACACAAACCGCGGTTGACTACGTGGGAGTCCAGCGACATAGCCATTCCACTAACTGCTGTTTGCCAATGGCTGGCTTTCTTGCCTTTTTATTTTTTTTTTCTCTTTCTCTGGTCAAATTAATAATAATAATAAAATAATTATTTAAAAAAGAAAATCAGGACCCCACTGTGTGAGTGAGACGCCCGGTAGTCTAGTCCTCATGTGTGCCACGTTCTCAGATTTCACAGAGGGCAGTGACTTTGGGGCCCATGGAACAGTACCTGACGAGAGCCCTGCCCCCGCCCCACCTCTGCTGGGCAGACCCAGGCCCGGAGGGCTCTGTGCTGTTCCCAGCATGTTCACTGTGGCCTGTTTTCAGGTAGACGTGCGGTTTCCCCTGCATGCTTTCTCGTACAGCTGTGCCTGAGCTGGTGCAGTGCCCATCTCTTGAAACCTCGTGTCTTGGCCTCACTCAGTCGAGGGCGGTGCTCCCCGCTGCCTGGCTGTGCTGAGCTTGGCTGGAGGGATCCCAGGAGGGCTGGCACACACCGTTGCTGGGGCAGACTTTGCATGGAATGTTGCCCTCGTGCCATTAGCAAAGCGGAGGCCGGGTCAGCTCTGCTCTCCCTGCCTCCGACGTTATTGTTCGGGACTTAATGTAATAATATGCTCGAACAGGCGGAGAGGTCACATTAGCTGGCTCTGCAGCTATAAACAATATTTGCTCTGTACGTTTTTTTCCCCTGCACCCCCTGCTCTCCTGGAGCCCTGTGCCCTCTGCTACTGCCACCCTCGCATATTCTAACCTTGGCTAAACAGCTTCATTCATAAGATGGCCAGTGTTCTCTGGGAGGAGAGAGGACTGGAAACAACCTAGTCCTACGAGCCTCCGGCTGTGAAGCACAAGTGAAAACTGCTGCGTTACTCGGCCGGGATTTTAACTAACGTCTGCAGCAACCATCTTCCCTTTTACTCCCCAGTCCCGTTGCTGCTGGGAACCCAATTTGAAAACACACGTGTGCTCAGGTACAATCGACAGCTCCCCTAAAACTCTGCCTTTTCTTGCCAGAAGCATTGGAAAGAGGCCATTAATCACCTCATGGAACAAAAGTTGCCCTGTCAGCCCTGGCATCGCTGGGAGGCGGGGCCTAGGGGTGCAGGTGCATTCCTG
>NW_006160094.1:7822787-7828438 GCF_000334495.1 Tupaia belangeri chinensis | reverse complement strand
TCTGATGCTGACATGGAGTGGATCTGAGGTGTGCATGTTTCTGTCCCTGGCATCTTGCTGTCTTCTGTAGTTTGACATAGAAACAGGAGAAAAGAAAACCCTACCTCATACCTGGGCTGCCCTTTGCAACTCAACAATCACAGACAAAGCCTACGCTACCTCCTCTGTGTGACTGGTGGCCGATGACGTCAGGCAGAGAGCTCTCACTGGCTGGTCCTGTGGGCAGGTCTTCAGGAGCGCTTATACTGGCCGGTCCCGTGGGCAGGTCTCCAGGAGCGCTTACACTGGCCGGTCACATGGGCAGGTCTCTAGGAGCGCTTACACTGGCCGGTCCCGTGGGCAGGTCTCCAGGAGCTCTTACACTGGCCGGTCCTGTGGGCAGGCCTCCAGGAGCAGACTGCAGGGCTCTTGGTCCTTTGTCTTTCCAGCCCACTCTGTCAGGTGAGGTGAGGTGGGAGAGCGCGGGCAGGGCCGGAGCTGCAGATCGCTCTGGTTTTGTCAAGAACTCAGTCTCGGCACCCAGAGTTGGGCGTTTCTCACTCTTTTGCATTGAAGAGAGTTTGGTCTGTCTGCCTAATCTTTTCTGTTAAGAGGACAGAGACATCTTTTGGGCTAGCAGATGGTATGATGGTTAAGGCACTGGATTTCCACATGACCGACTGTGAGTCGAGTCCCAGATCTGGCACCTTTAAGCCACACCGGTGCGTGTGTGCGTGGCCCAGCTCCCAGGAGGAGAAGGGGTTGCAGCATAGCTGTTCTCCTGAGGGCGGCTTCTCATTTTCCCGTTTGTTTCTGCCTCCCTCCAGTGAGCACATGTGTTGTGTGGCAAAAGCCTAAAAAAAGACATGTTCAAAGAAACCATATTCTGCTGGCCCAAGAAAGAATAGGAAGGGGAGTTGACTCTGGGAAAAAGGAAATCAGAAATAAATAGAAGTCATGAAGATTTTACTTTTTCTTGGGAATTATCCCACTGTCAACATGCTTCCGTCATAGAGGTGAATCTGAACTGAGTCATGACAGCCACACGGTGTGAATTAAGGAATGTCGCTTCTGCTAAAGGACGGAGGCTACTTGAGAGTTTACTCTTATTTTTTTTTATGAATTTATTTTGGTACAAAAACTTTTTGAAATTCATACATAGTTTTCCCATTACATGTATTTCCATGAGCTTTTTTTTTCTGAAACTTTTTAAAATAAATCAATTTACATTCATTCCCTAAGCATCGTCACAGCATGCAAAATGTGATTTCCTATCCAGAATATACTGCATAGTGGCTTAATCATGCATGTTATTGTCAATAATTTTCCATTCTAGTTTCACACACACACACGCATACACGCACATATATAACCCCTATGTCTGACCCTCTGCCCTTTCCCACCCTCCTCTCACTCTCTCTGGTGTCTACAGTTGTTTTCCATTGCTTTCCCTCCAGATTTTATTGATCACATGATTGCTTATATAACCTAACTACTTTCAATAGCAAGTTCAGCTGGTAATTTCAAGAAAAGCAGTTTTAATTTTAATAAGGCCAAGAAATGCTAAGGAACTTTGCTTAAAGCCAGGAAACAGATTGGGATTCTTTTCAAATAGTAAGTACATGAATGTATCAACAGATCAAGACAAGACAGAAATCCTTAAAACCAGGAAACAAAGCCTAGAAGAAAATCAGCAATGTTTTACTCAAAAGTCGTGAAATGCTGGGAACCAGCAGTTAGCAAAATGGCTAAGTCGCTGGACTCCCACGCAGTCGACCGTGGTTTGTGTCCCGGACCCGGTGGCTTAAAACTCACGCCGGGCACGTGTGTGTGCGTGCCCAAGATCCCGAGAGGAGAATGGAGGAGAAGGGATTGCGGCGTGACCATTCCCCCTGGGGGGTGATTTCTCGCTTTCTGTCTCTATGTCTCTCTCTGTCTGTCTGGCGAGCGCACGCGCCCTATAGTGAAAACCTCTCAAAAAAAAAAAAAAGTCATGAAATGCTGTTTCACCAGTTCAGTCTCATGTATTTAATCTGTCTTGTGTTGTGGTTCGAGGCTCAGCTAGATCTGCTCTTGCCTTGGTCCTGCTGGGCCTGCAGTGGCACTGAAGGCGCCTCTGGGCATAGGTGATGCAGCAGAGCAGGCGGTGGGGGGTACCTGCCCAGACTCGCTTGGCAGAATGTGTTTTCTGAGTGTGTGGAGGATTAGAAATAAACATAAAAATAAGCACACAAAGACATCCAAGTATAGAAAAGCAAGGATCAGGTGGGCCCGACTTCTCTGATGGAGATAGCCGGGACCCGAACCGGTCGAGTTTATTCTGTTAAAGGGCAGAAAACAGGGGAAAGGGAAGCGGAGTGGAAAGCCTGTTGTTTTGGATGTGAATCGGCTGAAGGTGTGGAGACAGCTGCGCCATGCAGTCTCTCCAGTCTTTTGGGGCCAGTTCTGATCTATACCTGTGGCTGCCTTCAGCCCAGTACTATTAGCTCGGGAACATAGTCACATGGAAATTGCTGTCCTTGCCCTGCGAACGACCGCGCACAGACCCGCGTGTCTGCATGTGTCTAGAGGTCACCATTGGCTCAGTGTGGCTGCTCTGCACAGTACCCACTGTGGGGCAAGGGAGTACCCACAGACTGCCTGCATGCGTCTAGAGGTTGCCATTGGCTCAGCTCGGCCGCTCTGCACAGTACCCACTGTGGGGCAGGAGAGTACCCACAGACTGCCTGCATGCATCTAGAGGTCGCCATTTGCTCAGCTCGGCCGCTCTGCACAGTACCCACTGTGGGGCAGGAGAGTACCCACAGACTGCCTGCATGCATCTAGAGGTCGCCATTTGCTCAGCTCGGCCGCTCTGCACAGTACCCACTGTGGGGCAGGGAAGTACCCACAGACTGCCGCTGTTGATATCACGGGCTGGACTCATCTTGTCCTGCCCAGCAGAATTACTGGGTTCTCGTCTCTCTTGGCTGCTTGGATCATCAGGAGGCCTAGTACCGAGGCCGGGCTTTTCCAGGGGCTTTCCTGGCAGACGGCACCCATAGCAGAGCCTTAGATGAAGCTGTCGTCCCGGATCTGCTGACGGTTGTCCAGACCTGGTGAGGTCTCTGGGCGTCTGAAAACCTTTCCTCTTAGATTTTCCTGTTTTACTCATGACCAGTTCATGATCTGGCATTAGCACCGACCGTATCAGCCGGAAAGCCTGGTTGGAAAAGGCACACTGCTCTGGTGAGTGCAGGAGGCAGGACTGAGGGGACAGAGGACTGGGCAGTGCCTCTCCCAGCCCACAGAGCTGCCCGGCGGGGCTGGACTATACTTTCCCTTTCTGGAGCACTCAAGACTTTGATTTGTTGGGCGAGAGAAATCCCTGAAGCCTGCCTGGCAGCCACAAACACCCGTGCGCGGTCTTTCTTCGCCCACTTGAAACTGCTTAATCCTGTGCTTCCCGGCAAACATGACAATCACCGGCTATCTTTAGCTACGTCGTGGTTTAACTGCACCTCAGGGGGGGCAGGACGTTACAGCTGGTTGACATTTTCCCGAACAAAACATACACTCTCAGAGATGAGGCATGTTATTTCCTTGAGTCCCTCAGGCCTTAGTTGGGCAGCTCTCCTTTTGTTATTGTTAGGGTGAGGCTGAGGACAGTAGAGATTTGCTAAAATTCGAGGTGGTTCCCAGGCTTGTAGGGGAGCATGCCCACATCAGCTGAATGCGCGCTGCCTTCCTGGGGATTTTGTGTCCCTCCTCAGCTGTGGTGGCATGCTAGAATCAGCTTGGGGTAGGGTGGGGTGGGGTTCACACACCTATTCCATGCCACCCTAAGGATTCTGGTTTGATTGGTCTGGAGTGGAGCCTGAACATTGCTTTATTTTTTTGAAGTTCCTTGATGATTCTGAAGGGCCGTATGTTTCTCCTGTGAAGATTGACCAAATAGTTACTCTCAGAGTATAGTGTATTTATATATAGTATTATATATAGTATATTTGTGTGTAGTATGTTATATATATGATACATAGTGTATATATATACACAGTATTATATATAGTATAGTAATATATTTTCCTTCTTCTCCCTCTTTGTTCATGAACCCCAAAAGTGGTATATATATATATGGTGGGTCTTTAAAAATGTTGTGAAAATGGTGGGAAAACATGCACAGTTTTTACATAATACACGTTTTCTGTGAACTTTTTCAAGACCCTCCCCCCCATAAAAGCACTTGGTAATTCTTCCTCAAATTGAAAGTGGCCTAATTTTTAAGAACAATGACAGCTGTTACTCTGGTGTGGCACTGAAAGTTCGACTTGCTACCTTCCCTCTTTCAGCTTCTCTTTGCCTCTGGGAAGAATTCAGCCGTAGGAACTACTGAGAGTCTTTCTTTCTTTCTTTCTTTCTTTCTTTCTTTCTTTCTTTCTTTCTTTCTTTCAACATTGTTTATTTTATTTTATTTTATTTTTATTTTTATATAATTTGACCAGAGAGAGAGAGAAAGGGAAAGTGAAAAAGCAAGTCGCCAGGTCTGGGACTCAAACTGCAGTCAGCCATGTGGGAGTCCATCGCCTTACCCACCACGCCACCTGTGGGCCTTTATAGTCCCTTGGTCCTCTCTCTAACCCAGATACCTTGCTCCGGGAAGCTGAGGGGAAGTGCGATGACTGCACAGCCTTCTCTGCTGTTCCCTGATGGCCCCAGGGCTGACCTTGGTGCCTGTTTCCGCCTGGAACATCTCTGGGCAGGAATCTTCTGAGTCTCTTGGGGTAAATGCAGGATAGAAAATTGAGTGGAGTCATGAGTCTCACTTTCTCCCTAGTAACCGAAACGAAGACTCATGACTCGAAGAGCACCAGTGAGCCGTGGCCCCTGGCAGGGCCTGATGCGGCGGCTCGTGTGCGCAGTGAGGTGGCCAGTGGTCTCGCTGCGCTGTGGCGTGGTGGCCGGAAGTGGCCGCCCAGTCTCCTCGCCTCTGTGGCTGGAGGTGCTCTGCGGTCCCCGCGGTCTCCATGCCACACGGCCCAAAGTGCTCTCTCCCCGCTCTGCGCCCCTGGTGCCTACGAGGCGGTGCCCGAAAGTGCTCGCCCTGGTCTCCCGAGTCCAGGAGTCCTCTGGCTGGGCCACGCTGGGTGCCTGGAGATGTCTCACTGGGCAGGTGGGGAAGCACCGTACCGCCATTCTGCCTAGAGCTCTGATGTCATGAGAGGTCACCTGGCTTTGGCCTGAGGTGCACAGCTCTCCCCACCTGGTGAACAGCCTTTGGGAGCTGGACTACGCTGGATGCTTCGAGGCAGGGCTCGCAGATTCTCCTCGAGAACGAGCCCTCAGGTGGCCCCCGGGACAGTGGTCTTCAGCTGCCGTGGCGTGGGTGTCTGCATCCTTGCGTTTATGCCATCTTTGCGTCTTTCCCTGCGATGAGCTTACCTCTTACTCTCTTCCTCCCCAGTGCGTTCTGTCCCTCTGCCTGTTCGGCCACCAGACGTGAAGGCATCCGGGAACCTGTTCTTCCCAGTCCCACTTCTGTGTCGCGTCGTGTGGGTTTAACAGCCTTCGTCAGGGTCAGCTCTCATCTTTGTAGGCTGACTCACAAGCACTGTTCACCTGTACGGAATCCGGCTTTCAAAGCTGGGCCCAGCCGTCCCAGAAAGGGCAGATATTAAAATGGCAGGGGGCCGCCC
>NW_006160094.1:7793953-7822632 GCF_000334495.1 Tupaia belangeri chinensis | reverse complement strand
GGGCCGTTTATTAAAAGGGCGGGGCCCTGCCATAGAGCACTCCGTGCCTGGACGGCCGTCCTCAAACCTGGAGCTGTGCAGGCCGTTCTGAGCTAGGAGCAGGACAGGGTCCCTTGTGTTGCTGGGACCTCAAGGGCTACTGGGAGGAGTGTCCCTGTCGTCAGTAAATACAGCAGGTGGTTCTGTCCCTGCTCAGAGGGCTCCCAGGGTTCGAGCCTGCGGTGCTGGCGTGGTCTGGGTGCTCTGCAGTCGGGCGGCTAACATCTCCACAGTGCCTCGAGGGGGAGCTGTTTCAGGCAGTAGTGGGGACGTCTGGTTTTTTTATACAAGGGCAGGGGGACATTGCTCTAACTTAACATAAACAGATTTTCCAAATCACTCTCTAGCTAAAAAGGCTTTTCATTTCTAAGTGTGGAAAGAAGGATCTACCTGGCTCGTTGGGAATGCCCGACACTGCCTTACAGAGGTGTGGATGGCCTGCTCTTCAGAAGGTGCCCAGCGTTGAGGCAGCACCCCCTTACCTGACGAAGCCCACATCCATAGGCCAGAGCAGCTGCAGGCTTCCCGTCCCATCCCGGCCTCCTGGAGCGGCGGCAGGGTGTGTGGCCACCACTCGCCTCCTGGCACCTGTGTGAGCTGAGAAAACACCCCCCTGGTCCTGCCAGGGTGCGGTCTCTCGCCAAGTGTATGGGTTGCTGAGTGGGGTAGAGCTGTATTTCGGCCCGCTCCCTTCAATGGGGTTCCCTCTGCTGTGCATGGAGCAGAGGCTGGGAGCGGGCCTGAGGACACTCACGGTCATGCGTGCCAGCGCCTCACAGGCATGTGTCTGTCCTTCAGCACTTATACCCACGTGGCTTTTGCCGTAAATGCTGGATCCCCTGTGGTTTCAGCCAGAGCCAGGAGCACTGATTGGGAAATGGTGGACTTGCCTTCCCACGGGAGCTGCAACCTCACGCTGCCAGCCTCTCATTCAGTTCTTTCAGACGGTGGTTATCAAACACCATCTCAGACCGAGGGACTCCTGATTCATCTTGACACCAAGCCCTTTGTCCAGAATGTGTTTGGCATCCGAGTGTAGCACAGTTGTCTGCCAAGGGTATGCTCTGTGAGTACATGGGACCCAAAGGACCAGCACAGCCTCCTCTGTGGGTCAGGATGGGCCTGGCGGGCCCCACACCATGAGTCTGGGTGTGGTGCTGTGTGCATAGCTCCACCCTCCTGCTGCTCGGCGATCTGGGGATGAAACTGCTTCCCTTCCTGGGGAGGTATGCCTTCGTATTTCTTTTTTGACACTTAAGAGTTCTTTGGGAGGAAATGGACTCATTTGGGCCTTAAAGCATAATACCCCTGAGTTTAAGTGTTGTCCGCCTCAGCATTTTGACTGGGCTGATTACGCTGTGATCTGCAGTTTTACCTTCCGTATGGTGAGACCCCTGAGAGGAGTTGTGGGGTTGTCGTGAGGACCAAATGAAAAGGTTCCTGTGAAATGCTGAGCACAGTGCTTGAGACACAGGAAGCCTAATAAATGGGGAGAGTTACTGTCATCCCAAGAGGTGACCGACAGGCCCTTATGCCTCCTCTTCCCAGATGGGGAGTTGTAGGCCGTAAGAGGATTTTGCTACAAGTGTTCATAGGAGAAAAGAGGGCCGTCCTGTTAGCCTAGGCGGAGGGAGCCAGATCCCACAGGTCAACTGCAGTTTGAATCCCAGTGTGAATCCCAGTGTCTTGGAAGACACACTGGACACGTGTGTGTGCATGCACGCCTGCACCAAATCTTGATGGCATAGAGAAACGGAGGAGAGGAGGTTGTGGCATAATCGTGCTCCATGGGTCAGGGGTTGCTTTCTCTCTCTCTCTCTTCCTCTCCCCCTCTCCCTTTCTGGTGAGTTCCCTCTGGCAATTAAAAAAATTAATAAAATAAAAAGGAGAAAAGAATATATGATTTTCACGACTGCTTTATTTAAAGATGTTCCTCGCTCCCACAAACTCACAAAACTGGAGAGAGACTCATGTAAGCCAGTTTCTAGAGAATAATTAAATTTTGTAGGTGCCGTGATGGAAGTCAGTGTGGAACGTGATGAAGTTAGCAATTGATCTTCTTGTCAGCGTGGACTAAAGTAAATGGGGAAGAGTGGATTGGCGTTTTCTAACCAAATGCTCTGTTCTTGGAGACTTAGTGGGTGCTCAGAGGGACCTGTGATAAAACAGGGAGTAGTTCTTTGGCCTCTTTAAAAATAAAGATGTGAGGCCAGCAGAGGTTGTGGTAGTGAAGGTGCTGGACTCCCACATGGTCAACCACAGTTCAAGTCCCAGACCTAGCGACTTGAAACTCGTGCTGGGCACATGTGTGTGCATGCCTCAAATCCCGAGAGGCGAATGGAGGAAAGGTGATTGAGGCATGGCCATCCCCTTTCAGGGTTAATTTCTCGCTTTCCTCCTCTCCGTCTGTCTGGTACACGCACACACCCTATGGCAAAAGGCCTTAAAAGAGAGAGAGAGAGAAGACATTAGTACCTGCCTTCCACCTCACAGACTTGTGTGAAGAGTACCTGGAATAGTCAGAGAAGCATGCGTACTCCCTGCATCCGCAGTGGGGCAGGTCTCAGCCAATCCTATTTTTTTTTTTTTTTTTTTGGCTTTTGCTATAGGACATGTATGCTCACCAGAGAGACAGAAAGTAAGATGTCACCCCTCCCCCCCCGGGAGGATGGCCAAACCACAATCCCTTCTCCTCCTTTCTCGAAACTCCTGGGATCTTGGGCATGCATGGACGCATACCCAACGAGTTTGAAGCTACCAGGTCTAGGATTAGAACCATGGTTGGCCATGTGGGAGTCCAGCGTCATAACTGCTATGCCATCTGCTGGCCCCTTCAGCCCATTCTTTTTTTTTTTTTTTTTTTGCTATAAAGTGCGTGTACTTGCCCGAAAGACAGAGAGAAATAGAGAGACAGAAAAAGGAGAAATCACCCCCACCCCCACCCCGGGGAATGGCCACACCACAATCCCTTCTCCTCTATTCCTTTCTCGGAATTTTGGGCATGCATGCACAGGCATCCGGCACAAATTTAAGCAACTGGGTCTGGGACTCGAACAGCGGTCGACTACATGGGAATCCAGCAACAGCCATTCTGCCAACTGCTGGCCCCTCAGCCCACTCTTTAGAGGAAGGGGGGCTAGAGAAGATGCTTCTGAATGGACTTGAGGCTGAACGGTGGTGCCCTGGCTTCCTCAGACCACTGCGTTCAGGGACCTGCTCAGAAGTGCTCCCATGACCCACCTGTCTCAGGGCGTCTTGTCCTAGTCTGAGCCCCCGTGGCTTGTGCCGTTTTGTAAGTGTATGTTCATCTGCTGCTTGTTTGTCTGCACTCTCCATAGGCAGCTAGCCGAGTCCCAAGCATGGGCACTGGCCTGTCCACCACATAGATGCATGTCCTGTTGGGCCTGGCGCGTGCTGTGTGCTCAGTGAGTAACTTGCTGAATGGAGTGCGGAGCATGGGGCGTTTTCGTCCTCTCCGTGGCACACAGGTGCTTTGGGGGCCCTCCGGTCTGCACGTCAGGATGTGGTCAGTGGATCCGTGGTCCAGGTCGGGAGATGGCCAGGCACTGCCGGCAGGCAGCTCCTAAACGCCACAGGCAGGGTTTATGGTCTCTGCCCCTCCCCCACCCCGCCGAGATCCACTCAGCCTGCATTCCGGGGCACACAGAATTGGTGACTCCGTCTCTTCAAAGGGACAGCTCACTCTGGACTGCAGAACTTGGTTCCCGGGAGTGGGTGGCTTGCCAGGCAGGGAGCACGTATCCTGTGTGCTATTTATAAAGCACACGGCCCTGGCTCTGGCCAGAAGCCGCACCCCGTTGGGCTCCCAGCTGTCTGCCAGATCTTATGCCAAAGAGTGCTGGGTTGGATTCTTCCTCAGTATGTTGGGTGTGGTGTCGATTTCCGGTCCCGTATGCTCTTGAGTCCCTCACATTGCTGTTCCTGGAAAACACTTAAAAGATGCCTATCCCCTCTTTATTTATTTATTTTTTTAAAGAGGGTGTGTGCTCCCCATCAAGACAGAGGAGGAGAGGGAGAAAGTGCCCTGCAGTAGAGTATGGTCACACTGCAGTCCCTTCTCCATGTCCCCCTTCCCCCATCGGGATTTTGGGCGCATGCACGCGCACGCGCGCGCGCACACACACACACACACACACACACGGCATGTTTTTCAAGCCACTTGGGCTGGGATTTGAGCCACAGCCAGCCATGTAGAACCTGACTCCCTTAACCATGAGGCTATGGGGCTGGCCCACTATTTTTTTTAATAATATAACATACGTTTTTGGAAAGTACACAAATCTTGAGTTTATAACTCAAATTTATATATATGTAATATCTGGGTGTCTCCGGCAGGGTTCAACCTGGGAGGCCAGCCACCTGAAAGAGCCGGGTGGGCCCTTACTGCAGGAGTGCGCAGCATACCCTGAGGGCAGGGTTGGGGAAGCGGTTGTCCAGGTGGGGAGGCTGGGGGTGCAGCCACCTAGCCATGCACCTGGAGCTTTGGTATGGGGTCAGGCCAGAGCTGACGGGGATCAACAGACAAGACAGGCCTGCTGCCGAGCAAGGTGAGCACCTGCAGAGCTCCAGCAGCCACGCCTCTGGGGGCAGTCCTGGGCTGCTGGCCACAGGGTCGGCGTGAGGAAGGAGGGCCTCGTGTAGTTAGAGGTGAATGCAGGCGTCAGGTCTCGAGGCCACCGAGGCCACCGTCCCGACTGCTGAGGCCCTCGTAATGGCTGCTGTGGCAGCCTCACCCAAGTCCTTCCAGGCGCCACGGGAGCCCCCCTCAGCCACTTCTAACTCAGGTCCTTTCAAGCGTCCTGGGAGACACAGCTGGCAGCCTGACCAAGGTGACACAGCACCATGACCCGGGTCCCAACCCGGGGGCCGCTTCCTCTGTTCTGGGCGACTTCTGACCGGATGCACACTCAGTTTGTCCTTCCTTTTCACGAAGAGGTAGTCCCGCGGCGAGTCCCTTCTGTGTGGGCCTTGTCTGGGCCTGCACCGTGTCACTCCGCAGCGGGTCCGCGCTCCTGCGTCAGCCTGCCGTTGCTGGACCTGCTTGTCTGCAGTCATACAGTGCCATGACCGAGGCGGCCGGGAGCTCTCCTGCCTGTCTTTCAGGGCAGACGTGTTTCTGCTGGCCGTCCCCATAAGTGGACTTGCGTGTTAGGGTCAGTGTACCGTAGCTTTGTGTCCTCTGCGACACATGTCTCCAGAGTGACGCACCTGTTCGTAGTCTCAGTATCCGAGGGTCCCAGCTGTTCCCCACCCTGCCTGTTCTTCTTACTTATTTTCAGTCCCTGTGATAGGTATGTAATGTCTCCTGTGCGTTTTCGTGTTTCTGTTTAAAAACAGACTTTGCTGTGTCGCAGTCCCCTGGCCTCAGCCTCCCTACTAGCTGAGACCACAGGTGTGCTGGGCAGGGACGAGCCTCACCCTTCCAGGTGGCCCCAGCCCGGGGAACCCTGGCAGCAGCCCGCACTGCAGTGGCAGTGGGCCCTCCTGTGGTTTGACCGACGTTTCCTGCTGCCCTCCCTAGCACCGGCTCGTTGCCTTCCATGATTGAATGTCCGCTTCTGTAAGGTGCCTGCTCAGACCTGTGGCCTATTTCATTTGGTGCTCTTTTCTCCTGACTGGCTTGGACATCTCCCCCCTCCTCTCCTCCCCTTTCTTACCCCCCCTTCCTTCCTTCTTTCTTTCATTCTTTTTTTTTTTTTTTTCACTTTTTTGCCCCTCCCTCCTTCCCTCCCTTTCTCCTTCCTTCCCTCCTTCCATTTCCTCACTCTGTCTTTCTGAAGAGGTGGCACCTGTGCTGGGTCTCTCTCCCACAGCCACCCTCCCCACCCACCCCGTCTTCTAACCGGCCAGGATCATGCCGTACTCCTGAGCTCAGCTGTGTTCAGGGCAGCCTGGGGCCTTCCTACCACCTGTGCCACCATGGTTGAGCCTGTACAAGTTCATATATATACATATACACACTATGCTTTTCTTGATGTGAGTCTTCTGAAGCAGGAAGCAGATGGGTTTCAGACATATTCATAGAGGGAAACCTTTGGAAAAAAATGTTATTGTTCCTTTATTCTCTTTTTTAAAAATTTGCAAAAGGTTATATGTGCATGCCAGAGAGAAAAGGAGAGAGAGAGAGAGAGAGAGAGAGAAAGTCTTCCCTGAAGAGGGAATGATCATGCCACAATCCCTTCTCCTCCATTTCTCCTTTTCAGATTTTGGGCACATATGCACATGTGTTCAATGTATTTCTTACAGTGCCAGGTCTGGGATTTGAACCATGCCGTTGGCTATGTGAGATCCAGCTGCCCTAACCACCACAGTACTGACTGGCCCTATTGCTCCTGTTTTAGAGAATTAATACAGTATGGAGTTGGAAGTTAACCATCCAACCTACACATGATTTTGGAAAACAAGATATTATAACTTCAAAAAAAATGTAACCTCATATAAGTGAATAGATACAGTGTTTACCAGAGGCTGGGAAGGACAAGGCACAGGGAGGGAGATGGGGCGAAGAGCTGCAGAGTTACAGCTGGACAGGATTACATTCTAAAGTTCTAGAACACAGCAGTAACTATAATTAACCATCAGTTCTGTATATTTCAAAATAGCTAAGAGAGGATTTTAACACAAAGTAATGATGTGTTTGAGATGACAGAAAGCCAGTGGCCCTGGTTTGATCATTACACGTGGTATTCCTGTTCTGAATGAAAATCATGCTGTGTCCCTCAATATGTGCAAATACTGTGTGTCAGTTAAAACTTTTTAAAACCCCCAAAATTGGACCCACAGCATTTCTGCCGCCTTTTTTTTTTTTTTTTTAAGTTGCCAGAGGGCGTGTGCATTTGCCAGGGAGAGGGACAGGGGGTAAAGCACCCCAGTGGGATGTGATTGTGCTGCTGCACCTTCTCGGGGTTCTAGGCACATATACTTGGCATGTTTTTCAGACTGCTGGGACCAGGATTCAAACCCTGTGGTCAACCATGTGGGAATCCAACTCCCTAACCACTTGGCCATGGGGCCAGCCCTCTGCTGTTTTTTAAAAAACAACTTACTGGAAGCAGTTGTAAGTTCTAATAATTTGCACCATCAGGGTAACGTTAATCAGCAAGTGGTCATGCTCAGCATACCGGGACACACACAACATGTGTGAGGACACGTGTGAAATAGCTTTCTAAGGGGTCAAGTTCTTCATTGCACCAGGATTGTATTACGTAGACAAGCGAATGTATGGGAGAAGGGAACGCATGGCGAGTGCATGCAGTGTGTACCATAGCAGGTAAAGTACAATTTATGAGCTGTATCTCCTTCACTTTCGTTCTTGTTTTTATTTTGCCAGAGGGCACGTGTGCTGGCTGGAGAGAGCAAGAGGAAGAGAAGGCACCCCCTGTGGGGCACGGTCACTGTAATTGCGTCTCCCCTGCTGCTCCCGCCTTGTGGGGCATCAGGCACACGTGCACACGCAGCCAGTGTGTTTTTTAAGCAGCCTGAGTTAGCCATGTGGGACCCAGCTGCCGTCACTACCACGCCACTGGCTGGCCCAGTATTTATTTCCTAAGTGCTGTCTGCACATGAGTCAGGGCAGTGCTGTTTCGTGCATGAATGTGTCCACACACCTGGTGCATGTTACACACTGTAACGACACGTGTAACAGATGTCTCACAGTGCTGTTTGCATGGCATCAGGTATGTTACTTCAGTGGCGGGTATGTTCTCTGTGCTGTGTTGCATGTGATGAACTGTACAGTCACGTGTAAAAGCCCCACATCTTGGACAAAGCATCCACTCATAAACCAAAGCTTTAACTCACTGCACAAGGGTCTGCGTGAGTGCCAGACGTCGGGCACTCTGCTTGAGCAGGGACTAGAACCCTTCCTGAGAGAAGCGTGCTGTGTCTGTGAGCCCAGGGCCTAGTGTGATGGGCCTGCAGGTGGAAGAGAGATCCAAACTCAGGAAGGAGGGAGGAGCTGGCTGCTCCGGGGAGGGCTGGGAGGAGAGGTGGGCCCGAGGGTAGGCGGCACTGCCTGAGTTCAGAGAACACGTAAGGCCAAGGGATATGCAGGGTTCAGGGCTGTGAGCGCAGGTGGGGAGTGTTCTAGGCCTCGAAGACACCACAGGCCTGTTTGGAGTGCCGGGCAGCTAGCTGGCTACAGCGGGGTGTGCTGGGAGGTGCCGTAGGTGTAGGCAGAGCAGGGTGGCCCACCTGCCATGGGCTGACAGCCAAATGCTGCCTTGGAAGAAATACAGTAGGTGGGGCCAGCAGGTGGTGTGATGCTGGAGGTGCTAGACTCCTATACTGCTGACTACAGTTCGAGCCCTGCACCTGGCGGCTTGCTTTATCACTTCCTCTCTCTCTCCTTGTCTCTCTCTGTTAGATTAGAAGATAATAATAAATAAAATGTAATTTTTTCAAAAGGAATGTGGCATATGGACTGGGGTTTCAGACTGGAGCCTGTGGTCACAGCAGTCATGAGTGGGGGCAGGTGCAGAGACACTCCAGGGGGATGTCATACAGCCGGGAGGAGGAGTGAAGGGCGACGTACTGAGGGAAACTGACCAGATGCACGGGGTGGATATCTGATCCACCGTGTGAGCTTCCAGAATGGCAGATTCCTAACAGATAGGAAGCAGCAGAGAACCTGCCAGGGCTGAGCCAGGGCGAGTAGGAGTGACTGTTTGATGGGAGTTAGACAGAATTTCTGTGGGAGTGAGGGACATGTCTGGAATTGGAGAGCAGTGATGGTTGTACAACACTGGGCGGATTCAATGCCAGGGAATTGTACACTTAAAAGTGGTTAAGATAGGGGACCAGTGGTTGGCATAATGGCTGTGTTGCTAGGCTCCCGGTTCAAGTCCTGGACCCAGTGGCTTAAACTCATGCCAGGTGCGTGTGTGTGCATGCCCAAGGTCCTGAGAGGAGAATGGAAGAGAAGGGATTGTGGCGTGACCATCCACCCCGGGGGTGATTTCTCACTTTCTGTCTCTTTGTCGCTCTCCTGTCTTTCTGGCAAGTACACGTGCCCTATAGCAAAAATCTCCCCCCCCCCAAAAAATATATATGTATGTATGTGGTTAAAATAGGGGCCAGCAGGCAGCATGGAGAAGGCAGCTGGGTCCCACATGGCCGACTGTGATTTGCGTTCTCGATTTGACAGCTTGAAAATCACACTAGGTACATGTGTGTCCATGCCCCAAATTCCAATAGGAGAATGAATGGAAGAGAAGGGATGGCACTGTACCCACCCCCTGAGTGGTGATTTCTCTCTCTCTCTCCTACCAAAACATGCACGTTACAGCCAAAAAAAAAAAGGTAACTTTTATGCTGTTTATGTCTGACCACCATAGGAAAACACACACAGCAAAAGGTATTATGGAGGGGGCTCCTCTTCAGAGACTGTCGAAAGAGTGCAGGTGGAGAGAGGGCGTTCAAGGCCGGGAGCTTGGAGGGAGCGCATTTGGGAGAGAATTCTGTAAGGGCGGATGGGGTGGGCCCGGTGCTGCCCCGCTCCCACAGTACTTAGCACAAGCCCCCTCCCTTAATTAGCAGTGGGGAATGGAGTGGAGCCGGCACCTAAATCGAGGCTCAGGCGGGTGGCAGTTTTCCTAGGGCTGCAGTGTGGGGAAGGGATCTGTCTGGGAGACAGGGCAGCAGACAGTCCTGTGCTGAGTAAACCAACCCAGGGGCCCCGAGGTACTCTGAGGGGCTGTCCGTGTTAGGAGAAACTGCGAGCTCTGGCCAGGGTCCATTGCAGCGTAGAAGACCCTGCATCGTCACCCGTGGCCCCACGAACGCCGTTGTTACAGCTCCCGTGTGTCTATGTTTTAAAAGCCAACATTTTCTTTCATACATTTCATTTCATTTCTTTGATCAGTGACTTTGGAAACGATCGGGTTTAGGATTCACAGCCCGTTGCTTTCCGCTGTGTTTGACAGCGTACGGCTGGCAGGGGGACAGCCCGCCTGTTACGGGGTTTCACTGAAATGGAGCCGACTCCTTGGCCTAGGACTTAAAATCTGCCCATTCAGAGAGTTGTGCAATACTACTTACTACCCAGACACTGCTGGAGGAGGGGTGCGGGGGCAGAAACAGATTGATGGTCTTCATTCCAGTCTGCGAAAGACCATTCTCAGCAGTAGTTACTTTTAACAACAAAAAGTGACCTCTCCAGGCCCCTGGGCCAAGCCCAGCTGAGTGCTTTTCCTGTAGAGGGCCCGAGACTTCCTCTTCTGCCTGTGGAACCCCGTGGGTTCCCTTCATGTTACTGAGTTGGCGACAGCCTGACTTTAAGCACACGCATACACGCGCCTGGCATGTTTTTTCAAACTGCCGCTTCTGGGACTTCAACCACAAGCTTGGCTATGTGAGATCCCACTGCCTCAACCACCTTGCCCCCACCTGGGCCCCGTCAGCCTCTTAAACGGACTCATCTTTAATCATCTTTAGTTTTGAACATTAATAAAAATCCCTTCCAGAGTGGGCTGGTGGTTAAGGGAGCTGGATCCCACATGGCTGACGGTGGTTTACAGTCTTGGCCTCAGCAGCTTGGAAAACACGCCGGGTATAGGTGTGTGCAGGCCCCAGATCCCAGCAGGGTGGCGCGGAGGAGAAGGGATCGCAGCACCACCACGCCTCATTAGGAAGGGCTTTCTCCCCATCTCTCTCTCTCTCTCCTCCCTCCCCTTCCTCTCTCCCTCCCTCTCCTTCTCTCCTATCTCTGTGCACATGACCTCTGACCAAAAAGAAAAAGGACCCCCTCCAGAGTAATGGAAATGTTCTAAATCTTAGCTGTGGGGTGGTCGCATCATTTGGCAAGTTCACCAGAGGCACTGCTGGACGGCTCTTACTGTAAGTGAGTTGTCGCAGTGACACTGCTCCAGTGCCAGGTTCTGCACCACTGCCAACGGGAGGGGGGCTGCTCCCCGGGCAGCCAGGAGCCCTGCTCTGAGTTCACCCCCCCTTAATAGATTGTTGCTATAGGGCATGTGTGTTCATCAGAGAAGTGGAAAGAGACAGAGAAAGTGAGATATCACCTCCCGGGGGGATGATCACACCACAATCGCTTCTCCTCCATTTTCCTGTTGGGAGTTTAGGCACACATGCACACGTGCCCTGTGTGATTTTCAGTTCCCTGGATCTAGGACTTGAGCTGTGGTTGGCCACGTGGGAGTCCAGCACCTTAGCCGCCATACCACCTGCCAGCCCCAGTCCCTCCCACTTCTTGGCTGTGTCCTGCCAAGGTTCTAACGTGGAGACTCGGGCAGCGCATGCTTCTCACCTGCTTCTCTCCCCGTGCCTGCCCCTCTGTCCAGCACCTGGCCTGACTCAGTTCTGGAAAGCCAGGAGTAGTGTGCAAAGCTCAAGTTATGTGCGGTGCAGAGGCCAGTTCCCCAGACCCCATGACTGCCCCGGCTGTTTGGCCAGTTCTATTGCTCCGGTAACACCCGGGTTAGCAGGGAGTTTGGGCGGGGCTGAAATCCTGCAGCGTGACCTCTCTCTGCAGTACTGTTGGAAGTGGGAGAGGAGCTTGCCCCCTGTGGTCGAGGCTGTCTGTTTACTGTCTAGCCTCTCTGTAACTTTCTTTCCAAAATTACCTGGAAGATGGAGAACGAGGTCACATTTTCCCTGCCTTTGCCCAGATGTCTTTCTACCCAGGTGGGTTGCAGTGGCATGAAACAGGTTAGCTTTACAATTTGAGCATCACTGACTTTCTGAACAGGAGCCCAGAGTGTCCACCGTGATGGCAAAGGTCTTGTCACCTCCCCATGTGATGAGCCATCTGTCACACTGTCACTGAGGCACAGGTTGACTGTCCCTAGCAGGGAACTCAATGCAAGTAAGTATGTTAAACTACCTGCAGGAGGAAGATGGACCAAAAAGGAGGCCTTTATTTCTTTCTTTTTAAAATTTTGCAAGAAAGTGCATGTTCACCAGAAAGAGGGAAAGTGAACAGTCACCCCATGGGAGATGGCCAGGCTGTAATCATTCTCCATTTCTCCCTCATTTCGGGATTTTAGGCACGTTTCCCACCTGTTTTTCAAGCCTCTGGGTCTAGGACCCAAACCAGGCAGCCAGCCACATGGGATCTGGCCACCTTAACCGCCAGTCCACGGGGCGGCCCAGAGGCACTTTCTAATATCCCTTAGGGAACAGCTGATTTCTTCCTTCCTTTTTTTTTCTTCTTTTTCTTTTTTTTTTTTTTTTTTTTTTGTTTGGAGAGAGTTTTGCTATGGGGGCTGCACACTCGCCAGAGAGACAGAAAGCAAGAAATCACCCTTCTGGAGGGATGACCATGCTGCAGTCCCTTCTCCCCTGTTCTCTTCTCAGGATCTTGGGCATGCACACACATGCACCTGGTATGAGTTTTAAGTCACTGGGTCCAGGACTCAAACTGCAGTCAACTATGTGGGAGTCCAGTGACATAGCCATTATGCCATCTGCTGGTCCTGGGAACAGTTGATTTCTTAGCTGTTAGGCCACAGAGCAAGCTGGAATGCTCACCTCCCACGTGCCAGAGCAGCAGGCCAGTGGGTAGCATCCTACACTGTAGTAGCTCAAGACTCCCTGATTTAGAGGTTAGAAAACCAGGGAGCGGGACCAGCAGTTAGTGTAATGGCTATGTCGCTGGACTCCCATGTAGTTGACCGTGGTTCGAGTCCTAGACCTAGTGGCTTAAAGTCACACCATGCGCATGTGCGTGGGTGCCCAAGATCCCGAGAGGAGAATGGAGGAGAAGGGATTGCAGTGTGGCCATCTCCCCTGGGGGGGTGATTTCTCACTTTCTATTTCTCTGTCTGTCTCTGTCTTTCTGGCAAGGGCAAGCGCCCTATAGCAAAAACCTCTTTAAAAAAGAAGAGGAGGAGGAGAAAACCAGGGAGTGAGCAGAGGACGGCTGGAGCCCCGGACACTGCTGGGTTACAGGGTGCCTGCCCTGGTGCTGGGTGTTGGCATCCTAGGATGAGTAGATGTGGACTGTAGCCCACGGGCCCTTCTGTATTTGTACTGGCTAATCTCATTGCTGCTAAGTCAAGTAAAGATTAAGAAGATTTCTGCAAAAATACTTTGGTGGTTTCCTGGCATTGAGCCCAGAGCAGTTAGAATTTTGGAGCCCAAAAAGCTCATGGCGGCTGGTTCTGGCATTTGGTGTGTGAGGAGGAAGAGATACAGGTTATGTACTCCAGCACACCCCTGCCTGGTGCAACAGGAGCGTGGGCAGGGAGGACTGTGGGCCGAGCACTTCCAAGACCCCGCCAGAGTGTAGTCTGGGGAATTCGCAGTGTTCTTACGTGGAAGGAAGGAAGCAAGCTTGTTTCTTGAGTGTTTTCTTTCCAAGTCTGCAGGTGGAGTGGGAGCTGGGGACTTCGCTGTGGGAGGGCCACCTGTGCCAGGGTCTGCGCCTTCTCTGCTCATGGCAGGGAAGCCGCTCACAGAAAACGAGCAGTACTTAAAAACTACGCATGGATTCCAGACGTTCCTTACACCACACTAAACTTGTCCTTTCCCTTTCCATGAACTTCTGGAGGTCCCTAGTATTGCGCTGAGCTGGTGTAGGGCCTGCCCTCTACATTTATTCCTGCTTTGGAGAGAAACAGGGATTTCCTCTGAGAAAATCGTTGACAAAATAAATAAATCAGTCCGGGCCTTGGAGCTTGCCAGGCCCTGTTGCCTCCAAGGCCCAGATCCAGGGTGAGTGTAGTGGGCCCGGTCGGTTACCCAGAGCAGAGGTGCACCTCTCTGCTGGAGAACAGAGAGGCCTCTTCCTCTGTTAGGGCCAGCTCGCCAAGACAGCCTCGTTCGCCCATTCCTACCCTCCGGCTGGCCTTCTCAGGGCATGTGTGCTTGCCCTGCTTTCTCTCCTCCATCTCCATTCCCAAGGAGCCCTGGGGTATCTGATGGTTCCCCCTCAGCCCGTCTCCTCTTCAGGAGGTTCAGAGTCCCAGCACCAATGGCTCGGGTCCTCCGGAGTCTGGAAGAGGGGACTGTGCTGCCACACGGGTGGAGACAGTGGCCCCTTTGCAGTCAGGACTGTCTGGAGCTGCCTCAGAGCTCTGCACGTCTGCCTCTCACCTCGCACCAGTGGCGGGTTACTACCAAGCCCATCCTCACGCAGTGTCTTCTCCTTTCATTACTTCTGTGATGTCAGAGCTCGGGGCCCAGGTCATGGCCTCTGTTTATCAGTTCCTTTCCTGGTCTGTGTCTGCACCTAGTCCAGGTACGCCTCCCTCCGGCGTCCCAGAGCCACATGCGCCCGTGGCCGACAGGCTTGGATATCATTCTGGGCCAGCGGGGGTTTAAGAGAGGTGGCTCAGGGGTGTGAGAGAGCACAGAGGAGGAAGGGACGCGCTTGGCCTGGGGCCCGGAGTAGGTGAGGTCGCTTCAGTGAGGCCTGAGTCGGAGTCTTGAGCGGAGGAGGGAGTGAGAGCACCCTAGGCCCAGGGGAAGGGCAGGAGACGGGAGAGCGAGGTCTGCCTGTGGATTGCAAGCTTGATCGAAGAGCGTGGCTTGTGTTGGGAGGTGCAGGAAGTAAGGCCAGTGCCCAGTATCGATGGGCTTTTTTATTTAAGAATTACTTATTTTATTTTATTTTTAAGAGGTTTTGTTTGTTTGTTTGTTTGTTTAGTTTATTTATTTATTTCCCTTTCTCTCTTGCTTTCTTTCTGTCCCTCCCAGAGAGAAAGCAAGAGAGAGAGGGAAAGTGAGAAAGCAAGCTTCCAGGCCCAGGACTCAAACTGTAGTTGGCCATGTGGGAGTCCAGCACCCTTAACCATGCCACCTTCTGGCCCATATTATTATTATTATTATTTTAACTTGAGCATAGAGAGAGAGAGAAAGGGAAAGTGAGAAAACAAGCTGCTACGTCTGGGACGCGAACCACAGTTGACCACGTGGGAGTCCAGCACCTTAACCACTGGACCACCTGTCGGCCCCTCAGTGGGCCTTTTGACCTTGCTTAGGGTTGGACTCTTTCCTTAAGTCAGTGGAGGACTCCAATAGAGACCACATTTGCTCTCAAGAAAGAACACCTGTGGGGGCAGGTGGGAGGGAATCAAGAGGAAACAAGAAAACTTTTTAATGGACATAAAAATGGAAAACCTGTTGATGTGTCTTAACGCCTTTGACTGGACTGGTATGTGGTATATCCATGCTGAGAAAGTTCACTTTGTATGCTGTAAGGACATACAGTCATTAAAATGTAAAAATAAGAAAAAAATTTTAAAGCACACCGTGGTGGTCATGTGGAGGATGGGCAGTGGTGGGTTTAGGGCTGGAGTCTGTTGTGATAGCCCAGGCTAGACGCCTCGACAGGTCACCAAGGCAGGTCGGGGTGAGCTTTGTGAAAGAGGGGCCCTGAGGGTAGGATCGATAGCTCGAAGGAATGAGGGTTGACCCCGAGTTTCCATCTGGAGGGTGGGCGGCGTAGCGTTTGATGGTGCGAAGCAGGGCGACGGGGCATTGGATGGTGCGAAGTGGGGCGGCATGTCATTGGATGGTACGAAGGGGGGGGCGACGTGGCATTGGATGGTGCGAAGCAGCATTGGATGGTGCGAAGCAGGGCGGTGTGGCATTGGGTGGTGCGAAGGGGGGGCAACGTGCCATTGGATGGTGCAAAGGGGGGCGACGTGGCATTGGATGGTGCAAAGGGGGGCGATGTGGCATTGGATGGTGGAAAGCAGGGCAGCGTGGCATTGGGTGGTACAAAGTGGGGTGGCGTGGTATTGGATGGTGCGAAGCGGGGCGGTGTGGCATTTGGTGGTATGAAGCGGGGTGGCGTGGCATTGGTATGAAGCGGGGTGGCGTGGTGGAGAGCAGCTGTGTTCAGTTTGGGATTTCCTCGTTCGAGGTGCCTGTGGGATGTCTAGATGGACATGGAGCCTGACCGTGGTCCCAGGAAGGGGCAGAGAGGAAAATGTAGAGGTCATCCAACCTTTGAGCAAAGTGGCACGTGAAGGAGTTGGAGCCACTGGAGGGAAGCAAGGATGAGGATAGAGTCGCAGCAGCAGGGGTCGGGTCTTGCTGAGCTTCTGGGGGTTCCAGAGAGGGACAGGTGGGATTCGGACTGCATCAGCCCCATGGGGCCACGGAGACGGGCAGAGTGAGAAGCGGAGCGGCAGGGAGGGGGGAACAGGTGGTCAGGGCAGACTGCAGGTGCGAGGAGCGTGAGGTGACGGCAAGCGGGAGAGGTCAGTGTCTCGAAGGGGTACAGGTGTGCTTTTTAGGATGCGGGAGGCTCCCACATGGTCGTGGCTGGTGGTGAGGAGAGGTTTAGACCATTGAATGTCTGAAATGTTCTGAGCACCTGAAAACAGAGGGGTGGTGGCCAAGCTTGCATAGCCCGTGGGTGGGCTGGGTGGCTGAGCACACACCCTTGGGAGTGGTGCCAGCAGGGACGAGTCTGTCAGAAGGTGGATCCAGGTTCAGAGGAGAGCAGAGGGGAGGGCCCACCCGCCTGTGGCCAGAGGGGCTGCTCTGGGCTCTGCTGCAGGAGGTGTGGGCGCGTGAACCTGGAGAGCCGAGTGGAGGGCATCCTGGCCACTTCTCTGAGAGGCCACGCTAACACACTTTGTAGAGTTAGCGGTGGGGAGGGAGCAGGGGGTCTCCTTCCGAGGTTCCGTGCTCAGCACTGAGGCCCCGCCTGTGGGTCGTGGGTCGAGGCGGTGATACCAGAGCCACATCAGCCACACAGCATGACTTTTCCCTCCGGCATGGCAGAGCTGTTCGGCCCCTCCCCTTGTGCTGTAGAGGTGCTTCAGTGTCTAGCCTGTCTCACCCCGTGGCTCCCCTAATCTCTGGGCCGCCTTATCAGAGCCATGAATAGTGATCTGCACAGTAACCCTTCAGGTCTCCTTGCTGTCTTGCCTTGAGGAAGAGTCCGGAATGTTACAAGTGCTGCCTTTTCAGACACCCTGGGCTTCTGCTGGCTTCATGGTTTTCTGGTGCAGATTTTAAAAACATAAGTACAGCTTGGAAATATCGTGGGTCCCTCACTCTCTCTCTCTGGGGAAGGGGCTGGGAGCTGTCTTATAGCATTTCACAACATTGATGCTACAGTTCTTTTCTAGAAACCTGCTTCCCTTCATGGGGACAGGTACTCTGAAACTCCTTGGCTGCAGAAACGAAGCTGCTCCAGGTCCTGGCTCCTCACCTGCTGGAAGGATGGGTCCTGAACTGGGGGTGGGGGCCTGCCGGGCAGCACATGCCAGTCGGGGCAGGGCAGGCGGAAGTCGGAGGAAGGGGAGGTCTCCAGAGGACCAGCAGAAGCCACCTGGAGCTTTCGCAGAACTCCAAATGTCTGTGCTCCTCCCAACCAGCTGCTGCTGCCGGAGAGCACTCGATGCGTTTCCGTCCTTATGACTCTGTCTCACATCCAGACAGGATTCTGCCGGCCCCCAGCTCATCTGCCTGTCCATTCGTTCATCTGAGTGCTGGTCACCCTGGTCCTGCTACAGGCCAGGAACCTTCCGGTGCCGAGACACCGCAGTGAGCAATGGCAGACGCCTTCGCCCTGTGGAGCTTCGGTTGCAGGCAGGGCGGCGGGCAGCAGGTGGACAACATGGCAGCACGTAGGCTGCGGTCACACCCTGGAGGACACGGGGAAGAGGAGCGTTCTGAGCGGCGTGGCCACAAAGTCCACACCGACGTTGAATGAACGCGCCGGCTTCCTTGGAAGGCCCACACCCTGGGAGACAGAGTGTTTCCTCTGTCACTGCTCTGTTACTTCTGGAGCCTGCAAAATGCTGAGTATTTACTCGGTTAAGCTCAGTAATGTGTTTGAAAGAGTGAGTGGAAATGGGGGAGACTACTGTTGGAGAAAAGCAGCATAAATGCAAAATCTCAGGTGTCCCGTGTGAGGGGTGTCCAGTATGAGGGGCAGCACGGAGGCCAGTGGTGGAGGAGGGCAGTGAAGGGTTCGCAGCAGGAAAGGGGAGACAGACAGCGGAGGGGAGACAGACGGCGTGCATGGCTGCAGACCATGCAGGACTCAGACCTTTACAGGGGTCCATGGGCGTAGACTATTTTCTTTTTCTTTCTCTTTTTCTTTGTACTTTTTTTAGAGAGAGACTTTTGCCATAAGGTATGTGTGCTCTGGAGAGACCACAATCCCTTCTCCTCTCTTCTCTCTGGATCTTGGGGAACCCTCACCCCCCCACCCACACACACACATATGCACCTGGTGTGAGTTTAAGCCACTGGGTCTGGGACTTGAACCATGGTTGATTACGTGGGAGTCCTGCGACATAACCATTACACCATCTGCTGGTCCCTGAGTGTAAACTATTTTCAAAATAAGTTGATGTGCTTTGCCATTTCTTCTCTCATTTGCCAATGGGTGTACAGTGGAGTTTTCTAGAGGTTCTGTGATATATGCTGTTGCTCCAAATGGAATATAGAAGCAGATGTGAGAATCCAGCTGTCTTCTTAAGCTAGACGTTAAAGAGCTCTGCAAAAACGTAAAACAGTATCACTCTCTTCAGTGAATTTCTGTTTTGAGAAATGTAGTGCCCCCCACCCCCGCTTCACTGTGGGGAGTGCATTCCAGTACCCCAGTACATACCAGAAACCACAGATGTCAGAGCCCTTCCGTGATGTGGTGACTGAGGTGGCTCCTAAGTGACTAACAGGCGAGTGGCCGACACATCCATGTGGGGACGAAGGGATGATTCACGTCCCAGGCCGATGCAGCAGGATGGTACGAGATTCCATCACACTAATCAAAGTGGCATGCAATTTAAAACATAAATTGTTTCTAGAATTTTCCGTAGACTATTTTTGGACCATGGTCGAATGGAGGGGCTACTGTAATTTTCCCATAAACTATGTTAATTATATTAATATACAATGAATTGTTATTTCAAAGGACGTTAATGTAAGTATTCAAACTTTTTAAAAGAATTATTTATTTTATTTTATTTATTCATTCATTTTTTAAAAAAATTTGACCAGAGAGAACAGAGGCAGAGAGAGAGAAAGTGAGAAAGCAAGCCACCAGGTCCAGGACTCAAACCGTGGTCAGCTGTGTGGGAGTGTCCAGCTCCTTAGCCACCACACCACCTGCTGATCCCCAAAACCTTTTCTTAGTTCTCCTTTTACTTAGTAAATATTGATCACCCTTTGGGTTCTCAGTTATTTTTAAAGCATGTTAAGGAGTCCTGAGACCCAGACGTATGTGAAACACTGCAGAGAGCCTCAAAGACTATTGCTTTTACTGACCGAGGGGAAGGCATGGTCGAACCAAACAGAAGGAGATTTAGTGAACACAATTGAAATGTCCTGATGGGTCTTGAAAACCAAACACGTAAATGTAGGTTAGGGCAACACTTTAGAAGCCAAACCTCGGTGATGGGAAGATGGGAGCTGGGCTGTACAGCCTGTGTCGGCTTGCAGGGGCACCTTTCTCTTTTCCTTGGGGCTTAGATTCTGCTGCGGGAGACAGACAATAAGCAAATAACTCGTATATGCTGGGTCAGGCAGTAACAGACTAGAGGAAAAGGCAGGCAGGGCCAAGAGGGTTTTGGAAGTGACAGGGGCGGTGGTACCTCCATGGAGGCAGTCGGGGAGCTTCCCTCGGAAGGCTGTGTTTGAGTGGGGACCTGGAGGGAGTGAGGAAGCGAACCGTCAGGGGAGGAGCCTCGGGAGAGACTGGGAAGGGGAAGTGGGGCAGCTGCTGGCCTGCTTGGAGAGCAGGAGGCTGTCCGGCTGGCCCCCAGCCCCGGTGGGGAGAGAAGACATGACTGGGGCGGGTGCAGGCAGATTCCCCCCTCGGACTGCTGTTACGTGGGAGCTCCGGCCGCCTGGTGGAAATACTCGGCCTGGGGTTTGGAAGGAGCAGCGGGAAGCTGTTATCCAGGCGGAGATGGTGGTGCCTTCGCCCAGGATGGTAGAGAAGTGGTGGTGAGAAGCAGTTGGGTGTGGATTGTGTTTGAAAGAATCGCAGAATCTCTGAAGAATGGACTACGGGATGTGGCAGAAATGAGGGTAATCTGAAGGTTTTCAGATCAAGCAGCTGCGTAGATAAGGTGCTGTTTGCTGGGTTGAAGAATACGAAGGAAGAGGCAGGCTTGGGTTGGGGACAGGAGTGGGAATCGAGTCTGGTCTTGTGTAAGTTTGAGATGCCTGTCTAGTATCCATGTAGAAATGTCAAATAATTGGTTATACAAGTTCAAGAGAAGAAATAAATGTTTGGGGCTGACAGCTATCTCAGCTATACAGATAGTATTTAGAGCCATGGGACTGGAGTTTTTCAAAGTGGGATGTGGCTTATTAATTAATGAGTCATGAAATGAATGCAGTGGGATCGAGAGCAACAATTTTTTAAGAATTATTTTATTTAACTTTATTTTTATTTGACCAGTGAGGGACAGAGAGAGAAAAAAAGTAAGAAAGCAAGCCACCAGGTCTGGGACTTGAACCATGGTTGGCCATGTGGAAGTCCAGCACCCTTAATTACCACACCACCTGCCAGCCCCGGGATCAAAAAATTTTTTAAATTGAACAGAATATCAGACTATCTAAAGGCCATTATTAATGTTGGCTTTTATGCTGACTGAGCTGGGAACTTTGTCTTGTGAAGCATTAAAGAAATCACACTTCTATGAATCTATGAATTGAATACACTGTGTACGTACCAGCTCAGAGTATAAGACATTTTTTCACTGTAGATCAATCACAATGTAAAACGTTTGAGAACACTGCTTATGGAGAGATCGTAGATTAAGAGACCGGAGGAATGAATGAGTCTAGAGCCCTTTCAGCATGCTGAGGTTGGGAGACGACCAGGACCAGCGAAGGACTGAGAAGTGGCTTGTGGGGCAAAGGAGGACCGAGAGACAGTCCTGGAGGCCGGAAGAGCAGGGGACAGCTGTGCTCATGCTGTGGACAGACCCGGGGAAAAGTGCAGGCCTTCAGGACTTTGAAGAGGCATCCCCAAGGCGAGGTCAAGGTGAGGTCTAATTGGTGCAGCTTCAGAAGGCAGTTTGGGAACAGCTAAAGGGCTAGAGATACAGATCAGCTCTTACCCTCAACAGCTCTAAGGACCGGTTCTCCAGTGACTGATAGACAGCTGTTGCCACAGGGTTCATACTGCGTTTATGTATTTATTACTATAACCATTACTAATTGTATAAAACTAGGGAACAGAGGAAAAGTCCAAAATGTTACAGGCAGCTGAGTCTTTTTTTTTTTTTTTGAGAGGTTTTCGCTATAGGGCGCATGCGCTCACCAGACAGACAGAGAGCGACATAGAGACAGAAAGCGAGAAATCACCCCCCAGAGGGGATGGTCACGCCACTCTCCTTCATTCTCCTCCATTCTCCTCTCGGAATCTTGGGCACGCACGCATACGCACCCTGCGTGAGTTCTAAGCCACCGGGTCCAGGACACAAACTGCGGTTGACTACGTGGGAGTCCAGCGACATAGCCATTACGCTAACTGCTGGTTCCCAGGCAGCTGAGTCTTCAAAGTGAATTTAAGAAGGATAAAAACAAGAACTTTGTACTTGACCATGTCTTCGCTTTTAAACATCTCTTTCCAATTTTATTTTGGTTTTGCTTTTTGGGGGACTTATTTATTATGCATGGTTCAGTACTATGGTCTTTCAAGAACTCAGGGAGAGTGAATGAAATTATTTTTTTTCTCTCTCTTCCTAATGAGCTGTTCTTATGTACAATTTAGCCTACCTCTAACTGGACGATCGATACCCACAGATCTTTTAGATGACAAATGCTTATCTCCCACAATCCTCTACCTGGAAATTACAAATTCTTCTTTCACTGGTTATGTTAATATTATCTTTGTTTTTAAAAATCCATCCTCTTTAATTTATGAGAATTTTTGTTGTCTGATTTTTAATCACTGTTTTTCTTTAGAATTGCATTTCACAGTAAGAACATCATTTCCAAAATAACCAGTAGAGTGAATTTCCAGTAGTCACAGTGTAATATAGTGCTCAATGTCGAAGGTGGTGGACATGTTTATATCCTCAGTTTGCTTGTTACACACCATATACATACATCCTGTTCCCTACAAAGTGTGTAATGATTATACATAAGGCATAAATTCCAATAAATATTTTTTAAAAAGATGTGAAGATGGTTGGAGAAGAGAAACACAAGAGCGTAGCGGGGAGCAGAATAATTAAAAGGTGTGGGAGCAGGACTGGGTCTGTAAGATGAGAGGCCTCACGCCCATGGGAATGGTTCTGCTTGGGGCGCGGTGATTGATGTGGGAGACGGGGACCAGCACAGGTGGCCGAGTGTGGATTAAAGGGACGGGACTGGCTCTGTAGGTCAAGGACCGCTTCAGGTAGTCACATGGAGAGTTGTCCGCTCACTGCTGTCTGAGGGGAGGCAGCCGAGGTGGGCACAGGTGTTGAGTAATGACTGGGGCTTGAAGGACGCCATGGAGGTGAGGAAAGGGAAAACCACAGTGAAGAGAACGTGTCGATAGCTGGCACTGGGTCATCAGGAAAGTCATGATGCAGTTTTGCATGGAAAAGGAGAAGACTACGTCATGACTTCCCGACATCCTAATTATTTGCAAAGCTCTCATGTGGGAGGAGCTGGTTTTATTCCGAGTACTTCTAAGTAGACTTTGGACCACAGTAGAAAACTGTGGGTAGAATGTCTTGGTCCCTTCCACAGAGATTACATCCTTGAGAAATAAACCTTGCCAGCTGCTCGAAGACCACAGAGACTACTTCGTAAAGTAGTGAGCTTCCTTTCACTGGAGCCACTCAACGCGTCGTCATGATTGGGAGAATCAGGTGTGGGACAGCTGGTCAGACCAGGTTGTCTTCCAGATACTGCCCGCCGTGGCCGTGGCACGTTCTGGGATTTGTGGCAGTGTGGAAGGCAGGCTAGACGTTGAGCAACCGAGTGGTGCCAGGGTCCTCTCAGCCAGTTGTGTGTGGACAAGCATTACGAAGTCTTCGCTGTGGGGTCTGCCCCTGCAGTGGGGGGTAGTTGGGACTGTACAGAGTGCCTTTATGGGACCTGCGTATTCTCTCCGACAGCTCTGGAGTCATCTTTATGAGGTATCTATCCCCCGTGAGCTGCCAGAGCCTCTGCGTTTCCAAGTCCAGTGCAGCAGACCCTGGAGCCCTTCCTGTGTACCCTGCCAGCCAGATCGCTTCCTGGGCCCACACAAGTGTGCGTGGCCTGGTGGCCCTTTGTCGGCAGAACCTCAGTGAGCGTGGGCCACGTGCTGTAGCTGAGCTGAGCAGAGATCGGAGCCGGGCCCTGGTGGCGAGGACAGCTTTCGCTGGGATTCTCCTAGGTGGGTTCGTTGCATCCTCGGTGAGGCATTCTCCCAGTCACGACCCTTTCAGCACCCTGACAGCCTGGGTCACAGCAGTGCTCTCGCTCTTGGTGTGGGGCAGAGGTGTCTTTCAGGCTCTAACTCAGCCCTGCGTGCTCCTGGCGGGGCTAGATTGAGGCTCACCTCCTGTCCTGCCCTGAGTTCTTGCAGTAGATGGAGGTGCAGTAGATGATTAGAAGCTGCTTCACCGCTCGCATCTGAAGGTGCTGCTGGTGGCCAGGCTGCGAGGGCCTGCTGAAGAGCCGAGACTGACTGCTGCCTGCGACTGTCTCAGCCGCTAGGTCTTACAGGAAGATTAAGGAAGAATTGCGGTGAAACCAGACTGCCCTTCCTTCTTGAAAAGGCTCCATTTCAGAGGAGCAGATGCCCCAATAAGTCATGCAAAGAAGAATCCTGTATTGTGTGTCCTTGCTAAGTGTGCCTGAAACTGCATCCAGCTGACAGCGGCAGCCACCTCCCTCTCAGACAGGGTGCATTGTAAACCCGAGGTTTGCTGCGCTCCCGGGAGCGTGCATTCAGCTGAGCGCTTGTTTCTCAAGCTATATCCTCAGGTGGCTTTGTTTCTTTCTTTCATGAGAGAAAGAGAAAGAGAGACCCTTGGCAGGGTCTTGTGCCACTGTCTTCTCTCCAGCCTTCCCAGACAGCCAGAATCATGGACTTGCATGTGTGTACCCGGTGTGTGCAGACTGACCCAGGGATGGAACCCCCATCTTCCATATCACAGAGCATTGCATCACCGCACTTGCCTGCACGTGGCTTTTTGTTTTGTTTGTTTTAGTTTTTGCTATAGAGCATGTGTGCATGCCCGGGGGGCGGGCGGGGGGGGGGAGTGAGAAGTCGCTCCCAGGTGGGATGGCTGCACCCCGTTCTCCTTCCCTCCATTCTCCCAGGATTTTGGGCACTCACGTATACATGCCTGGCGTGAGTCTGAAGCCACTAGGTCTGAGACTTGAACTGTGAGGCTGACCATGTGAAATCCGGCACCTTACCCTCCATGCCACCTGCTGGCCCCAGCAGGTGTATTTTTAAGGGGTAAAGACTTTGGCTCTAACATAGACAGGTCTGGATCCAGAGCTGGCTGCATTGCTTCCTTTTTGTTTTGTGACCTTCAAATTTCTTTAAGATGTAGATTTTCCATCTATAGATTATGCTCCATGAGGTCATGGTGAAGATGCCATGAGGTATAGATCCAACACTGAGAAATTATTCACTATAATTTTTATAATTATTGATGGAAGTCCTTCTATCTTTTTTCTTTATTAAGAGTTTTTGGTTTTTTGTTTTTGTTTTTTTGCCTTCGGGCGCATGCATTTGCTAGAGAGAAAGAGACAGAGACAGAGGGAAAGTGAGAAATCACCCCCCAAGGGGGATGGCCACACTGAGTCCCTTATCCTCTGTTTTCCTTCTGGGATCTTGAGCATGCACATGTATGTGCTCGGTGTGATTTTCAAACCACCAGGTCTGGGGCTTGAACCATGGTCAGCCATGTGAGAGTCCAACAACATAACTGCTACGCCATCTGCTGGTCCCTGTCCTTATACCTTAGTTGTTTTAACATTACAGTTTGAGTGCTGGCTTCATAGTACAGTGGTTAAGCAGTGTGCATTGGGAGCCAGATCTCACATGACTGAAGGGGGTTTGAGTCCTGACCCTGGTAGGTTAGAAAATATACCAAACGCTAGGCCCAGTAGAATGGCTCCCGCAAAGAAGGGTGGAGAGAAGAAGGGCCGTTCTGCCGTCAACAAGGTCGTGACCCGGTAATACACTATCAACATTCACAAGCACATCCATGGCATGGGCTTCAAGAAACATGCCCCTCGGGCACTCAAAGAAATCCGGAAATTTGCCATGAAAGAGATGGGGATTCCAGATGTGAGCACTTATACCAGGCTCAACAAAGCTGTCTGGGCCAGAGGAATAAGGAACATCCCATATGGAATCCGTGTGCGGTTGTCCAGAAAACGAAACGAGGATGAAGATTCACCCAACAAGCTCTACACTCTGGTGACCTGTGTACCTGTGTCCACTTTCAAAAATCTACAACCAGTCAATGTGGATGAGAACTAACTGCTGATTTTCAAATAAAGTTATAAAACCAAAGAAAAAAAAGGAAGAAAATATACCAGACACACGTGCATGTGCGCACAAAGTCTGATGAGAAGAAATATAGGAAAGGGATTGCAATATGACCACACCCCACTGGGGAGTGCTTTCTCTCCCCTCCCACCCCTGCACCTTTCCCAGAAGCACTGGTGCCCCCTGGCAATTAAAAAATGTTTAAATTTTGCAGAAATGTATCGACATAGATATTCCTTTAGCCTCCCACCCAGTGCCATCACCAAACCTTGTATAACAGATAGAATGGAGAAGGGAATTCCAGAGTGATAATGGAACAAAGGAAGTTTCGAGACATTTTCTTCAAAAACAAAATTAGTCAAGTTCTAATATTGTGTGTATAGAGTTGCCATTTAGTTAGACTGAGTCTAACCTTTCGATGCTGGGACTTGTTTACACACTGCTAAATAATAATAGTTGTACTCCGTGAATCAAGCCTTGCTCTGTGCCTGGCACTGCCCAACGTTTTACGTCATTACCTTAGTGCCCATAAAATCCTGGGATTCATTCTGTATCGTTTTCATTTTATAGATGAGGAAAGTATAATATGCTACATCTAGGACATTATTCTTTTCTATTACTTGTTTTGTGAGTTATTTTGGGCAGGTATTGGTGTTAGCATCAATTATTGTGTTTATTAGGTGTTTGGCTCCGATTCAAATATTTTAATGTGTGTTTGGGACAAAGAACCACAAAGCAGAGGCCAGTTCATTTCTGACTCTTTTTATTTCTCAGATGTAGGTGCTCTTCACTTGGTTCTCACAAAGAAGTAGTTGTAAGCAAAGAGTACAAATAAAAAGAAAAGCCATAATGTAGAAGTTGGGACTGTACCCCTGTCTTTCACAATTAGAGACTTGGAAGAGAATCCAGACGTCATCCGATCCAGGCTTTTCTTAGGCATCTCTAGAGCAAGGTGCTCCACAGCCAAGAGTAAGGTGGTATGAGGATTTCTAATAAAAGTGCTACCGTCTTGCTAGCTGCTCTTCCTAGAATATCACTACCTGCCCAGGCTGTCTATTGCCTTCTTAGATAGTGCATTTTGGTAGCACTTCAGAAATTTTCTCTAACATCTGTGCAGTCTTCTCTGTCACCCTCCCTAGCCATGCAGGCCCAGGCTAGTGCTTTTCCGTAGGACTGGTCCTTAAGATATAGAGCAGCTAGGTGCCATCTTCCCCTTTGTCAGCTCTACAGAAATAGTACACTCCTACCACAGGCCAGGCTGCAATGACCTTGTCCCTGTCCTGAGGAAACTTAGTTAGTGGAGGAGATACACATTTAAATAATGTCCTCGCAGGTGGCAGAGGCAGGTGACTAACGCAGATCTATGGAAGGGGGCTGGAGGCACAGAGGTGGGAGTTGGGGCTTGTTTCATGTTTCTTCACTATCCTGCAGAGTGTCATATTGAAGGTAAATAGGACAGAAAGTCAAGAAAGACCTTGCAGAAACAAGAATATGGAAGGATTCAATACCATTTCATAGTTTGAAAGACTCAGCAGGCTAAGAGTAGAAGGAAACTATCTTAGTATAATAACAGGCATATATGAGAACCTCATGGCAAACACCGTACCCAATGGCAGAAGGCTAGTTTTTTGTCTTGAGATCAGGAATAAGTCAGGGCTGCCTACTTTTAGCTCTTCCATTCAAGAGAGTGCTGGCAGTTCTAGCCCAAGCAATTGGGTAAGAAAAAGAAAGGCATCCAAATTGGAAAGGAAGAAGTAAAATTATCACTGTTTACAATAATATGATCTTATCTGTAGAAATCCTAATGATTTCCTAAATAAAATAGAGCTAATACATGAATTCAGTAAATTAACAGGATACAAAGCATGTGAAAATCAGTTGCATTCCTATATGCTGACAGTAATCAATCTAAAAAGATATTTAAAATACAGTGTCATTTATGATAGCATCAAAAAGACTAAAACACAGGTGAAAGACTTGTGCAATGAAAACTAAGGAAAGCATATGTAAATGAGAATACATCCCATGTTCATGGACTGGAAAACAATATTATTAAGATGTTGTTCTAGTCCATTCTGTTGCTAATAACAGAAAGTACCTGAGTTTGGATAATTTAAAGAATATAGTTTTAGGGCCAACCTCATGGCTCAGTAGTCAAGGGAACCAGATCTCATGTAGCTGACTACAGTTGAGAATATGCCAGGAATGTGTGTGTACATGCCCAAAATCTTAATAGGAAGGAGTAATGGAGAGAAAAGAGTTGCAGCATGATCACACCCCACTGGGGATTTCCTTCCTCTCTCCCTCTCTCAGCCTCTCTCTCTCTCTCCAAGTACACACATCCTCTGACAATAAGGGAAAAAAATAGAAAAAATAAAGTTCTTAGTTTGGAAAAAAACAGAGGTTTTTTTTATTTTTTTTTATTTTTATTTTTTTTTCAGTTCATGGTTGAGTAGTCTAAGGTCCAGGGCCCCCATCTGGTGAGGCTTTTATTGCAAATGGGTCACATGGCAAGACATAGCAGAGCAGGAGTGCATGTATTCAGGTCTGGGTGTTTCTGTTCTGATCTTTTCTCCTCTCCTTATAAACTTAACCAGGAGTCAGGACCATGTAACGGTTAGATCGCTGGACTTCCACACAGCCATCTGCAGTATGAGTCCTGCACCCAGAAGCTTGAAACTCATGCTGGACATGTGTTTGCATGCCCAACATCCCAAGGGGAGAATGGGGGAAGAAGGGATTGTGGCATGGCCATAACCCCAGGGGCTGAAATCTGCCTTTCTGTCTCTCCGGTGAACGCACGCGTCCTATAGCAAAAATCTCTCTACAAAAATAAAATACTTGAGTGGACATTTCTGCAAAGAAGATATCCAAATGGCTAATGGATACGTGGGAAGATGCTGAGCACTACTGATTATTAGGGAAGTGCAAATTAAAACTACAGTGAGATGCCACCTTACTGACTGCTGTTAGAAAATAAAGCTGAGGCCCGGCTGTAGCCCAAGTGCCCTGCAAGGCTGGAGGCCACGTGTTGGCTGCAGGTTCAGATCCTGAGTGGGCCTGGAGACATGCCCCTTAGAGATACTTGGCACCCACATTCGCAGCAGTGTTATTCATCTCACAAACATGTGGAACCTGAGAGTCCGCTACAGGGACCGGCTAAGCAGAATGTGTACGCGTGCAGTGGCATGTTACCCGGCTTGCCGGGGGGGGGGGGGGGGGGGGTCGGCAGCTCGCGAAC